>NC_060074.1:38602651-38905681 GCF_922984935.1 Meles meles | reverse complement strand
CCGGCCTGCCAGCCTCTCCCCTGCATTACCCTGGCAGAGGCCCTCCTGGGTGGCGAAGGCAGCCGGGCTCTCTCACCTGTTAAACCTTGCTCTGCGCTTGGACTAAATCCAGAACAATGCTGACAGGCACCTCAGCTGCCAGGAAGCAGACTGTGCTCACTTTAACAGATGTCGCTGGAAATCTATGAGTGAGTTTTAAGGGGGTGAGTTTTAAGGGATGGGGGGTTAAAACCTGGTTGGGTCTGAACACAGGGTCAGCAAAAAAGAAAAAAAGAACCCAGCACTAAAGTCATGGCCCCGAGCCGTTCAGGAGGACTTGCGTGGGGAGATCAGCTCCTGCGGACGCTCAGGGCATCACAGGAAACGCCCCTGCTCGGAAGGCAGGGGGTCATGTACTATTTCTTCCAGGCACTGAAGTGCAGGTTGCAGGACAGAAGAAAAGGGAACCGTTCATAAAGTGATGGGAGGTTGACAGCTACGTTTTTCTGTAGCATAAGAGGAGTCATCAGATAATTCGCTGCTTTGAGTGTGATGGGAGTGGTGTCGGGGGTGGGGGAATTCTTCATCCTCTTGAAATCACTGGAAGAAAACAATTTGCAAATTACCCATCTTGGGAATGTAGAGTTTCCTCCTTTCAAATGGTACTATTTTTACCCCCTCTTCCAGGTTAACAGATCACAAAGGGCACTTGGGTTTTCACTCAGTTACCCACAGCTTGTGATCTTAAAAATCCCCAGGGTAGAAGGGGTAGCTGTTCACATTCCTAGGGGGAGGACCAGATCCCAGGCTGTCCACAAGCAGGGAAGAAGCCTGGCATCCAGGGGCCACATGACAGGGCCCTGAGTTCAAATGGAGGAGAAGAGAGCTGGGAAGGCAGCCACGCCCCCAGGACTCCTGTGGCCCCTGCCCCTCCTGGTTGCCCATGGGGACACCGAGCCTCCTCTATCAGGCAAAAAGTCAGGAGCACAGAAATCCTTCCAAATGCCTACAGAAAAACAGATATGTAGTAAAAACCTGCGAATAATCATTTATTGTTTGTTTCTGTACAGCAGAAGCCTCTTTTCTTACGGGTGTCTCGGCTTCCTGTCCTGCAGCCCTTTGTGGGGGCCACGATTTGGACATAGTTCAGGCAAGGCCCTGCCTTGTCGGGTTGGGTGGCCTGTGTGTGCAAACCCAGGAGGCTTTCCCGATGGCTCCTTGAAGCAGCAAGTTCAAATCTGAGTTCTTAGTCGAAGGAAACGGAAGAGATTTGGATACAAAAGGGAACTACCACCAGGCCTCAAGCCCCACCCCCACCGCAGGTAAGAAAATGTGTCCCTAAAATTGACTGTCTCTCTGGCTTCCTTGTCTATGTTTCCTCTTGCGAAGCTGTCGCTGGAGCTGCAGCTTGCTGGTGAAGAACATCTGTCTCCAGCCCACCTCCTCGGCCAGGGCGCGCATGTCCGGTGTGATGGTGTCGCAGGCGGACTCCACTATCTTCTCCCACAGTTTGTCGGACGTGCACAGCTGTGGGCGGGAAGAGCCAGAGGTGGGTTATGTCAGACACGGAATAAGGACAACTCACTTACTCACAGGATCACTATCTGATTCCTGTCGTCTGCAAGATACTGGAGGAGATGTGACGTGGGCACGAGGATGCACCAGACACGGTTCCCACCTCCTTCCTCTCCTCTTGGAGGAAAGGCTAGTGCATGAATGCCTGAAGGACGAAGCGATATTTGATTCATGGAATAAACCAAGTCATGATCTCATTTAAGAATAAAAATAGGTGTCTGTCAAGATATGTCTCCAAAGGCAAAGGAAACAAAAGCGAAAATGAACTTTTGGGACTTCATCAAGATCAAAAGCTTCTGCACAGCAAAGGAAACAGTCAACAAAACAAAGAGGCAACCCACGGAATGGGAGAAGATATTTGCAAGTGACAGTATAGACAAAAGGTTGATATCCAGGATCTATAAAGAACTCCTCAAACTCAACACACACAAAACAGATAATCATATCAAAAAATGGGCAGAAGATATGAACAGACACTTCTCCAATGAAGACATACAAATGGCTATCAGACACATGAAAAAATGTTCATCATCACTAGCCATCAGGGAGATTCAAATTAAAACCACATTAAGATACCACCTTACAGCATTCAGTCAACTTACACACAATGTTGCTGAAGAACCATGGCAGGCAAGGAAGGCAGATCCGTATTTAGAATGGGGCCAAGATCCAGGAAGGACAAACTGCTGCTTCTTCCATGATGAAGTCTGGGTGTTATTCACCTGCCCCCAAGTGACTGACTGGGCCCCAGTGGAGTACAGCCTTTCCTGGGGGCTCACTGTTAGCCTCTCCTGAGGCAATAGCCAGACTTATCTTGAGAGGAGGAAGCTACTGTTGAGGCCACACACATGCCCCATCCTTGCCATTTTGTTCATGAACCCAGCAAACAGGAGGGTGCCTGGGAAACGCACTGCCTTTCACAGACGAGAGCATTTGACCCACCGAATTACTAAAAACCTTCTCTGCATTAGTGCCTTTTGCTGAGCAGTCCCATGGGACACAGATATCTTTATCCTCTGGCTTATCCTGAGAAGTCCATCCAAACACCCCTTCCCTAGGAATCACCACAAATCTCCAAATTTGGTTCTCTTCAAGACGTTGACCGTCTAGCCAGAACAGTAGCCTTTAACCAGGAGAAATCCAAGAGCTGTTTTTCAAAAACAGAAACTTTCCTAAAAACAAATTCTGGTCTTGACTCTAAGGCCCTTGAGTACAAGCTGTCCTTTCCCTCTGGAGGCGTGCCCACAGGTCTCAGCAAGGACCCAGACAGGCCCCCGCCATGGAGGCTGCAGACCCTTGAAGCATCATTGACTCTGCAGGCTCACAAGAAGCACGGGGCACACGGCTGCTTACAACAGGATCCAGACCAGCAGCTGGGCCCCACTTAACGACTGGCGGCTTTAGAGCTAGGTGGAAAAGCACACTCTAATTGCATACGTACCTTGAAAACTTAAAAAACGTCCACAAGGAGCTGTGGCTGCTTTCTTATGGTAGCAAGGAATTCTAAGTAAGGCACGGGATCTTGGGTTTAACTTACTGAGATGGCAGGCCTCTCCGTTTTTGCACGGCTCATCCCCACCCCCTTGGCATACGCATATGTTGCCAGAGCATCTGTGGTACCGGCTACCTCCTGCTTATCGGGATGACATCATCAACGTTGAGCAGCCCATAGGACAGCGCCAGGATCAACAGCTCTGTGGTCTAAGACCCTGGCCAGAGAACTAACGGGATCCAGATGCCAAATGAAGAAGGTGTACTGTCCTGCCCATCCGGGGAAAGCAAGTCCACTGGAAAGTCCAGGAAGACAGGAGGATGGCGTGTGACAGGGTGGTGGCAAGGGAGGAGGTGAGAGAGGGCGGGACTGCAGCTCTGTTTTGAAGGTGGAGCTCATCGACTTGTGAATGAATTAGATGAGAGGTGAGAACAAAGAGAAGAATTAACGATGAGTTGTTTGGCTTGAGCTGCTGGGTGGATGGTGTTGCCAGTGACTGAGAAGATAAGACGGTGGGAGAAGCAGAATTGGTCAGTAGGTATGTGGTGGGGGGCGGGGGGCGGGAGGAGATATCAAGAGGTCTGGTTTTGATATCAAGAGTGATGTCTACACTCCTCCTAGGTGGAAGTGCTGAGCATGCAGTTAGACTCAACAGTAAGGAGTTCAGGGGCGCCTGGGTAACACAAGGGTTAAGCATCTGCCTTTGGCTCAGGTCATGATCTCAGGGTCCTGGGATCAAGTCCTGCGTCAGGCTCCCTGCTCAGGTGGTAGCACAGGTGGGAAGCCTGCTTCTCCCTCTCCCACTCCCCCTGCTTATGTTCTCTCTCTTGCTGTCTCTCTCTCTATCAAATAAACTTAATTAAATTAAAATTTAAAAAGTCAGAAGTTCAAGGAGGCAACCTGGCCTGGAAACACACATTTGAAAACTATCAGTGTGTAAATACTATTTAAAGCCCTCGGGGATGCTTGGGTGGCTCAGTGGGTTAAGCCTCTGCCTTCAGCTCAGGTCATGATCTCAGGGTCCTGGGATCAAGCCCCGAATTGGGCTCTCTGCTCAGCAGGGAGCCTGCTTCCCCCTCTCTCTCTCTGCCTGCCTCTCCCCCTACTTTTGATCTCTCTCTCTGTCAAATAAATAAATCTTAAAAAAAAAATAAATAAAGCCCTGGGATTAGATGCTATCACATAGGTGTGACTATAGAGAGAGAAAATGCCCCGGGAGGAGCTCTAGGACATTCCAACATGAGAGCAGTCAGAAAATAAAACAGTTTCCAGCAAGGGAGTCTGAGAATAAGGAAGAAAACCCGGACAGCAATCCAGTGTTTCAAGGCTGCTGAAAAGACAGGAATTTACAACTGACTGGTGTTTTTGTAATTATCATGGGCAAATGGTAACCTTGACAAGAGGTTCCCATGGCAGAGTGGGGACTGAATGTCTGGATAGAGTGAGTCCAGGAAGGGACAGGAGGAGACAAAGTGGCTATAGCAATTACGGTCACTCTTTTGAGGGAATTTTGCTTGAAGAGCAGAATGGGGAATCAGGTCAAGGCGTTTTGTTTTTTTTTTCTGTGCTGATGGAAATGGCCCAGTAGTGGGGGTAGAACTAGTGACAGAGACAGCTGCATGCGCAAAGGAGCTGAGCAGAGGAGCTGAAACGCACAGGTGGAAATATGACCTTGGGTAATAAGGAGGAGAACTTCTTACCTGGGGCAGGAGGTTTACAGAGCTGATGGGCAGAGGGATGGGGGAAGGGACAGCAGGGCAGTTCTCTGGTGACTCCTTCCAATTCCTCCATGAAATAAGAGGCCACAATATCAACGAAGAGTGAGGAATCAGGGGACTTCAGGAGAGAGAAGAGGGTGTAACATAGACATCTTGGAGGGTAAAGGAGAGAAAGAAACTCAGTTTCTAGGACAAAAGAGGTATTTTATGTATAATGTCGTGTTTGGTTCTGAGTCGGTTCTTAATGCCAGACACACGTTGAAAAAATATGGTCCCACGGTCGCCAAACTATGGAAAGAACCAAGATGCCCTTCAACGGATGAATGGATAAGGAAGATGTGGTCCATATACACGATGGAGTATTATGCCTCCACCAGAAAGGATGAATACCCAACTTTTGTAGCAACATGGACGGGACTGGAGGTGATTGTGCTGAGTGAAGTAAGTCAAGCAGAGAGAGTCAAATATCATATGGTTTCACTTATTTGTGGAGCATAACAAATGACATGGAGGACATTGGGAGATGGAGAGGAGAAGGAAGTTGACGGAAATTGGAAGGGGAGGTGAACCATGAGAGACTATGGACTCTGAAAAACAACCTGAGGGTTTTGAAGGGGCGGGGGGTGGGAGGTTGGGGGAACCAGGTGGTGGTAATAGGGAGGGCACGTATTGCATGGAGCACTGGGTGTGGTTCAAAAACAATAAATACTGTTACGTTGAAAAAATAAATAAAAATTAAAAAAAATATATGGTCCCAAGAAACACGGAAAAAGAGAAGTGAAAGAATGAAGGCCTCTTGTTTCTAATGCTGAAGATGGGAAAGCAGGGCCTTGTGTTCAAGACAGCACACTATTACGATCCTGCCTGCAGGTAGATGGGTCTTGATGTGTGTGCATCTCTGTTCTGGACAGCCAGTTTGTACAGCAAAAGATGGCAGCATCTCCAGTCCCAAATGGTCCCCTAAGCAACCGGCTCTGGCTAGCGAGAGGTGAGGAAAGCAGTAGCCTTCACCCCCTAACCTGTGGGCTCAGACTAGTATGAATAGCACCACATCAGAGGGTTGATGCCCAAACATTGGGTCATGGGGAAGCCCAGCTGCCTCCCTTATCTCTGGGAGGAAGGCCTGAATGATTACCAGGCAGCACCCTCCCCCAACACACACACACACACACACACACACACACACACACACACACACACACACACGTGCGCGCGCGCACACACACACACACACAGCAGAGCTGATGTCAGCTCCCGGCCCTGGATACAGCCCTGCTCTGCCTGTTAACGCCGCCATTTCTACCTGTCCCTCACAAGACGCACCCCGCCCTGAGTACCAGGATTGGAAACCACGCCAGCATTCAACAGCCATCTGAAGGGGAACCGTGGGTGCCCCTGATTTCTGTCCTCCTATTATGGGCCACCATTTCAGCTCACCTGGCCTGTAGGCTGACACCCACTCCCCTCCCCACCCCCAGCCCCAGGCAGCCAAGCATTCTCACTAGCACCACCCAGGGCCTGGCCTTGGCTCTGTCCTGCCTTGCTCTCCTGCATCCTAACTTCCTTCTAGGGAGGGGGAGACACATCAGTGTCATGTCTATTTCAGGACACCATTACATTCCGTTTTAAGCAGAAATCAGCCAGGACTTTTTACTTTTATACTTCTCTATATTTTTATGCTACTCTAAAAGTACTCTAATATAGGAAAAGAAGGAATTACAAATAGAAATGATAGTAAAAGAAGGCGTAAGAACTTAAGATCCTTTCTGCATAAATATCAAAGCAAAAAGTATTACACATTCACATAAAGGTTACCGGGACACAGCAATACTGAATCTTCTGATATTGACAGCCCCCCAAGCATTCTGATATCAGTCAAATCATTGTTATCTTAGCCCATCTTCAACAGTCCTTCAAGATCTAATTTCTCACTCAGATCACAACATATTCTAAATATAAACAACAAAGGGAAACTCTTAGAAAATGTCTTAATATTTTAAAATTAATGGATCTTCCGATCCTCCTTTAAAAGATTTGAACTCTTAACACCAAGGTAGATGACTACCCCTTTACCAGCACGATTCATCTCAGGATATCAGTGTGCCTCATATAATGAAGAATTATTGAAAAGAACTGTGAGATTTGGAGGGAAAGAAAAGAATTCTCAAAAGGGAGCTAAAACTTTCACCGGTGTAACTTCATTTGTGACTCATATTTTATATTAGAAATACTTACAGTTTGTTTTATATTATAAATTGGTCTACATAATACCCCCATTTAAGATGCCCAAACCCTGGGGTTCTTTGCTTGGTAGATGCCAGGCGGAGAAATAGAGGTATGTGTCCTGGCTGTGGTTCCTGGGACTGTGAGCCAAGGCACAGCTAATCGTGGATTTAGCTCCCCCTGGCGGTGGTGCATGAACCTAACACACATGATGCTATCTAAAAGTTGAAGGGGATGGGAGGGCTTATCTAGTTAAGACCTCTCCTTTTACAAATGGGGAAATTAAGGGTCTGTAAGAATAAGGGTGGGGGCACCTGGGTGGCTCAGTAGGGTGGGCATCTGCCTTAGGCTCAGGTCATGACCTCAGGGTCCTGGGATCGAGCCCGGCATCGGGCTCCCTGCTGAGCAGGGAATCTGTTTCTCCCTCTCCCTCTTCCTCTGTGTTCTCTCTCCCTCAAATAAATAATCTTAAAAAAAAAAGAATAAGAGTGCTGTCCAAGGCTCCTGGTGGGGAGTGGCTGACCGGGGAACAGAACCCAGCTCTCTCTCTTCGTCCGATTTAAACACCTCCCCATACCTGTACACAGCAAAGCTAGGAAAACACCCCCAACACCCCCACCCCCAAACTTCCAGCCTTTTACAGTCTCATGAGACCTTTTATCAGTACCATTTTAATATCAAATTCTTGGACAGGATTCAGAATTGGGTTGCTGTAAATACAAGCAAACACACAGATGCTGGCTCCGACTCAGACCCGCCCACTGACCAGGGTGTGGGCCTCCCATCTCTATTTTCACCTGCTCCCCAGGTGCTTCGCCTACTTGGCCAGACATGGGAACCACAGTCATAGGGAGTCTGCAGCTGTCCCTGAGTCACGACCAAGATGAGTATGTTTATATGCCAATCACTGTCATCATCCTGCCATGTCTGGGCCTTACCCTTTCATCTAGCTGCTGAGGTTCTTTTGGGTCTACTCTGCTGTAGTTTGCTGGAGAGGGATAGGATCAAGGCCTGGTGCTTCCTGGGCCAAGGCAGGTTCCCTCCTGGCAGATTACCTGGCAGGACTTTGGGGCAATCACAGAGCTGGCCCTCGGCTGCCTTTCTCGTATCCCATGACACGAGATTCACCTTTCAAGTGTGTGCTCATCTTAGCAAAGCTCCCAGAGGATGTCTCTTTGTTGTTCACCCCGAGAAATACAACCACCCAGCACCCAGGCTTTCAGGAATTCATCCATGGAGGCTCCACAGTTGGGTCAACATGGAATGAGAACAAGAGCAGAGGGAGGGAGTTAGAGGTGGGTCGGAAGCAGGAGATTCCTAGGGAACGGAACAGTATAAGCAAATGCCAAAAGAGCCTGCCCAGCACATGAGAGATGGCCAGGAGAAAAGCCAGCAGAGAAACCTGGAAACAAAGATGGGTCAGGGAGTGGAAGGCCTAAACAGGCCCTTTAGGTGTGACAACAAAGGGGTTGCTGTGAACAAGGCCAGGGACATTTACTCATATTTCTGAGGCATGGACAGAGGAGGAGGGAAAGAAGATGAGGAGGTTGAGAGGAGACTAGTGGCTGTAGGGAATTTAGGATGTCATAAGACCAGTGAAACTTTTGGAAATCAAACAAAACAAAAATTAAGAACCAAAATAAGGTTGCTAACTTTTTTAAATTTTTCCAAGTGATGGAGTGGCTCAGTGGGTTAAGCCTCTGCCTTCAGCTCAGGTCATGATCTCAGGGTCCTGGGATCGAGCCCTGCATCGGGCTCTCTGCTCAGCAGGGAGCCTTCTTCCCCCTCTCTCTCTGCCTGCTTCTCTGCCTACTTGTGATCTCTCAATCTGTCAAATAAATAAATAAATAAAATCTTAAAAAAAATGTTTTTCCAAGTGAGGATAATTTGTTAAAATGATTGTGTTTTAAGGCCATTATTTCATAAAAGAAAGGGCATTCGGGGGCACCTGGGAGGCTTAGTCAGTTAAGCATCTGCCTTCCAGTCAGGTCATGATCCTCAAGTCCAAACTGAGTCCTACATTGGGCTCCCTGTTCAGCAGGGGGTCTGCTTCTCCCTTTCCCTCAGCCTCTCCCCTGGCTTGTGCTCTCTCCCTCTCAAATAAATAAAATCTTAAAAAAAAAGGGGGGGAAGAAGAAGAAGGAGCATTTTAACTCTTCCTAAAATAGGAAGGCCTAACCTCCAGTAAAGGATGGTCATTTAGACTAGCTCACTCGGTAAAGCATGAAACCCTCAATCACAGGGTCGTGAGTTCAAGCCCCACACTGGACATGGAGCCTACTATTAAAAAAAAAAAAAGATGATGATGATGATCATTTAAATGGAATAAACTTGGTTTGATAACAAACCTTTCATATCTCATTTACTTACTGTTTTCATTTCATCGTGGATTATAAAATTCCACTCCCACTGATGATGCTAGTTTCCTGAGGGTGAACTACCCTGTAAACTTGTTTTGTTTTGTTCTGCTTTGTTTTCCCAAGGAGAAAAGGAAAGAGATTGGCTGCAAATCGAGTCTAGAGTTTTTGCGTTCTTAAGGATGAGGCTGATTTGAAAAAATTTCCGAGAGGAAAAAACAAATGAAAGAAAGATTTAAAAATAGGAACTAAGGGGGCCTGCTTCCCCACTTCTCTGCCTGCCTCTCTGCCTACTTGTGATCTCTGTCTGTCAAATAAATAAATAAAAGCTTTTTAAAAATAAAAAAATAAATTAAAAAAATAAAAATAGGAACTAAATGCAATATAGTATGCCAGACTGGTTCCTGAAACAGCAAAAAGACATTAGTGGAAAAACTGATGAAATATGAATAAAGTCTGTGGCTTATAGTTAATAGTCTTTTATCAGTATTAATTGCTGAGTTTTGATAAATATCCCTGGTTATATAAGATGTCAGTGTTAGGGAAAGCTGTGAGGGTATATGCAAACTGTGTGTATTATCTTTGCAACACTTACAAATCTAAAATTATTTGTAGGGGCACCTGGGTGGCTCAGTCATTACGCATCTGCCTTTGGCTCAGGTCATGATCCCAGGGTCCTGGGATCCAGCCCTGTCTTGGGCTCCCTGCTCAGTGAGGAATTTGCTTCTCCTCTCCCTCTGCCATTCCCCCTCCCCTGCCCTCGTGCTTGTTCTCTCTCTCTTTCTCTCAAATTAATAAATAAAATCTCTTTAAAAAAATAAAACTTTTTTTTTTTTAAGATTTTATTTATTTATTTGACAGAGAGAGATCACGAGTAAGCAGAGAGGCAGGCAGAGAGAGAGGAGGAAGCAGGCTCCCCGCTGAGCAGAGAGCCTGATGTGGGGCTCGATCCCAGGACCCTGAGATCATGACCTGAGCCGAAGGCAGAGGTTTAACCCACTGAGCCACCCAGGTGCCCCCAAAATAAAACTATTTGTAAACAAAAAGGTTTTTAGGGCCGCCTAGGTGGCTCTGACTCTTAATCTCAGCTCAGGTCTTGATCTCAGTTCAAGCCTCGCACTGGGCTCTGCACTGGGTATGGAGCCTTCTTGAAAAAAAAAAAAAAAAAAGCTTTTTAAAAATAACAAAAACCCAGAAGAGAAAGGAGATAAGTGGCAGACTAAATTCCCTTGGCTCGGACCTTGGAGCCAGGTGGCAGGCAGCACTGGCCTCTCAGAGGAGAGGAACACCTCCCTCCCACCCAAAGGTCAGAGGAAAGGGTTAGACTTGGACACAAATAATTTGCTAATAAATTTGCCTGCAGAAATTTGAAATGGAAATTTTTTTCTTTTCATTTCATTTGAAATGGAATTTTTTTTTCAAGGTAGCAAATGGCAAGACAAAACAAAGTAATTGACAAATATAGGTGAAAACTAAGTCAACGGTATGCAGATAAAATATAGACTGAAGACAGAAATGAGCAGTAACTATTACATGGAGAGAAAAAGGCAGCAGCAGCCCTGAACCATTCTCCATCTTCAAAAAATTCTGCTCTGCAAGGATACCGAGAGCTGAAATCAGCAACCCAGAAAAGGCTTCCTTTAGAACAGCAGGTAAATTACGGAGGATATTTCCAAGACAGCACTGAAATAATGGCAGGACGCTAAGAGGGAGCCATCGAGAGCGGAAGGGAGCAACACCTGGGGAGAAGACAGTTGCTCAGCGTCGGGAATAAATTGCACAAGACACCGCGGTTGCTGCCACTCTCTGACAAATCCTTCCATTTCATTTTGGGAACAAGTGTGGGCCCTAGCAGAAGTTTTCAGTAGATCCTGACTAGTATATTCATGTATTTAAAATTCTTTTTCATAGAAAGTAGAAATAATCAGCTTCTTATCAGCAGCAAATCTTTAATACATATTTTAATGGAAAAAATATATAGCGATTAATTATAATACTCCCTTCTGGCTCTCCATTTCTAGGGGGAAAACCAAGTAAAAATATAAGCTTTTACCCTCAAAGAGGATACATGAAATAATATAGGTTATATTATTTAAAATGTATATATATATCAAGAAATATGATGGCATGATTATGAAAAAAAGTGTTGACCTTTTAGGTAATAAGATTATGAATTAGGGGCACCTGGCTGGCTCAGTCGGTAGAGCATGTGACTCTTGATCTCAGGGTCCTGAATTCAAGCCCCACATTGGGTGTGGAGCCTACCTAAAAATAAATAAATAAATATAAATAAAATAAAAATGGGTGAATACAGTCTTTTTTTTTTAAGATTTTATTTATTTATTTGACAGAGAGAGAGATCACAAGTAGGCAGAGAGGCAGGCAGAGAGAGTGAGAGGGAAGCAGGCTCCCTGCAGAGCAGAGAGCCCGATGCGGGACTCGATCCCAGGACCCTGAGATCATGACCTGAGCCGAAGGCAGCGGCTTAAACCACTGAGCCACCCAGGCACCCCTGGGTGAATACAGTCCTAAAGATTTTTTTAAGCATTTTATTTTATTTTTTACTTTTTTTTTAAGGTTTTATTTACTTATTTGACAGAGAGAGAGGGAACACAAGCAGAGACAGTTGAAGAGGGAGAAGCAGGCTTCCAGCCGAGCAGGGAGCCCAATGTGGGACTCCATCCCAGGACCCTGGGATCATGACCTGCGCCAAAGGCAGACGCTTAACCAACTAAACCACCCAGCAGCCCCAATACTTATTTATTTTTAGAGAGAGATGGATCTGATGCATATGCCAGGAGCAGGAGAGTGAGAAAGAGGAAGGCAAGCAGACTTTCACTGAGGGCGAAGCCCTATGCAGGATTCAATATCATGACCCTGAGATCATAACCTGAGCTAAAACCAAGAGTCAGATGCTTAACTGACTGTGCCACCCAGGCACCCCATGAATAAATGTCTTTTTAAAAAAAGATTATGATTTAATTCATCTTGGGAAATGTTGCATGTTCTTTTATAAATGGACATTGCCCCAGTATATTACAACTAAATACCAAGTTAGGTTTCTTCTGTTTCAAACAAAGTCCAACTCTAATTAATTTAAGCAAAAAAGGATTTAATGGAAGGACGATATGTGCATTTAGGAATAACTAAAGGGGCAGGAACGAAGGCACCTTCCAGGATACAGGGAGAGGAACCAACAATGGTTGCCTCAAGGCCCTGACGTTGCGTGAAATCCGAACCAAGTGCATCTTCCGATCTCATCATTCTGCTAAGGATTCAAAATAGTGTGAGAGAGTCTATTTCGTCAGCCTTGGGCATGGAGGAGGACAGGGCACTATGATGAACGATTTCCCCAAAACCATCAACATTGTGAATAGATAATTCTGCGAAGGGCTGTTAATGGAAGAAACGGAGACAGATAGAAGACTCACTACTCAATGCCTTCTTTCATGTGGCCATGCCTCTGCCTGAACTCTTGCCTGGACTTGGAATGCCCCTCGACCTGAAATGCCCCTAGTCTTCCAGACCACCTCGTGAGCTCTTATTTTACCTTGAAAACCCAGAAAAAATAACTCCTTCTGTGAAGCCTGACAGAGGAAATCACTTTGCTCTCTTTGTACCTCATACACACATCCTTTGTTGAACTGCTCACATTATACTGTAATAATCTGTATCTGTTAGGGCCTCTCCTATTAGACTGTAAGTTTCTTGAGGGCGGGAATAATGTCTTTTCATGTCTGCTACCTCTGTGCATAAAACAGTGCTCATGATCAAGTAAGTATTCAACAGATGTTTGCTGAAATGAATGCAAACAATAAACTATGAGGAAGGAAAGAAGGAAGGAAGGGAGGGAGGGAGGAAGGGAGAGAGGAAGGGAGGGAGATAAACTTTGAGGAAGCACAAGGAAAAACCCGCATAGACACAAAATAATTATCTGTTACCTGCGCAAATCTGCGTGATGTTTGAGAAAGCCTGGCAATATCTTCAAGATCCAGATAAGAAATGATATTCAGGAGCAAATTGTCTGAGAGTCGTTCAAGGAAGTCAAATTTACCTTCACATAAATTGAAGACATAGTCTAATATTCTTGCACCAAATATTAAGGCAATTTGGACTGTAATTCAAAGAAACCAACAAACCAACAAAGTTACCATGTGTTGACAGGTAAAAACTATGATCTTTATCAGTAAATTGTGCTATAAGGCATTCTTCCCCAGGGAGTAATGTTGGATTATGCCGAGTTATTCCCACCTTCACCAAGCTTTGGTGACACGCATTTGTGAGACATTTGTTTTCAAGCACTGTCCCTGCCATGAGATTGGAACCTTTGAGGGACACTCACTGTTTTAACCCAGTGATGAACCACATCCCCTTAACTTCATCAACACCAAATTCCAGTCCAGGCAACTGACTTAACTAGTCCAGCTCCATCCTCACTGTCACCCCCGAATGGGCAAAGACGCTGGTCCATGTGGGTTTTCAATGACCCTCCTTATCCCCAAATTGGTCTGAAACATATGAATATCTCTTCATTTTAGCAGATTTTTGTTCTCTTATTGATATACATTGTTTCTTCACCAAACTTTCTTCTTCCCTCTTTACCTTCTTTCATCCCTACCTTTACATCATGGAAAAAAAAATAGAAGCAAAGAGGAAAATAAGTGGATAGTTCATGAAAACTGAGTTAACTTTTGCCTAATATTTTCTATACTTTTCAGTTGTTTCCAAATTGGAAAACAGTTCCAAAGAATCAACCAATTATAATGGTCTATGTTAAGTATGTTCAATGCAAGAAAGTTAGTTTGTTTTTTTTTTAAACTCAGTTCCCTTAAAAAAAAAACAAAAACAAGAAATAGTTAATAAATGGGAAAACATGTTTGGAAGGATACATATTCAAATTTTAATAGTGGTTAAATCTGGGTGGTGATTTTCATTTTCTTCCTTTTGTTCATCTGTATTTTCTCATCTTTCTACAATAAACCTGTATAACCAGTGTAATTTTTTTAGATCCAGGAAGGAAGGAAAGAAGGGGGGAGGGTAAGAAAGAAGAGAGGGAGGGAGGGAGAGAGGGACGAAGGAAGGAAGGAAGGAAGGGAAGCCCACTAGGAAGACAGGGTGATGATGGAGGAAGCATGTGGATTCCAGTGATCCCAAAGCTGGGAACTTTCTTGGTTTCTTGAAGCTCCTTTTTTCCCTTCTGACTCTAAAAATATCAATAAAACTAGCCTTTCTAGAGACCTGTTCTTAGAAAAGAGAGCTCTCTATTCTACATGGACTAAATACCCAAGATTTGGGAACCACCTTCCTTCCTCAGCCTGGAGCATTTCCTCCGGAGCAAGTAGAATGGCGCTGTCAGGAACCCTGGGCTCTGTTGCAGAAGTCAGCAGAACCGTGATTTAGCTGGTTGATGGGTCTCTGATTTCAGGATGGATGTGGGGTGAGGGCCATGTTTATGTCAAAGCTCTAATTGTGCAACTCAGAAGAGCCAGGTATATAAGATTTCTCTCCAAAACTGGTTAGTCCAGCATTCCAAAGGCATTAAGGGTTTTAGTGGCTTCTGAATTCCAAGTGCTTCCCATTCAAAGCACTTCTGAAGTCCAAGGGCTTTCCAGAGGGAAAAATAACCCTGTCAAAAATTCAGCTCTAAAGGATAGGTATCGTGGAGAACTCCCAGCCCACCAGCAGAAAAGAAGAAAAGGCAATACTTAGTTAATGGAGGGAGAAAAAAGCCCTTAGTATAAAACATCCCTTAATATAACTGGAGATGTTTGTTCATTTTTAAATGCCAGGAAAACATGTTCAATGCATCTTCAGATGTATTTTATGAAGTCTCTACCAGTAAAGTCCTTAAAATGTAAAAATTATAAAAGGATGTATGCACCTAGGGATGTAATGTGACAGTTTCAAAATGTATGGGCGTTGGGGTATCTAGAAAAATATTTTTTGTTTATTTGTATTTTTTATGTGGCCAACATTTATTTCTTTTGAAATAAGAAACAAAAAAGTTAAAACAAAATCCATTTTGAAAAGTAAAATCACTGCTTTCTTGTTGGACTGTGTGTCCACCAACCTCCAAGATGGCTCCACAGAATCTCTTCTCCTGGATTTATTTTTCTGTGTTTCCATCCCACACTGAGTTAGAGCTGATCTATGTAACCACTAGGATATTGTCTAAATGAAATTCCAAGTCTTTGTCATAAAAGACAGTGGGGATTCTGCCTTGCTGCTGCCTCTTGGATCACTCTCCCTGGGAGAAGTCAACGCCATATGCTAACAATGCTCAGCAGCCCTCTGGAGAGTTCCACGGGCAAAGAAATTGAAACTTCCTTCCTGGCTACAACTGCCACTTTTTCGTCAGCCACGTATGTGAGTCATCATGGAATCAGAGCCTCCAGATGACTGAGGCTCCACGCAACACCATACAAGACCCAAAGACTGAGCGAAGCTGCTCCCAAATTCCGGACCCACAGAAACCGTTTGAATTAGTAAACATTTATTATCGTTTTAAGCCATTAAGTTTCTGGGCAGTTTGTTACACAACAGGAGACAATAAGGATTTGGGTACTTCCAAGTGTTGTGGTGCCATAATGAATGTGGGAGTATCTTTGAAATTGGAAAGCGTATGGAAAATTTGAATGAGTTTGAGGAGGGTGTTAAGTGCAAGGCTAAAGAGATTTCAACAAATAGTATAATAAATAAATAAATGGCTGGTTAGTAGAAGCTTGGTAGACTCTGAGGAGGCTTTACAGGCAAGGGCTTAAAGGAAAATGAAGAAAATATGATTGAAAACTGGAAGATGGGAGACCCTTGTGATGTAGTGGCAGAAACATTATTGCCTACTGAGATATGTGAAGTAAGAAATAGACTTAAGGGGAGGTGATTCAGCTACGTAGAATTCCAAGTGAGGTGTTGAACATGCTATCTGACTTCTTACTGCTTAAAGTAAAATGTGAAAGCAAAGAGAGAAGCTAAAGAAGGTTTCTTAAAAAGCTGCCAGGATCTGCTGGTTTTGAATTTTCTCTGCCTCCTCAGATGGCAAACAATGCTAAAATTAAGAAATGGTTCCAAGGCAAAGATCAAATCCCGAACAAGCTCAGGAAAACCTGGTATGAAGATCAAGCTGAGTGCATGGCTGAAAAATGCTTCATTAAGAACCATTCAGTCAAATTTTAGTGCTTCCAAGAAGCTGAAGGGTATTGCCACTCGGGAGTCAAGAGCAGAAACCAAGGTAGAGAAGAGCTTGTCTCAAAAAGGTGTGTAGGTGTGGTTTTGCTTAATGGAGTGAACCCAAAAAAAGTCATAGACAACTATGACATTTTAAAGAGAATTCTATGGGTAGAAACACTGCTTGCTGACTTGAACTGAAAGGGTCAGAGGCAGTGCAAAAGGAAAAAGACCCCAGACACTCAAACTCCTACAGGCAGGAAGTAGGCTGAGAAAACTAAACCTACAATGATGGGTTACCTTTTGTGAACAAGGAGGATGACTCAGGATGGATCCAAGGGTCCAGGAGGTAAAACCAAGAGCCATGAAGAATTAGCAGAGCTCTTGAGTTCTCATCAAGAACTGATAACCTCACTGAACTCTACCTCTAAAACTAGTAATACACTGTATGTTAATTAATTATGTTAATTAAGTTGTCTCATGCCTGTCCCACCATTACATGTCACATGGAGAGGGACAGAAAACTTGTCTAATTCACAGCCTTCATATCTAAAGGAGCTATTCCTGGGGAACTGCACTTAAGGCCTTGTACCTGAGGTGCCCATCCACCTATGGACTTGATCTATGTGATGAGATTTTGAACAACTAAAGATACACCACAAGAAGAAAGAAATTTACATAGGGAATGCCTGGGTGGCTCAGTCAGTTAAGCGTCTGCCTTTGGCTCAGGTCATGATTCTAGGATCCGAGGATTGAGTCCCTCATCGGGCTCCCCACTCGGCAGGAAGCCTGCTTCTCTCTTTCTCTTTGCCTCTCCCCCTGCTTGTGCTCTCTCTCCCTCTCTCTGACAAATAAATAAATAAAATCTTTTTAAAAAAAGAAATAAAAGAAAAGAAACTCACATAAAAGGAAGGAAAAGAATTTCAGAAGCAATGATGAAGACAGAAAGGCAGTAAACATGGGCAAATCTGTATTAAACATATTTGAAATAACAAACTGTCAGAGTTGTCAAACAAGGCAAATCAAAACGCCATTCCATAATTGTAATTTAAGGTAAAGGCTTAGAATGTAAATATTCTAAGGTTCTTGATATTCCAGAGGCAGATAGAAATACCAGCACAAAGGAAGGAAGGGAGGGAGGGATAGAGAGAGGAAAGAAGAGAAAGAGAAAGGAAGGAAAAAATATATCAGGATAACTTCCAAAATAATGGCTCTATAATCAGCTGGAGATTAGCTCACAGCAGAATGAAACAGAAAACTCATTTTAAGGTGACTTAACAAGTAGGGGGTTATTTTTTCCTCAGTTAGTGTGTAGAGATGGGCAGTAGGGGCTGGTGCAGGAGCTCCATTATGTCATTAATATCCCCGGGTTCTTTTATCTTTCGGTTCCATGTTCTTACGATGTGGTTGTCACACTAAGCGTCACTCTACGATGGTCTCTGTCCCCTAGACATCATAATCGTGCCAGTTTAAAAACTCTCAGATAAATAACACTTGCATACATACACACACACACACACACACACACACACACATAATTCTGGTTATACTATTTATAAGAGACATACTCAAAAATAACAATATGGAGAAGCAAAAGTAATAGAATGGGAAACAGACCAATTTAAACCAAAAGAAGCTGATACCGTTGTATTACCAGACAAAACATATGTTCCAGTAAAATTCCCCATTGGAGATAAGGAGGAACCACCAAGGTGTAATTCACCAGGATGATTTAATACTTCTAAACTGGTATACCCCTGTGGCCCCTGGATGGCGCAGTTGGCTAAGCCTCTGACTCTTTGTTCTGGCTCAGGTCATGATCTCAGGGTCGCAAGATCAAGCCCCACATCAGTCTCTAGGAGCAGCAGAGCATCCAGGAGTGTGCTGAAGTTTCCCCCCTCACTCTGCCCCTTCCTGTGCACACTCTCTTTCTCTAAAATAAATAAATAACTATTTAAAAATAAGTAAATAAACTAGTATACCCCAAACAAAATACAGAGCAAACACTGATAGAATTATGAAGAAAAAATGATAACCCTCCACTACAGTGGGAGCTTTTATAACCCTCCTATCGATACTTGATACATCACACGAAGTGAAGTTATAGAATATTTGAGTAACACTATTTAAAAGCGTTATTCAGGGGTGCCTGGGTGGCTCAGTGGATTAAGCCGCTGCCTTCGGGCTCAGGTCATGATCTCGGGGTTCTGGGATCAAGCCCCACATCAGGCTCTCTGCTCCGCGGGTAGCCTGCTTCCTCCTCTCTCTCTGCCTGCCTCTCTGCCTACTTGTGATCTCTCTCTCTGTCAAATAAATAAGTAAATAAATCTTTTTAAAAATAAATAAATAAATAAAAGCGTTATTCAGTGGACATTGCTGTAGAAAGACAAAGATCAAATATTAATGAGCTATGCATCCAAATTAAAAAGAAAAGGTTACCACCCTCAATCAGAAGAAAATATAAAGATAACAGCAAAGATTAATAAAATAGAAAAGAAACAGTGGAGGTGATCAGAGAAACAGAAGGGTTGATTTTTTTGAAAGATTAATAAAGTGATAAACTTCCAAGAATAAATAAGAAGAAAAGGACAAAAGCATAACTCAGTCCTATTAGGAATAAAAAAAGAATATAACTAACTTCAGCACTTGCTTTTAAAGAGCAAGGTATAGGATACAATGTAGAAGATTCTTCTTTTTGTGTTAACGTATTTTACCATTTCTGGAAGGATATATAAGAAACTGTTAATGACGGTTGTCACAGAAACTGGGAACATGGGGCCAGAGAGAGACTTACTTCTATTCTAAAACCTCTTTAAACTGATTTAATTTTTGTATTACTATGTGTGTGGGTTCATTTTTTTTTAATCTCAGATATTAGTTAATAAAAAAAAGTGATAAAATACAAGAAGAGTGTTGCTGAGATCTGCCTTCCCTGCTCTGTAGCCCAGTGCCAGGCTCCCACACTTGCTCTAAGTGCTTCTGCCTCCAACACTCTCCCACTCTACCTTCACCCACAGGCCCCCATCCAACATGGGCAGAAACGAGAAATCCAGGCTGAAGTCAAGGAGTAGCTGATTTGAGAGGACAAAAAGAAGGAGGGGACTAGGCTAAGAGGTGGTGGGTAGCCCCGAGAAAACAAAGTTCCAGGTCAAAGGCTAAATTATGGGCTAAGTGAAGAAAGGACCCAGAGGAAATGGATCATGGGTCCATGGCATGGGACTGACAGATTGGGAATAAGGTAAAGCCAATAGTTTCCCACTCTCTTATTTCTGTTGTACCAACATCCCCAGGATCTAGAACTCAAGCCAATACTCCAGGATTATTAGTATTGATAGTATTATCAATTTTCTGTTATTGTTCCCTATTTCAAACATGCAGTCCTGTTTTTTTCATAAATTATCTAAATGTCCAAGAAAATTTCAGTTCTTTGCATCTGAACTATATCACCCACGCTTCCTTTTACAAGCAGTAGCAGAAATAAAAAAAACCTTTGTCAGTCAGTTCAGAAGATATGGTTGTTGAAGCCATTTGGTTTTATCACAGGGATTTTTGTGGATTGGCCTAAATACTTAACCACCACTTATAACTCATTCAAAGATCAAAGCAATCAACTTTAGAGTGGACTTAAGTTAGGAAAACAACTTATTTTTAGGTTGGATTCAACCTCAACTCATGAGTCAGCACTTTCAACTGGCACATTTTTGCTTTAAACTCAATTTTAACAATATTTCCAATAGCTAATTTTCTGGCAATTCCTACTTCTTTAACTCAGGGGAAAAAAATCCATAGATGTTTCTTCAGATTTTTAAAGGTCTCAGAGGAAAAAAAAAAATTAAACTTCATAGACAAGTGGACAAAGAATACAAACAGGCAAATTACAGAAAGGATATAAATGGTAATTAAACATGACAGGATGCTCACCTTACTAGTTATCAGGGAAATGCTAATTAAATATGACACTATTTTCACCATCTGACTGGAAAAGATGAAAAAGAATAGTAATACCCAATTAGTGATGGCAAAGGTGCAAGAAAGCCATATCCTGTCGGATAGAGTATAATTAATACAGCAGTTTTTCGGAGCCCCGTCTGTGAGGACAGTGAAGTAATTGGCATTTTATGCAAATTTTGGATTACTCAAAATTAAAGTAGGGTGACATCAAAATATTAATGAAGTCTCATTTTATGAATAAATGCTGAAATAATATAAGTTGCCCACTTTAAAATTCTTTCAAAACTAGCATAATTAGGGGCCCCTGGGTGACTCAGTCAGTTAGGTGTCTGCCTTTGGCTCAGGTCATGATCCCAAGGTCCTGGGATCAAGTCCCGCATCAGGCTCCTTGCTCAGCGGGGAGCCTGCTTCTCCCTCTGCCTGCCTCTCCCCCTGCTAGTGCTCTCTCTCTCTCTCTCTGACAAATAAATAAAAAATAATCTTAAAAAAAAAAACAACCTAGCATAATTATAAAGGTCAAACAAATTAGAGATCATGGCATCCATCCCATGGCAGGCCTACTCAAGCTAGCTAACAGAAATACCATTGCTGGTCAAGTGAGCCTTGGGCTACAGATTCAGTAACAAAATAAAATACTCAAAATAAAATACTTTACCAAAATTTATAATGTATATTTTTTTGGTCCCAGTAATTCCATGATGAGGAATCTATGTTACTAATATTCTCACCTAAGTGTGCAAAGATAAATATGCCCCAGAGTGTGCCCAAAGGCTTCTGAAAATGCCCATCAATGGAGAACTGTCTATTTCTACCAAGAAACAGCACACAGCCTTGGAAATGGACGAGGTATTTCTTTATGCATGCTAACAGAAAAAAAAGTTCACAATAATTGCAAGTATAAAAATTAAAGAATTCAAGATTGTATTTTTGTAAACAAATACGCACAATCCCAAACAGAAAGAATTCAAATGCAAAAGAAACTATTTATAGTGGTTATCTCTGGGGAGTAGAGCTTGGAGGAAGAGAGAAGTTTTCACTTTAAAAATTTTAAAAACTATAATAGCTGGTTGTAGGTGTTAGGCAAATTCTTAGCCTTCATTCAATTACTCCTCATAAGGACCCTATGAGCTAATGCTGTTATTATTCCCATTATCAACAGTCGAGGAAACTGATACCCAAAGAGACTAAATTAGGGGTGTCTGGCTGGCTCCCATGCTGGAGCATGCTGCTCTTGATCTCACGGTTGTGAGTTCAGCCCCACTGGGTATAGAGATTACTTTAAAAAAAAAAAAAAACAGACTAATCATTTGCCCAAGGTCACACATGTAGTGTGTTTGAAGCCAAGATTTGAATAGAAATAATCTTTATTAGGCAACACTCGACTGCCTGCTAATAGTTTTCTGTGTACATAAGTATGAATGGCTTTTTAAATAAATATATGAATTTTGTCTCTTAAAAAATGCAAATCTAGGGGCACCTGGGTGACTTAGTCATTAAGCATCTGCCTTCGGCTCAGGTCATGATCCCAGGGTCCTGGGATGGAGCCCTTTGTCAGGCTCCCTGCTCAGCGGGGAGCCTGCTTCTCCCTCTCCCTCTCCCCCTGCTTGTGTTCCCTCTCTCACTGTCTCTCTCTCTCCCTGTCAAATAAAAAAATAAAATCTTTTAAAAAAATGCAAATCTAGGGGTGCTGGCAAGAAGGGTGGAGTCAGAGAAGAGTCAGAGATGTGACCACGGAAGCAGTGTGAAAGCAAGAAGGGCTGGACAGGCAATCATCACGGCCTTGGAGGACGGAGGAAGAAGCCAGAAGCCAAGGGATGCAGGCGCCTCTAGAAGCTGGAAGGGGCAAGGAAACAGATTCTCCCCTAGAGCCTCCAGAAGGAAGGCAGTCCTACTCACACCTTGAGTGTAGCTGGATGAGACTTCTGATCTCCAGAAATATAAGACAATAAATCATTATTATTTAAGCCACTACACTGGTGGTGGTTTGTTACAGGAGCAATAGGAAACCACTACAATTATTACTAATTTAGTAATGATACACCCTGTTTACAAGATTACAGGAATTCCCCTACCTGAAAAGTATGTATTTTGCTATGGGCTAAACTATGTCCTCCTGACCACCCCCAAGTCTGTGCACTGAAATCGTAAACTCCAGGACCTCCGGAGTGTGACTGCACTAGGAGAAAGGACCTTTATTTATTTTTGAAGGTAGGCACTGTGGCCAATGTGGGGCTTGAACTCATGACCCTGAGATCAAGAGTCAATATGCTCTACCAACCCAGCCATCCAGCCCCCACCCCCACCCCGGGAGAAAGGACCTTGAAAGGTGAGGCTAAATGGGTCATATGGGTGGGCTCTAATCCATTCTGACTGTTGTTCTTCAAAGAGGAGGAAATGTGGACACGTGGAGAGACACCAGAAGTGGGCACACACACACAGAGGACAGGCTCTGTGAAGACACAGTGAGGTGGCCATCTGCAAGCCAAGGAGAGAGGCCTCAGAAGAAACTAACCTTGCCAGCACCTTGAGCCTGAACTAGCCTCCAGAACTAGGAGAAGGTCTATTCCCGGTGTTTCAGTCATCCAGTCTGTAGTACTCTCATGGCGGCCGAGCACACTCAGGCAGATTTATGTGATGTGTTCCTCCAGAGCTGCTTATAACTACCGTAAGCATAAATATACTAGTAAGTTCTAGAATTTACTCCTTGTGTTCTTATATGAATTTAAAGCCATGAAAATAAAGTTTGAGCACAGTAATTTTGTTATTTTAAACAATATTCCTTCATCAGAAAATGTATTTTCATTCATTTTAACAAACATATACTAACTGCCTACCAGGTACCTGATCTTGAAAAAGGAATGATTAATAAGATGTGGTCCCTGGGCTTGAAAAACCGTCTTAAAAAAGTATCAGTCTGGTAGTGTGACCAGACTTGGTGTAAGGGCTTTTTTCACCCTCTGGAAGAAACCATTGATCAGAAAACTGAACTCTGTTAGGACCAGATTTATAATTAAGAAGGATCTGTTTTAGAATTTACCTTGTCCCAGTCCCTAAGAGTTCTCTCAAATAATTCATACAGCAACTATTTACAGAGCTATGTATTGCTCTAGGTGGGTGCCAAAGATCCACTGGTAAGTAAAACAAAGTCTTTACCATAGTGGAATTTACATTCTAGTGATGGAGACAGACAATAAATGAACAAATAACATAGATTATATCATGTGGTGAAAAGTGTTATGGGAGGGGCACCTGGGTGGCTCAGTGGGTAAAAGCCTCTGCCTTTGGCTCAGGTCATGATCTCAGGGTCCTGGGATCAAGCCCCACGTCGGGCTCTCAGCTCAGCAGGGAGCCTGCTTCCTTTCCTCTCTGCTTGCCTCTCTGCCTACTCTGTCAAATGAAGAAATAAAATCTTTAAAAAAAAAAAAGTGTTATGGGAGATCCGGTCTTCCAGGTTAAGGAAGGGGGGTTGTTGTTTTATGTGGTAGTCAGGGAAACACTCTCTAATTAGGCAGTTTCAGCAGAGACCTGAATGAAGACAAATCATGGGGACATCTGGGAAAATATATTCTTAACAAAGGGAATAGCAAGTGCAAAGGCCCTGAGGTAGGAGCATGCTTGGTTTATTCAAGAAGCACCAGGGAGGCCAGTGTGCCTGAAGTAGAGTACGCAAGAGAGGAGAGTGGCTGAAGATCACTACAAGACTTGGATTTTTACCCTACGTGAGATGGGAAGCCACTGAAAGGCTTAAAGCAGACAAGTAATGTGACCTGATATATGTCTTGAAGGGCTGATTCTGGCTACTGTGACGAGACCACACTATTGTAGGGCAAGGGGAGGAAAAGTGAGACCAGTTAGAAGATTAACTCGGTAATCTGGGTGACAGGTTGTTGTTGGTTCAACCAGAGTTGGAATTGGTGAGAAACGTTCTGTATTAGTTATCTACTGTTGAGTAACAAATGATTCCCAAATTTACCAGCTTAAAACAACAAACATGTATTTTCTCACAGTTTCTGAGATTCAGGAATGTGGGAGTGGGTGGTTCTGTCTCAGAGTCTGTTTCTCCTGAGGTTCAGTCAAGACCTTATGTGGGTCTGCATGATTTGAGGCCTTGACAGTGGTTCTAGGGTCCACATTCAAGAAAGCTCCTGAATATGGCAGCTGAATGAAGGCCTCAGTTCCTCATCACACGGGCCTCTCCACAGGACTGCCTTGAGCCATAGCAGCCAGCTTCCCCCAGAGCAAGTGATGAGAGAAAGAGGGAAAGGAGAAAAGTCAGACGTTGTAGTGTCATTTATAACCTAACCTCCAAAGTGACACAACATCACTCCTGCCAGATTGTACTGGTCACACACGTTGACCGAGTACAGTGTGGGAGGGGATGACACAAGACTGTCAACACTGAGAGGTGGGCATGTTTAGGAACCATCCTGGGGACTATGAACCACCGTTCAGATTCTGGTTTTGTTGATGGATGACATCTAGCGTGTGAGAGAAAGAAAGGGACCAAAGCTAACTGTAGGATTTGGGCTTTTTTTTTTTTTTTTTTTTTGGCAGGAGGGAAGATCAGGAGCTATTTTTGAACATGTTACATTTGAGAGCCCATTAGAAGTAACTCAAGTGGAGATGTCAAGGGAGCAGCCAGATAAAAATCTGAGTGGGGAGTTTCTGGGGAGATGGGCCAGCTGGAGATATCATTTTGGGACTTGTCAGTGTATGATGGCATTTAAAACCGGAGCCCAGATCCAATCCCCCAGGATTTAAGCCCAGACAGACAAGGGAACAGGCACTGGAGATAACCCTAAGCCCCCAGCGGTTAGATTTTCAGAGAAGAGGAGGAGCCAACGAGGATGCTGGGAAGGGACCAGTGAGGCAGGAGGAGAACCAAGAGCTTGGTGCTCCTGGAAGCCAGGAGAAGAAAATGTCCCCTCCAAGTTCAGTGCTGCTGAGAGGTCAAGGAAGTAAGAGTAACATGGTTCCGGTCCTCTGCCAGGACACCAAGGGTGACCCAGATTCTAGAGACCTATCGCCAGTGTGTACCATAGGAGTTGGAGAGGAACTTCAGGTGAGGAAAACCTTGGGGGGATCTTGGGAATATGATAAGAAGTGAATGGGAAAAATCAAACCAAGTCAAACATCAATACTTAAAAACAGCAAATAATGATTACGAGTTGATTATGTAGGATGTGTGGCTCTAAATATGGTTCAGGTGTCAGATCACTGAATGCCCACAGCGACCACATGGAATAGCCATTTTTTCCCCAGGTATGAGGAGAAAGTGGGCTTACAGAGGGAGTCAGGGTCAGCCTGTGGTCACACAGCTGGGTAGGAGCAGCAAGGGTTCAAATTCTGGTCGCTGACCAGTGAGCCTCTCTCTGGGCCCAGTGCACGCCTCTTCTGCTGTAGGGATGCCTTCTGAGGGATTCCTTAAGGACCAAGGAGGAGAAAGGGGCCAAATAAAATCGCTGTCTGGAGTTTTCTCCTCTGCCAGAGACCCGGATGCTGTAGAAGTCTAAAAGTGAAACACAGGTGCCTTTGAACTTGCCAGGTGATTTAATTCAGTGTCTCAGTGCTCCTCCTGTCCAGAGACCACCAGCCAGTCCTGAGACTGCAGCTCTCAGACTGCTGTTCTATTTTATTTTATTTATTTTTATTTGTTTTATTTGATTTTATTTTTTAAAGATTTTATTTATTTACTTGAGAGAGAGCAAGAGTGAGAGAGGGCACAGAGGGAGAGGGAGAGGCAGACTCCCTGCTGAGCAGAGAACCCTACGTGGGGCTTGATCCCAGGACTCTCAGAAATTACTACCTGAACGGAAGGTAGATGCTTAACTGACTGAGCCCCTCCAACTGCAATTTTAACTGACTGAGCCACCCAGGCATCCCCTCCAACTGCAATTTTAAAAGCCCCACCTTATTGCCTATTTTCCCAGGATCGGGAACCCCATAAGTGTTATCCACAAGCCACTGTTGCCCCACCCCCTACCCCTATATCCTAGCAGGGGGCAAGGGTGTGGAAGGTGTCTGGGACAAGGAAGAGACTGTACTCAGAACACAAGCAATGCCAATGTCCCTTGCCTGATTTTGTGATTGGAAAAATCACATGGTCTGCCCGTGAATATTTCTTGCTTAGACATAAGCTTTGCGGTAGTTACTACAATGCTCGGAAAGTAAATTGGATTCTGACCTGAAAGTGAAATGTGTTATATGTGTTATATATTTTTATTTTTATTTTTAAGATTTTTAAGATTTTATTTGTAAGTCATCTCTATACCCAATGTGGAATACAGTCACTCCAAGACCAAGAGTCATCCATTCCAATGACTGAGCCAATCAGGGTCCCCTATAGCAGTTGACTTCATCACTGTAGAAACCTGTCTATTTTACAGTTAAATAAGCAAGGAGTGCCTGGACTGATTTTTATTCAATGAAAAGTGGACAGCCTTTCCCCAACGTGGTTCTTTTTAAACCACTAATGCGTAAGTGCTTTCTATAAGGAGGTTAACTAAAGAAGATGTATGCAACATCAGGAATTGAAGTCAATCAACCCAGACTTTCAACTGTTTAAGGAAACAAAACCAAACCAAACCTACTCTCTGCCTAAAAAAACAACTATTACACGCTATAATTTAAACAGTAGAAGATCTTTTAAGAGTGTTGATTATCAAAGATCCACCCAGAATGTGTCTTTAAGAATAAGATTAATGTACTTAATTAATGTACTTAAAGCAACTGGGTGGCTCAGTTGGTTAGGCCACTGCCTTCGGCTCAGGTCATGGTCCCCAAGTCCTGGGATCGAGTCCCGCATCGGGGTCTCCGTGCAGGGACTCTGCATCTCCCTCTGACCTTCTCCCCTCTCATGATCTCTCTCACTCTCTCTCTCAAATAAATAAGTAAAATCTTTAAAAATAATTAAATAAAATAAATAAATAGAACTTCTAAACTTAAAAAGAAAAGAAAAAGATTCAGGCACTTGATTTTTTCCCCTCTTGGTGTTTAGTCCTGGCAATGCCCGTAATTAGCTGTGGAACCCTGGAAAGGCATATCTATTCTTAACCTTATTAGTGAAATGGGGATAATACTGGCTATTTCACAAGGATATTGTAATGAAAAAATGAGAATGCATATATAAAAGTTTGATATTAACTCCTAATAAAATAAAAATTTCTAAAATGGCTTCTAGTTTTCCGGTTTTGTATTGAAGGTAAATAATTATTAAGGAGGTAAGTTAAAGGGACTCCTTTTAAGAGACACATACTGAAGTGGTTTAGCATGAAATGATGTAAGAACTGAGATTTGCTTCCAACTAATCCAGTAGGAACAGTGGCTTAGTGTGGAGATTTGGGCCACATTTTGAGTTTCATTGAAGCCAGGTGACAGGTATCTAGGAATTCATTAAAAACCATTGTTTGCTTTTTATTTTTAAAGATTTTATTTATTTATGTGACAGAGAGAGCTCAAGAGAGCATAAGCAGGGGGAGAAGCAGCAGAGGCAGAGGGAAAATCAGGCTCCCTGCTGAGCGAGGAGCCCAAACGCAGGACTTGATCCCAGGGCCCTGAGATCATGACCTGAGCCAAAGGCGGAGGCTTAACTAACTGAGCCACCCAGGCACCCCAGCTTTTTATTGGAAATTTTCATATTATGAAAGCAAAAAGCACAGGGGAAACCAGAGGGCAAACCATGTGCTTCCTGATTAAGGCTACTTCTGAAGCAAACCTTGATGTTAAAAAGAAATGGCAGCAATTTTGCCAAAATGCATGAGAGTCCAAGGATTTGAGAAGTTGACTGTGTTTTCAAATAACCTTTCAATTTATTGTTAACTAAAAGAAACCCATTTTAATTAAATGTTGTAGGAAAAAATTCTATTTATGCGATTTAAGATTATTAATGGAACTGACACATTAACCTGGAGTCTTAAACACTTGAAGATTTTTCCCAAGAGAAATTTCGGGATATGTTAGCAATTATCTGTCTTTGAGTACATAATAACATATCAGTATTTCAAATGACGATATGCTGGCTATTTCTGTGACAAAATCTGTCACTAATTAAAGGAAACTGAGGGCGCCTGGGTGGCTCAGTGGTTTAAGCCGCTGCCTTCGGCTCAGGTCATGATCTCAGGGTCCTGGGATCGAGTCCCACGTCGGGCTCTCTGCACTGAAGGGAGCCTGCTTCCCTCTCACTCTCTCTGCCTGCCTCTCTGCCTACTTGTGATCTCTCTCTGTCAAAATTAATAAATAAAATCTTTAAAGGAAACTGAGCAAGAAGTACATAACGTGCTCCCTTCCTTACCTTGAAGGTGGGAGTTCTCTAGGAACTCTTCATGAGAGTCTTTTGCTTCTCCAGGCTTTGCTGATCGATACTCACTCCTCAAAGAGATCTTCCACCACCTAAAGACTACCTGTGATTGAATAGAGATGGATAGCAATAAAACTGATTCCGAAACCCAATACCAACAAGTACAGTTTGGTGTGGGATTTTGTAAAATCCCCGCAGTAGCCACTAAGGCTACGTGTCCAACGTCAGCTGTAACTTTGCCATCTGGTGTCACATCACATCAGAAGTGAGGTCTGCGCATCAGTCAACATTCTCCTTAGAGACTGGGGTCACAAAATCAAAGTGCTGGAAGGAATCTTAAAAATCTATCATGTCAATCGATGTTAAAATCACGCAGACCAAAATGGCCATCTGTCTCTTGAGGGTCTCTGAGAGTAGGCGTTCTCTAACTTGGGGAGCCAGTTCCAAAGTAATTGCTCCACTCTCTGCCTCCCTTCCTGTCTGCAGGACGGACACAATGAGTGGATACTTTCTTACATGACCAGCACGGGGGAAAGCACCATTATGCTTTGCCTGATGCATGTAAGGGTCATTACACAGGACGCTTCTTGGTAATGGACCTGCTCGTGGCCCGTTGGACTTCTAGGAGCCTGTTGGTTTATCTGGAGCAAACCTCATTTCCATGGTTACGTACTGCAAGTTCTATGTTGATTTCACCGCAGTGTCAACTCCTGGCCCCGATGAGGAGCCCCCTGAAGCCTATCCAATTTGTCTCACGTCCTTCAACCTATAATGGAACTGGGGAATTATTGAGATGACAAAGCTTCCCCCAACTTGACAAGCAAGCCAGATTCTTTCCACACTTAGATGAGGGCTACGTGGGAACAGATGGGTAAGGGGACGGTGCAGAGAAACTGCTTGGCTTCCTCTCTCACTAGCATCACCGTGTAAGGTTACAGTGATGGTCTGGAAGGCTTTGCCCAAGGCAGAATTGTTAAGCAGGTGCAACTTGCTAGGGGCCCTCCCCTTATTTATAGTTTCCTCTCTCCCATCCCCACCTACCTATCACTCCCTGGGGTCCTCACAGGTCCTGGGTATGCCTTTTTGGGCCACTGCCCTAGTCCCTACAAGCTCTTTGCACCGTCCCTAGGCCCTTGTTGGTGTGGTTCTAGAACCCCTCCTCCCCAGCCTTTGAACTGCCTGACCACCTCATTGCTCGTCACTCCTTTCTCCCTGCTTACAGGCCTGGGCTTCAGCCAGCTTTCCACTCCTTGTAGGGCTGCCTTCCTGTGCCCTTGTCGTCTCCTGAGGTCCTTCTCCCAACCTCCTCCCCTTCCCGGATATCCAAAAGGTAACCACCCAACTCTCAGGGCTGTGGAGACTCTTTACATCATCTTACCTGGCACCCTGTCCAACAGAAAGTAGGACTTTCAATTAAAGGCTTACTATTCATAGAGGTTTACATATAGAATATGTAAGTTATAAACACCTAAAGTCTCACAAAACTTGTAGAAAATCCCTTAACCTGCCACTTTTGATTTTCCTGAGCAGGATCCTCACCAAAATGGTTCTCTTAAACATCTTTCCACCCCAGGCCCACAGAGGTGACGGTGTTTTGGTCCCTAGGGCTGCTGTAACAAAAGACTAAGGGCTTAAATGACAGAATTCATTGCTTCACAGTTCCGGAAAGCTGTCGACAGGTTTGGCATCTCGGAAGCCTCTCTCCTGGGCTGGCAGACAACCACCTTCTCCCTGGGGCCTCATATGGCCTTTCCTCTGTCCGTGTGAATCCCTGGTGTCTGTCTCTTCTTATAAGGATACCGGTCATATTGGATTAGGGTCCCACCTTTATGACCTCATTTAACCTTAATGACCTGTTCAAAGGCCCTATCACCAAATCCCAACCCTGGGGATTAGGGTTTGGACATAGGAATTTTAGGAGGACACAATTTATTCCCTAGCAGAGTCATCTGTTACAGTATCTTTTACTGTATCTCTATGATACACGGAGACATCAGCAGAAAGAGCATGAATTCTTGAGAGAGACAGAACTTTGCTATTTAATCGCTCTAAACTTCAGTTTCCTTTTTTATTCCCTTTCTATTAGACATCATTGAAATTAACATTAAATATGATAAATATTTCTTTTCTATTGAGGAAAGATGCCAGGCAATCCGAATCTAATGCTGTCTCTATACCACATGATCTGGAACTTTTAGAACTAATGGGCAGGTCAGAAATAATTTAGTCCAACTTTTGCAACTCATACAGAGGAACAAAATGTTTCCAAGAGGTTACGTTAGAAGTGGTGCGTTGTCTCTCTCTACGACCACATCACCGGAGGTACGTTACCGTGAAAGCAAGTCTCGGGTTGAATTCTGCCACAGGAAAGACACCACCAAGCAGGCACCACAAGAGTCCACACTACATTTCTGGAAGCTAAATGGAGTCTCCTCTCTGCCGTGCACTTGGGCACGCTGCGGGAGCCTTCACAGGGAATTATCTCTCTGGGGCAAGTGCGCCCATATTACAATGATGTAATCAGCTACCCTTCTAGCCAAATCAAGCAACTAAATCCCTGGGGAAGTGGAGATTCCAGAACAAATGGAGTTCTAGATGAGGCACTACTCCAGCAAAGTTGTTACCAAGCTTATTTCTTCTGTTGTTTGAAAAAAGGCAGAGAGATGTACACAATCGTGGAATCACAGTAACGTATTCCTGAAAATAATATAACCCTGTGCGTTCACTATACTGGAATGAAGGTAAAATAAAAAATTTTTTAAAGGCAGGGAAACACTTCTACAATCTTGTCTCCTATCTTGCACATCACTCATTTCATCAGTGAAAAATTATTCCCAATATTCATTAGACTAATTAAATAGCCCTCCGGAACTGATGTAGGAGGCAGTTCTTGAAGTGCTTGCAATACTGTCCTCTAGAGGGAGGATTCCCTGGGCACAGACTCAGGTTAACTTGCACACAGATAAACATCCTACTGGATTCAAGGGAAATTACTGAGAATATAACACTTGCGTAAGGAAAGATGACTGGCTAGAACCAGAATCCAAGCCTCCTTACTTCCTACTCAGAAACACAGGGTTTGTTCTGAGGCACAAACCTTTCTTCAAATATGACCTTTATGCTACAGGTCAGCAGATCAGTTCTCCACAGCAGAACACAACAGTCAGAATCACTACTAAGCCTTGTTAAGACTCAACTATACTCCATATACTATACTTATTAAAAGAGAAAATTGGGTATTTTCTATCACTTATTGTCTCTCAGATTGGTAAAGTTGTGTTTTCTTTGTTTTTTGTTTTTTTTTTTTAAGTGATAAAGCCTAATATTGGTAAGGACAAGGAAAAATAGAAGCCCTTAATGATCATTGAGAAGGGCGTAAATTGATTTGGCAATACTCCTCAAAAACCTGATGTTCATTCGTACCCTTGGACTCAAACATTCTACTTGTTAAGAATTTATCCTCATGGTCCCGGGGTGGCTCAGTGGGTTAAGCTTCTGCCTTCAGCTCGGGTCCCTGCCTGCCTCTCTGCCTACTTGTGATCTCTCTCTCTGTGTCAAATAAATAAATAAAGTCTTTAAAAAAAAGAATTTATCCTCAGGAATTTATCAGAAACGTGTATAACATGTTTAATGAAGGATAGTTGGGAGAAAGGCAGGCAGGGACAAGAGGTCCCTGCCCTAAGAGGTTACCACCCTTAAAAGGATTTGACACCACCCCGGAAGGAGCCCCACCCTTTCCCACGTGATAGGTAGATGACAAAAACCTGATTGGATGACAGGCACACGGAGTTAATCAGATTAAGACAGGCCAAACCAAAAAACCCATAAAACCCCTAGACCTTGGGGCACCTGGTCAGTTGGTTAAACATCTGCCTTCATCTGAGATCATGATACCAGGGTCCTGGGATTGAGCCTTGCATGGAGCCTGGCATTGGACTCCCTGCTGAGTGGGAGTTGGCTTCTCCCTCTCCCTCTGCAGCTCCCTCTGCTGGTGCATTCTCTCTCTCTCTCAGTGAAATAAATAAATAAAATCTTTTTAAAAAAAAATAAATAAATAACCCACGATCTAAACACCAAATCAGCAACCCTCGTGTGTCCCCTCTCTCTTCAGGAGCTTTGTACTATGGCTCAATGAACTTTGCTTTGCTGCCCATCACTGTTTGTCTGGTCTACCTCTTCATTCTTCTAAGCAGCATGACCCGGAACCATGAGCACTAAAGAAGAAATCCTGTAACATTTTGATATAAGAATGTTTGTCATAGGTTAATTATGACAATGAAAAATCAGAACTGACCTAAGGGTTTGATACTGGGACTAATTGAATAATTATGGCACACTTAGAAGATGGAATACTTTGCAGCCAATAAAAGAATATGTGAAAAAATAACACAGAACAATGTTAATGATCATTCGTGAAAAGGATCAAAATATATACCACTAATCCAAATATTAAAAGAAAATATTTATATATGCAGAGGGAAGGAACATCAGTGTAGCAATAAATGCAACTGTTTCACGTGACAGATCCAGCTTGAAGAAAGCTGAGCTAAGGGGTATCCCCCAAATATTTGTAAAGTGATTGCTAACAATTCTGGTATTAGCTCATCTTATGCCAAGTCATATATTCATATATAGTTATTCACATATAGTTATTGTTACGTATTTATCTCTTATTTTGAAAATCTTAAAGTCTATAAATACTGTTTTATTTATTTTTTTAAAGATTTTATTTATTTACTTATTTGACAGACAGAGATCACAAGTAGGCAGAGAGGCAGGCAGAGAGAGGAGGAGGCAGAGAGAGAGCAGGCTCCCCGTGGAGCAGAGAGCCCGATGTAGGGCTCGATCCCAGGACCCTGAGATCATGACCTGAGCTGAAGGCAGAGGCTTTAACCCACTGAGCCACCCAGGTGCCCTATAAATACTATTTTAAACACTGTTCTTATTTCTTGGCCACAAGAGTGTGCACACAGGCACAAGATGGAGGGAGGGGCAGAGGGAAAGAATCTCAAGCCGACTCCGCACTGAGCATGGAGCCCAAGCAGGGCTCATCCCAGGACCCTGAGATCATTACCTGAACTAAAATCAGGAGTCGGAGGCTCAACAGACTGAGCCACCCAGGCACCCTAAGCATCTTGTTCTTATTAAGTGTGAATGTTTTGTTAATGAACATTCCAGCAAGAAAAGCTGCAGAGGAGTTTGCACTGTTTTCACAGGACTGTTGGGATTTGGCTGGAACACGCGCTTTACTGTGCTCCCCCCAGGTCTCCTGAATCTCCCAAAGGCCTGTGAGCTGTAGGCGACTCTTTATGCATGAGGAAACTGACCCCCACAGCTTAGAAATCTTGTGTCTACTCCTGCTGCCGAGGCATCTGCTGACCTTGCCGGTCTAGTTCTCATGCATTGTTTCATACCTGCTCCAGGAAGGATGGGCAGTGAGCCTTATTAGAAGGTACATGCCACAAAAAAAAAAAAAAAAAAAAAAAAAAGAAGAAGGTACATGCCACTATTTGGTAGTTTAGTAGAAATCACGTGACCATTGGAATTCTTAAAAATTTTTATTTATATTTACCGTCTTTTTATTTTTTTTTAAAGATTTTATTTATTTGAGAGAGAGAGATCACAAGTAGGCAGAGAGGCAAGCAGAGAGAGAGAGAGAGAGAGATAAGGAAGCAGGCTCCCCGCCAAGCAGAGAGCCCGATGCGGGACTCAATCCCAGGGTGGGATCATGACCTGAGCCGAAGGCAGAGGCTTAAACCACTGAGCCACCCAGGCGCCCCTATTTATATTTACCATCTTTTTAGCTCTCTTATGTATTTCCAGTAAATCTTAGTAATAAACTTGGAAATTGAGTTTCCTTTTGAAAAAGAGGTCAAAGGCTTCTCACTAATCCCTTGGCACCTCTTCTTTACCATTTATGAAGGCAAGATGATGAGGCATTTGTTGTTCATCTGGCAAAGGTCCCTAAACGTTAGGTCCTTTCCCCCACTGGGCCCGCAACTCACTAGGCAACTCTTGAGGGGTCACTGGGAAAGAAATGGGCCCAGCTGGGCATCTCAGTATCTGACAATATTTGGACAATGCACATCTCGGTCCTCACTCCCGGGCTGATATTGTGCTAATCCCACCACTCCCCTAACTGAAAAATCCTTCCACTGGGACAAAACCAGAAAGAGTCTGTGATTAGACAGGTCTGGATTTAAACCCTGTTCTTTGTCTTTTACCTTGGGCAAATGTCTTCATCTCTTCCGGCCTCAGTTTCATCTCCAAAATGGACATAATGACGATGTCCCCTCACTGACTCGTGGATGGATGACATGAGATAAATCCAAAGAACCCAGCCGGATGCCAGATACGGGGTACATCCCAAAGGAGGAGGTCCTTGCCTCTTTCTCCCTTCCCCTCTTGTTCATCTGCTGACTAGTCCCTTATACCTATAAGAGCCAACTCAGCCCCAAATACCAAGTATCTCTTTCCTCCTCAATATTTGGTTCTTGATCGTATTTTTCAAAGACATTTATTTCGGCTTTTCACTCTGACCAGGTGTTTGATTTATTAATCATCGACAATCATTAAGAATTGCATGCTCTTTGCTGTATTTCCTCAACAGTTTAATTATCATCCATCCAGCTAAAAAACAAAGTTGCTCATGAAGGTTTGGAATGACTTGCTAGATACCACACACTCAATGGGGGATTCCAAATCTTTCTAAGTGTCTGTCTAGGAAATAGGTTTGTAAGTTAGTATGTGGCTGTTTCTGCTTTCTCTTGCAGACCACTGTTATTTTACCAGATCAAATTTCTCCCTGCTTTGGAAATCATATATAATTAGGGGATTTCACACAGTGGAGCTGAGATACTGTGTCATGGAGAGTTTGTGGAATCAGATCTTTTTTTTTTTTTTTTTTAATTTTTTTTTTTTTTAAGATTTCTTATTTATTTATTTGACAGAGAGAGATCACAAGTAGGCAGAGAGGCAGGCAGAGAGAGTGAGAGGGAAGCAGGCTCCCTGCCGAGCAGAGAGCCCGATGCGGGACTCGATCCCAGGACCCTGAGATCATGACCTGAGCCGAAGGCAGCGGCTTAAACCACTGAGCCACCCAGGCGCCCTGGAATCAGATCTTTTATGAGGGGAAGAAGGATTTTGTTTTTAACAGGCCACCAAGAAATGGAGATGTGAGGACTGCAAGGTAAACCCCATATGTAACTTTAGCTCTCGATATTACTCAAAAGCTCACAAAGCACTGGTTTTCCAAAAGGCAGAAAGATGTTATTTTTTAAATGAATTATGAAGATAATTTTATTTCACCTTATCTAAACCAGACAACAATTATGAAGGTTTCCATGCAAATTTACAAATCAAGTATGTGCTATCAAGTATGTGCTCCTCTCTGTTTCTGTGTTTGGTTCAATTTTTCTAACTACAGCAAAACTTAGATATTCAAAAAAAAAAAAAAAAAAAACTTAGATATTCAACTATCCAAAATTTCACTCTGGAATGGTAGTAATTTTTATATATTAGGAATAAAAGAAACATTATTTTTAATATTAGTAGTAGTAGTATTTAAAGAGAGAGAGGGAGGAAGGGGCAGAGGGTGGGGAAGAGGGAGAGAATCTTAAGCAGGGTCCATGCCCAGTGCAGAGCCCAACATGGAGCTCCATCTCACAACCCTGAAATCATGACCTGAGGTGAAACCAAGAGTCTGGTGCTTAACTGACTGAGCCACCCAGGCGCCCCAACATTATTAATGGATAAAATGAGTCTAAGATGAAAACGAAATTAAAAGAAATTTATAGTAAGAGCTGACTGCATTGAAATATTTCAAGGATTCAGTTGCCCTTGGAGAATCCAGTTAGTAAATTCCAAACACAATGAATGTGATTAGGAATTGATAGCAGACAATGTCGGTTGCCACCCATCTGCCTTTCCTAGTAGAGCCGGGTTGTCCAGCAGTCTCTCTCTTCTGTATAGCTTATGCACAGAGTGCAGACCTCATCTCTAGCTCCAAGAGGCAGGACATGATGGGTCCAGTGATTCTTGGCAGTTTTTCCCCTTTGCCAGGGATTGGTATGGGCATATGATAAAGTTTTGGCCAATGAGACATCAGGAGAAGGCTCCAGAAGCTTTGGGAAGATTTTATCACTTACAAGGAGAAACAGGGCACCTTTTTGGGCACTGATCATTGTGCTTTGATGTGATTGCTGGAGTTGCTGTAGCCATTTTGTGACTAGGAGGGGAGCCAGGCTGAGATGACAGCTGTCACCTAGAGGAGACAGAAGCAGTATATTGTGGAGAAGCGGAGTTTGAACACTGTCACTGTTCTGGGAACCTCTTTTTCTTTGGATGTGTTTCATGTGAAATAATACCATATTTCATCAGATCTAATACACTATCCATTGTACGTTATGTCACAGCATTATTTTATGTGCGATGTGGAAAGAAATAACACTGGCAAAAAAACTGACATACAATTTTTTTTTTTGAGATTTTATTTGTTTATTTGACAAAAGAAGAGAGCACAAGCATGGGGAATGGCAGAGGGAAAGGGAGAAGCAGGTTCTCTGCTGAGTAGGAAGCCTGATGAGAGCTCGATCCCAAGACCCTGAGACCATGACCTGAGCGGAAGGCAGATGCTTAACAGACTGAGCCACCCAGATGCCCAGCATGTTTTTTTAATCACTTATTTTATATTTATTGAAAGGCTCTTTTATTCATCACTAGACGTGTATTTTGTTATGTTATTTTTATCATTTGTATTACTTCATTAATTTTATAAATTATATTGACACAATATATGTATTTTGTTAATTCCGATATAATACATTTATACTGTCCTTGTACGTATCTAAAAAAGGAAAATATAAGTGGAATAAATAGATGAAGCTATTCCTGAAACTTCCCCAGATTCAGAGTCTGAGTTTTCTGGATCACACTGTGGATGAGAGCCTTCATTGTTTTATTCAGAATATGGTCCTCTGTGACATCAGTAACATGATGATGACCACAAAAATATAGAGCTTTTTTTTTTTTTAAGATTTTATTTATTTGAGAGACAGAGAGAGAGAGACCGCGAGCGAGAGAACACAAGTGGGGGATGTGGGACTCAATCCCAGGACCCTGAGATGATGATCTAAGTGGAAGGCAGACACTTAGCCAACGGAGCCACCCAGGTGCCCCTAAAGTACTAAACTCTTAAGTTGGCTTTGGGGCTATGGAGAGTTTGCCTCCTTTTGGCTTCTATTTTGGGAATGCTGTAAACATGTCTGATTCACCTCCGCACTCTCATAGCTTCTGGATTTTCTTCCAAGCTGCTGCTTTGATGCCTGGGCATCTGAGTTGTTTTCAGTTTCTAGCTCTTATGAATAAAGTTTCGTAAACATTTGTGTACTGGCTGTTGCCCTCTTTTACTCCTTTTAAGTTGTTAACCATCCTCTAATCATTAACAATTCTTTATAATAAACTGTCCCTAGTAAAAGAGCAGTATGGTTTCTGTCTCAGTGGACCTTGCTTGAGATACCTGATTCAAAACTTCCATCACTCATTATGTAGGGCACTTGGTAAGAGCTTTTAATTTGGGGCTACTTCACGTCTGGGACATTTTCTTGTATAATTTTTTTCAGGATTTTTTTTTCCTAGCTATTGGATGTCCTGGTCGGATTCCTTTCTTTTCTTTTTTCTCTATTTTCCCTCTTTTTTTCTATAAGGATTCCTCAATTTTATCTCCCAGCCCTTCTGTTGGGTTTTTCATTTTTCCTATCCAGTTTTTTCTTTTCTAAAAGTTCTGGTTAATTTTCTGAAATTTTTTTAATGGCGTGCTGTTCTTGTTTCATGGTTATCATACCTCGTCTTACCCTGCCGAGGCTATCACTGATGAGTATTTTATTCTGTCTGTGTGCATTGTCTTTATTATCTCCAAAATTATATTTTCTGGGTTTTGGTGGTGGTGGTGGTGGCCCTGATGATTCGTTTTGCCTTTCCAGTCTGAGAACTCTTAGCTATCCATGAGTATCCAGGAGTGGGGCGCTCGGAAGATGATTGGCAGTTCTAGCATTAAGCAGGGCTTGTCCAGAGGAGGACCTCATTATAGGGTGGTCTGATGGGGTTCTTTGGTTGGAGGATCCTCAGTATGAGTCTCTTTTGATCTCTTCACCTGGCCTGGTCTGATTCTCCAGAGAAGAATCTTCTAGCTTTCTGCCTAGAGGGCAGGAGGCTGGCTGCCTACAGCATCCCGTGAGCCTCGGGAAGTCAGAGTGAGTCTCCTAAATCAGGTTGTGGATTTTCCTTTCATTTCTTGCCATATTCAACACTGAGTCCTTCTGTCCCAGTGACCTGGGACTTGAGGCCATGGTATCCCTCCTTACCACTCCAGAGACCAAATCTCTGGAGTCTTCTGGAGGGTGAAGCAAACTGTTGATGGTTGTAGAGGAGGGGAGGAGATGAGGAAGGTGGTTCTAACCACATCTCAAATAGTTTAATCATTCCTATTGTTTTCAGGTCCTTCTTTACCCTTGCTTTCATTTTTTTTTTAAGATTTTTATTTATTTATTTCTTCGACAGACCGAGATCACAAGTAGGCAGAGAGGCAGAGAGAGGAGGAAGCAGGCTCCCTGCTCAGCAGAGAGCCCGATGTGGGGCTCGATCCCAGGAACCTGGGATCATGACCTGAGCCGAAAGCAGAGGCTTTAACCCACTGAGCCACTCAGGCGCCCCTTACCCTTGCTTTCAAAAGAACCCATTATTACCCATTCTTGAGCCTCCCTGCTGAGTTTCTGGGGCACAAATTTGATTGCTTCCTGACTTGCCCACCACTGGCTTAGATTTCAACTTTCCTGGGGCTGTTGAACCCAGCTACCAGTAGATCGTCTGCCTTCTAGCTTGCAAAATTGTTGCCTTTCCTATTCTCTTTGTCTCTGCGGGTTATGCTTTAGAAAAACACTGTAATTGTCATTTTAGTGGTGTTGCTAGAGGGAAGGAAGGTATATAACAGTTGTTTTTTTTTTTTTTTAAGATAGCATTTGTCGGAGAGAGAGAGAGCACAAGCGGGGAGTGGCAGGCCGAGTGAGAAGCAGGCTCCCTGTTGAGCAAGGAGTCCAATGTGGGACTCAATTCCAGGACCCTGAGATCATGACCTGAGCAGAAGGCAGACACTTAGCCAACTGAGCCACCCAGGCATCCCTATATAATAGTTCTTTAACTGGAAGCTGTGCTTTGTGTATTCTTAAGATGCTTAAAATGCCGCCATAGAGAATCTGAGATACTATATTTCTCAACTTAAATACACAGAGTAATGTAAATAATTGAGTTGGTAGCCAGTATTTAAACTTGGGAGTATCTGTTACATTTATAATAATTTTAAGATATTTAAAAGAATGTGATCTACATTTTTACATTTGTTTCATTACAGCTTTGCACACACTTGGTTTGATTTTGTTAGATTTGTTATTCTGTCTCTTCAGATTTTAGAAATGCTTGAGAAAGTCAAATATATTAAATCTGTGGTATAGATTGAAGCGTTTAAGACGATTTAATTAAGTATGTAGAGAGTATTTACATTTAAGATAATTTAATTTGTTAAATTTATAAGTTCCATCGCTTTAATTAATAATTTCTAAGATAATCTGATTAAGTTTGTAAACAGTGCTTAAAAGTTTAAAGGATTATGATTTGTTAACTGTAGTAAATTCATTTACCGTTCATCAAAGGATAACAAAACTAAGTGTTTTGCATTGTCATTCAAAATTACATGATTTAGGGGCGCCTGGGTAGCTCAGTGGGTTAAGCCTCTGCCTTTGGCTCAGGTCATGATCTCAGGGTCCTGGGATCGAGCCCCACATCAGGATCTTTGCTCGGTGGGGAGCCTGCCTCCACCCGCCTCTCTGCCTGCCTCTCTGCCTACTTGTGATCTCTGTCAAATAAATAAATAAAATCTTTAAAGAAAAAATTTCATGATTTACAATTGAATTTACTAGGTTTGTATTTGACTGTTTAAAGAAAAATAGGTTTGGGGTGCCTGGCTGGCTCAGTCAGTGGAGGGCTGCCAGTGGAGGGCTTGCCAGACTCTTGATCTCAGGATTCTGAGTTCAAGCCCCACCTTAGGTTTAAGGCTTATAAATAAATAAACTTTAAAGAAATATAGGTTTTTAATTTTTAACTTTAATTGAATAGCAGTGATAAACACAAATAACTAATAATCAAAATATTTGTATTAATTTACAAATTATAAATGATTATAAAATAGTTCCCTAAATCCAATTAAAAAGATTGATTTAGGTGTTTGGGGACAACTTAGCCATTTGGGGAAAAAAATTTTAATTTATGCCTAACACCAGGATAAACTCTAAACAGGTCAGAGATTTGCGAGTAAAAAATGAGAGCATACAGGAGCTAAAGGAAAAAATGGTGAATTCCTTTATTATCTTTCTATGTCTCAAAATCCAAAAGCCTAAAAGAGAGGATTGGTAAATTCGACTATATAAATATAAAAAACTTGGAAACATAAGAATGTTTAAAGCAATTTATTCATAACAGCTCTGGGTTGAAAACAACCAAAATATTCATCAACTGGTAGAGAGACAAATACATCCATATGACAAAATATAACTCACCAATAAAAGGAACCGCTGATACCTGCATCACAGAAAGGCAAACAGAAATCAGGTGAGTGGTACCCAAGGGATGAGGTGGGAGAGAGGAATGACCGCAGAGGGAGATGAGGGAAACCTTGGGTCGACAGAAATGGTCTCTCTCTTTAGTACGGTGCTTGTATTAGGGTGATTTTTACTATACTGAAAGTGTACCTTGAGAATCCTGATTTTCTTAAAGTTTATTTTTTTTAATAACCTCTACACCCAACGTGAGGCTGGAACTCCCAACCCCAAGATCAAGAGAAGGATGTTTTTCTAAGTGAGGCAGCCAGGTGCCCATAATAAGCCTGGTTTTTTAAAAAATGTATCAGACAAAGTCAAAAGAAAAACAATACTCTGAAAAGAACATCTGCAGTTAAGATCACGACAATAGGCTAATCTCCCTTAAAAAAATTGTAGAAACAGAGAAAAGGCCAACAAATTAATTTTTTAAAAAGATTTTATTTATTTATTTATTTATTTGACAGAAAGAGACAGACAACGAGAGCAGGAACACAAGCAGGGGGGAGTGGAAGAGGGAAAGCAGGCTTCCCGCTGGGCAGGGAGTCCGATGCAGGGCTAGATCCCAGGACCCCAGGATCATGACCTAAGCTGAAGGCAAATGCCCAACCATCTGAGCCACCCAGGTGCCCCAAATTAATTTTAAAATGAGCCAAAGACATGAAAACAATGTTCACAGGACAAAACATTTACATGGCCCAGAAACATATGAAAAGATGCTCCATTACACTCAAATAATAGAAAAGCATATCAAAATCACATTGAGATATCATTTCTCATCTATCCAGACTGGCAACATCCAGCAGACTGAAAATTCCCTCTGTTAGCAAGAACGTGGGCAAACAGGTACTCTCAATGTGGTACAAAAGCTATAGAGGGAAATCTAGCATAATCTAATAAAATTACAGAGAGGAAGAAGATGGATGACTATTTATTTATTTATTTACTTTAAAAGATTTTATTTATTTGACAGAGAGAAAGCAAGCACAATCAGGGGGAGCAGTACAGGGAGAGGGAGAAGCAGGCTTCCTGCAGATCAGGGAGCCTGATGTAGGGCTGGATCCCAGCACCCTGGGATCACAACCTCAGCCACCCAGGCGCCCCAGGATGGTTTATTTAATAAATAATGTTGACATGAGGCGCCTGGGTGGCTCAGTGGGTTAAACATCCACCTCTTGATTTCAGCTCAGGTCATGATCTCAGAGTTAGGAAGGTTGAAATCTAGCTGTCTCCGACGCTGCTGGGCATGGAGACTGCTTAAGATTCTCTCTCCCCTAAATAAATTAAATTAAAAAAAAAAAAAAAAAGATTCTCTCTCCCTCTTTGTCTGCCCCTCCAACCCCCCTGCCAGTGTGCACAAGTTCTCTTTAAAAAAAAAAAAAAAAAATTGACTTGATAAGCCATCCATCCAAAAGAAATAAATTTAAACCCCTACCTCCAACATTCAAAAATAAATCTAGATAAACGAATATAATAAATGCAAAAAGTAATAATGTAAAATGTATTGCTTTAAGAATAATAAAAAATACCATCTTCATTTTAGAAAATGGTACAGGAACCAGGGATAGTATCACACTGAGCATGATTATGCCTGTTTTTTATTATTTATTATTGCAGGGTAGATGACATGTACTATTTTATTAGTTTCAGGTGCACGACATAGCACAATTTTAAACATTAAGCAACGCTTGCCAAATGTAGTTACCATCTGTCACCACACAACGTTATTACAATATTATTGACTGTGTAACCTATGCTGTACTTTTTCAACTCTGTGATTCATTATTTTAATACTGGAAGTTTATACCTCTTAATCCTTCACCTATTTCACCCATTTCCACCCCCCCCCGCCCCCACTACCGTCCTCCCCTCTGGCCACCACCCGTATGTTCTCTGAGTTCAAGAGTTTGTTTTTTAATTATACATGCTTTTAATATCATCCTATTCTCTCGCTAAAACCTTGGAATCAGAATTCCAGATTTTGACTGATTAGAAGCTGCTATTTTAACTCAATAATTCACTACAGAGGTTGTAGCTTTTAGTTTTGCTCCCGCAACTCGGTTTTGAGACCCAGAAGTGCAACTTTAAGCAGTATTCTTTAGAGAAAAAATTCTACTACAATAGAGCAAATTGGACGTCCTACAGAATTTACAATGACTGTAATTGTCTCCTTACCGTGCTTAAAGACCTGGGAGTTTATACACCAGACACAATAGCACATTATGAAGATTTTCTGCAAGCAAAACTTTCACGAGATTTTGCACAAAGGAGGATATGTAAGAAAACCACACATACTAACAGTAGGACTCTTGGCAGAGGAAGGGCAGCTGGGTGGCTCTGTCATTTAGGCGTCAGGTCATGATTCCAGGGTCCCCACATCAGCCTCCCGGCTCACCAGGGAGTCTGCTTCTCCCTCTTGCTCTGCCTACCTGTGTTCTCTCTCTCTATCAAATAAATAAATGAAATCTGTTTTTTAAAAAGTATCTTTGCAAAACAAAATGGGTAGGACGCCGGGCTGCCTCAGTCAGTTCAGCATCCAGTTCTTGACTTCCCTTTAGGTCATGATCTCAGGGTCATGGGACTGAGCCCTGTGTCAGGCTCCACGCTGGGCATGGAGCCTGCTTAAGATTCTGTCTCCCTTTCACTCTGCCCCTCCCCCGAAAAAAAATAATACATTGTTTAAAAAAAAAAAAAAGTAAGAAAGAAAAGAAGACCGGTAAGATCCCACATGAGTCCTTACAATCCAGGAGAAAAAAGCAGTAAGAGGTTAAAACATATGTCACACCAAAGTAGGGGGGATGTCACTGACTGTTCTACAATGTGAAGGCACAATGTCAAGGGGGTCCAAGCAGTTGTTTTGGACCCAGAGGGACATTCCAGTGCTAGAACTTAGTATCAGGATGACCTTGGGCCCATCTCATAATCTCCACTTGCTCACTCCTATCAGTCCCATCTTCTGGGAGGACTAAAATGAAATGATACATATAAATGGGCTTAGCAGAGCACCAGACAGGTTTTCATTTTCCTAGTCTACCAAATTATCACTGGGATTTGTTTATGCAAGAGGTCAAAAATGGGGCGCCTGGGTGGCTCAGTGGATTAAAGCCTCTGCCTTCGGCTCAGGTCATGATCCCAGGGTCCTGGGATCGAGCCCCACATCGGGCTCTTTGCTCAGCAGGAAGCCTGCTTCCCTCTCTCTCTCTCTCTCTGCCTGCCTCTCTGCCTACTTGTGATCTCTGTCAAATAAATAAATAAAATCTTAAAAAAAAAAAAAAGGGATGCAGATGCAGTTCCCCAGGTTTAGAAGCACAGATCAGCTCTTGCACTCTGGTTAAGAATGTGATGAAAGCCATAGTTTCCTCAGGCTGGAAATGGTGGGCTCCTTGTCAAGGGTAGCGAGACAGTGTGAGTCAGGGCTCCACCAGTCAGTTCTAACACACACACTGACCCCAAAACACTAAGTGTGCCTGTCAGATACGTATGCAGAAAAATCTCAAAAGAAATTCAAAGTACTCAGAACACCTGGTGGCTCAGTCGGTGAAGTGTCTGCCTTTGGCTCAGTTCATGATCCCTGGGTCGTGCTCAGCGGGGAGCCTGCTTCTCCCTGTGCCTCTGCTGCTCCCCCTGCTTGTGCTCTTTCTCTCTCTCTGACAAATAAATAAAATCTTTAAAAAAAAAAATCAAAGTACTCAATAAACAATAAGATCAAACCAAAACAAAAAACAAAACCCCTCCAAACATAGATGCAATTGCTTCTTTAAATTATTATTATTTTTGAATCAGTACATTATTATTTTCTGGAACAACACCCAGAAAAAATAATACAATCTGGAATCCTCTCTCCCAAACCACAGGTAAGGGCAGAAGTGACCAAGCAGGAAGAAGGCCCAGGTTTCCACGGCTCCACTTCAAGGGCCCCATCTTGGGATGTACATGCCTTCAGGTGGCAACCTGCCTTCTTGATAAAATTATTATTTACAGCTTGAAAGTATCTTTGCTTTGACTTCCGGTTACAAAATAGTAATCTGCTTGTACAAAATCTTTTTTTTTTTTTTTTTAAACTTCCCCCAGCTTTCTTGGGTGTCTAGTTAGAAGGAAGTCTGCTTGTACCTCATTCCCTGGAGGGGAAGGGGAAAGTAGACCCAAGTGGTGGAGAAAAGGACAGTTTCTCTCTTGAGGAGGCAAACATCTGCTATCAGAAGTATGGTCGCCTTCTCTCTCAGCTTTCTCTCAATCACCCCAGAGGAGATTGACTGACCCATTCTGTATTACTGCTTCTTCAAACTCATCCGCAGGGGAGGGCAACCCCTCAGGAAGGAGCTTTCAGGCTCTGCCCATGTAATGTTTCCCCCTTCCCGATGGTTTCTTTTCTTCCTGTTTGTAGAATGAACACCTGCTACTGAATGCTCTGATCTCTTCCCTTACTTCTCAGTGCCTATCTGCTAGTCAAAACACAACCACCTAAGTCCCTTCGTTTCTGGGAAATAAAGATGACCTAATTACCGAATGTATCAAAATTGGAGGTCCTTTGGCAAAACCTTCCTCGCCTTCTGTTATGGACTGAACTGTGTCGCTCCCAAATTCCTATGCTGAAGCCCTCACCTGGGGACAGGACTTTTGAACAGGTAAAGGTTGAACAGGTAAATGAGGTCGTAAGGGTGAGTCCTAATCCCGTTCGACTGACGTCCTTAAGGAGGAGAGGAAGAAGCAGGGGGATGCACATTTTCAGAGGAAAGACCACGTGAGGCCCGCATGAGAAGGTGGCCACTTGCAAGGCGCCAGGAGCCTTACCAGGCACCAAACCTGCCAACACCTTGATCTTGGGCTTCTAGCCTTCAAAATCATGAGAAAATAAATTTGTTTTTTTTTTTTTTAAGCCACCCAGTCTGTAGTATTTTGTTACAGCAGCCCTAGCAGACTCATACAGACCCCCAAATGATGACAAAATAATAACAGATGTTTTCAAGTGTTTGCCACGTGCCACGGGCCATGTACTTTGGACTTTGCCCCATTTCAACTTTACAACAGCCCTGGGAGCTTAGCATCATTGCACATTTCACAGATGAAAAACTGGTTCTGACTCACTCGCTGTTCAGTGAATCTGAATACGAGTCTACCTGACCCCAAAGCGTCTACATCTGCTCACCATGTCGCCGCACTGGAATGGCGGAAGGCACTGACTTCTCCATGTCCGTGATATGCAGGGAAGCGGTTGTGGTGTTTACAAAGCTAATGGCGTTAATCCTCAAACCCTGAAGATTTCGCAGCGGATGGGTTTTTTACTTACTTCTGGTGGGTGGTATGACTGACGGGCTAAGTCACAGCATCTCATGTACTTCCTCCCCATTCCACGAGCACATAGGGCATCTCACTGTTCCAGAAAAACTGACCAAGGGGCGCCTGGATGGCTCAGTCATTAAGGATCTGCCTTCGGCTCAGGTCATGGTCCCAGAGTCCTGGGATAGAGCCCCACATCGGGCTCTCTGCTCAGTGGGAAGCATGCTTCTCCCTCTCCCACTCCCCCTGCTTCTGTTCCCTCTCTCGCTGTGTCTCTCTCTGTCAAATAAATAAATAAAATCTTAAAAAAAAAAAAAAACCTGACTAAGCCCTATGCCCGTGAAGCTCACATTCCATGGGCATGTGTGTGCAGGAGATGGACAGTAAACAAAACAAGTAAGTATATGTCCTGGTGTGTTAGAATGTGAGATAAATGCTGTGAAGAGGGGCCCCTGGGTTCAGTCGGTTAAGTGCCTTTAGCTCAGGTGGTCCTGGGATTGAGCCCAGCCTCGGCTCCCTGATCAGCAGGAAGTCTGCTTCTCCCTTTCCCCCTTCTCTTGCTCTCTCTCTCTCGCTCTCCCTCTCTCATGCATGCACTCTAATAAAAAAAAAAAAAAAAAAGTTTTTTGTTTTTTTTTTTTTAAGTGCTGTGAATAAAAACAAACTAGGGAAGCCAGACAGGGAGTGCTGAGCCTGGGATGAGGGTTCCATATTAAACAGGGTGTTTGGAACAGGTGTCATTTGAGCCCTTCCGAAGCCAGATGGTGAGAGGAGCCAGTAAACTGCTTTGCTTCTCACCCAGCATGCCCCCATGTAACGCTTCCAAACATGCAGGTGATAAGCAAAATCCCTTTCTAGCAACCGACCCTAAAGCTGAGTTGCTCACTGGAGACAAACGGTCCCCGTAGCCTATCACGCAACCCCAGGGTGACATCTAACAGGCTTTCCTGCTCAACTGCAGACTGTAAGGGAGAATAAGAACAAAAAGGCAATTTCGGACGCTTTCCTCAAGTGCTTTGGTATTCACTCATGCATTTGTTTTCACAGTGTATGCCAGCCCCTTGGAAGATCTTGTCTGGAGCCCAATGCCTCGTCCACTTGGAAAATGCTAGCAAACGCAATGAGAAATTGGTCTGGGCAGGATCGGCATCCTTTCTCGCTGTCCAGTATCATTTCTAATCATCACCCCAGCGAGTTGTGTGTGCCATGTCTGGGTTATACCACGGTGCATTTGCACACGCATGCCCAATGCCTAGAGTGTCCTCCTCCGCCTTGTCCTCCTGAAAACTTATTCTTCAGACTTAGTTTGAGTCACTTTCTTTGGGTCATCACAGTCCGTAAAAGTTCTTACTTGTCTGCTACTCAAAAGACCTGCCGCATAAAGAAATGTTCTCAGTCTCTCCGGAAAACAATTAGGCCCCATATATGGTCAAAATTCCAACAGGATTTGAATCAACTCTTCAAAAGGTCTGTAGTGATGGTCACAAATCCATGTCCTTGAGTCAATCGACCGATCAATCAAATAAATACTTACTGTGTCCCTACTACTTGCAAAGCAGTGAGCCTATCTGTGTATGGAGATATCTATATACCTATCTGAGCCAACTGTTTGTGTATGGAGATAGGGTAGTGTAAAAAATGAGTAAGTCTTGTTTAAGAAGATCCTACCTGTAGAGCCAGAACATGAATTCAAAGTGATATAAAACAATTATTTATCCTGGCTTGTAAAACGAATATACAGCTTTAATTCCTTAGAATTTATACTGTTGTAACAATGTAGTAAACAGGACACTCACTTGCTTAACACACATGTGCAAGAAATAACATCTTTTCTGTAAATGAATATTATTTTATTTTTGTATAGGTAATAAATGCATATGGTAAAATGAACAGGGTAAACAGGGAAAAGCATCTACCTCCATCCGGACCCCACCGGAACGTGTTTCCTAACCCTAATCTTGGTCCCTTTGGCACCTCCTTCCTCTCTGCTGACGTTGAGTCCAAGCTCCTGGGGAGCAGTGAGGCCTCTGTGCCACTAATGGTGAGCCAGCAACAGGTGAAATGCCCTCCATGCCATCTGTTCTTGGGTTATCCCAGCGCAGAACACAGGTAAGGGCTGTAGCAGTGTCCTCCTGGTCCCCTTATACCAGCTTTTCCCGCCACTGCTCCCCACTCCCACCCCCAACGGTGGCTCGCAGAAGAAGGTGGCCAGGAGGCTGTCAAGAGGCGGGTGGGGCCAGCACCTTCTCAGGCCACCTGCTGGGATGGGAAGGCACTTGAAACCTCTCGGCACTCTCCCCTATTCATCTGCCTTTCCTATTCCTCACTGGGGAGGAAGAGGGCAAAGGTCTGCTCAGTTCCTAGAACTTCAGTCTACCTGGGGAGTCCACTGGGTTTTTGACCTTCACCCCCAAACCAGCGTGGAGGGAAATGGGCAAGGGCTCTTCTGGTGAGCCAGCAGCAACTAACTCCTCTTTCTCTCCTCTCTGAAGCACACCCCACCCCCCCCCCCCCCCCGGGCTTCTCTCTACAATCTGGGAGGTTTTCTCTACTGGAGAAGGGGAGTGGGGGGCGCAGCCGGAGAACCACTTCCATTCGAACTGTGGTCTGTGCCAAAACCTTTAAGCACCCAGCCCCCACCCAGTTTGGGCTTTTGAAATTTAAAATCCCAGGGCCTTGCATCTCAAAGCCTGATCTTGGGAAAGTCCCCCAAGGCCATGCATGAAGCTGCTTTGAGGGAGGAAAGCAGGTCTCGAAGGGAAAACAAGATAAGAAAATTCAAGAGGTCCTCAGTCAAATTTAAGGTTTTGCGTGGCCTACAGTCTGGTGTGATAGTGTAATCTTTCAAATGTACAGTTTAAAATAAAATAATCCCTAAAAATATTTAAATTAGGTACAGTAATTAATATGATTTATTAATATGAAAATGTTCTCTTGAGCAGAAAAAACATTTTCTTGAAAAAGTGTAAGTGAAAAACTTGATTCAAAGAGTTCTCTACCCACCCCAAAAGGAGTTCTCTCCCAAGTTACATTAATGCCCACAGTGCAAAACTTGGCAAGTTTTCTTGTCCATATAGACGAGGTTCCATTTAACAGCTGGGTTTAACAGCTGGCCAAGCAACCCATGGTCCTTTCTGTTTAAGCTACACTGGAATCTGGCAAAAATCATTTGTACATATTTGACAAGCTACACAAGCCAGATTTTTCTGGTTCCAGTCCCCGACTTCTGACCTTGGACAGAACCTGCCTTATCTCCTGTTAAAAAGAAACCACAAGCCCAAAATGGAGTCACTTGGGCCAGGTCAAGTCACCAAACCAGAGCTTACTATTTAATCTAATTAGAGTTTTATTCTCCCCCACATATGTGGTCTTAACCAGTCAGGCATTCTCTGGTCAGCACAGGCACAAATGAGGTAACCTGTCACCCGGGCCTTCTCCATCCTCGGCCCTGGTGAAGATGAGGTAATCACCAATAAGACCACCCTCCCTCCCCCTAAGCGAAGGTGATTCTGCCTGAAATAATCCTTTCTTTTCTTTTGTTAATTGTCTTGCCCCTTCTCTGCCTATAGAATCCTTCCATGCTGCTTGGATCTCCTCTCCACTTGCTAGGTGGGATGGGACCTAATGTATAAATTGATAGTAAAGTCTATGAGATCTTTAAAAATGACTCGGTTGAATTTTTGATATTTAACACTCCATACCTCCTCCCCTGCTTCCCTCTCCTGCAGGCTCAGCTCTTGACTTTTTCTTTTTTTTTTAAGATTTTATTTATTTATTTGACAGAGAGAAAGCACAAGTAGGCAGAGCAGAAGGCAGAGAGGGAGAGGAAGAAGCAGGCTCCCTGCTGAGCAGAGAGCCCAATGCGGGGCTGGATCCCAGGACCCTGAAATCATGACCTGAGCAGAAGGCAGAGGCTTAACCCACTGAGCCACCCAGGCTCCCCTCTTGACTTTTTCTTCAAGCCATGATTTTCACGTGAGGTCTTGTTCCCACAGCTCTCATCCACTGCCCTGGGGCTAGTCCTTAAGCTACATGCTAAGATTCTTTCTTCCTGTGACAAAGTAATATACAATTTCCTCCAGATATCTCCTGTTTGAAGGAGCCTTTTCCAAGTGTAGTCTATGCATTGGGTCAAATTCCTCATCCTACCACTTTTCAGCCCAGTGTATAAGGCTCTGCACAACTTTGGGGACATGGTTTAAACCAGCAGTGATCTCAAGTGGTTTAATGGGGAAACATTCATTCATTCAACAAATACTTAGGGGGCGCCAACAATATACCATGCACTGTTCTGGGTGCTAGGGATACAGCAGCGTACAGAAATGATGAAAAGTCCCTTCGTCCATGGAACATTCTAGCAGGGGGAGAGGGACCATATAGGTTTGCTTATTTCTTTATTGTCCCCATTTCAGTGATACACCATCTCATTAAACAGAACTCTAAAAGTGCCTGTAGTTCCTCACCTTCCATTCAACTGGTTACCAACTTTCAATTCAACTCCTAAATCTTGCTCTTAATCCACCCTTTCTCTGTATTCCTACAACTGGCTTTAGTTTGGGCATGACAGAAATATTTACACACAAAAAGTGGCAACTGCCACAAATCAGGGATCCCCCCATCCAGAGTCAGTCTTAAAGCATCTCCTAGCACATTACTGATTAAGCCCTTAAATGTCTTCCCCTTGGTCAGATAGAGGATTTTCTTTTTAAAGATTTTTATTTATTATTTGAAAGACAGAGATCACAAGTAGGCAGAGAGGCAGGCAGAGAGAGAGGAGGAAGCAGGCTCCCCGCTGAGCAGAGAGCCCGATGTGGGGCTCGATCCCAGGACCCTGAGATCATGACCTGAGCCGAAGGCAGAGGTTTAACCCACTGAGCCACCCAGGCGCCCCGTGGGTTTTCTGTTCTCCACCCCTCCTCCCCATGGCACTCTCCCAAAAGTCAGTCTTCACACATCTGCTGCTAGGATGCCTACTAGGCTTCTAAGATATCCCTATGATCGTGTCAATTCTCTGCCTGAAACTCTTGCAGAAATCCTCACTCCTTTCAAAGCCTTAGTGTTGCACATAAAACATTCCTGATCTGGCCCTTCTTATCTCTCCAGCCTATGTCTGATGTTACCTTTTGGTCTACCTACATATCAGCACTTGTTTTTGTTTTTGTTTTATTTGTTTTTTAAGATTTCATTTATTTATTTGTCAGAGAGAGCACAAGCAGGAGGAGTGGCAGGTAGAAGGAGAAGCAGGCTCCCTGCTGCACCAGGAGCAAGACAGGACTCATCTGAGGTCTGAGGACTCTGAGATCATCACCTGAGCCCAAGGCAGATGCTTAATCAACTGAGCCACCCAGGAATCTCTAACTGCATACCAGCCCTGGTATTTGTCTCCCACTCCTCTGTGCTTTTGCATAGGCTGTTCCGTCTGCCTGGGATACATGGCTAATTCCCAGGCATCTCACAAGACTGTGAAGGCATGACATCTTGAGCTCCCTTTCCAAGCTGAAGCTGGTTAGATGCCTCTCAGTGTGCGCTCACAGGATCCTTTGCATAAGTCCCTCAGACACATAAACCACTGCACTGAGACTGGTTTCCTTTTTGTTGAGCTCTTGGTTAACCTATGTGGGACTGTGATCCTCACTCTGATTCTGGACAAAAGGACTTTTTGTAGGTTCTTCCTTAGGTTTTCCTTATCTTACTCGTAGATTACACAGTCTTCCTGGATGATCTAATCCATCCCTGACTTCCTTGGCTTTCTACCATCTGTGTGTTAATGATTCACCATTTATATCTTCAGCCCAGATCTCTTGGCTTAATAAGCATCTCTACCTGGATATGCTGCCTTAATATATGTAAAACAGAATTCAATTATCTTCTCCAAGCCTCCTCCTCCCGGGTTCTTGTGTCAGTGAATGGCATTACGAGGCGTTGGCAAACTCCAGCCAATAAGCCAGCTATCCCCACAGCTTAGGCAAGAATGGCTCCTACATTTTTTTAAAAAAGAAAAAACAAAACACAAAAAATAATACAGAATATAGGAGGCACCTGGGTGGCTCAGTCCTTAGGCGGCTGCCTTCGCTTGGGTCATGATCCCAGGGTCCTGGGATTGGGCTCCACATCTGGCCCCCTGCTCAGTGGGAGGCCTGCTTCTCCCTCTCCCACTCCCCCTGCTTGTGTTCCCTTTCTCACTGTGTCTCTATCAAATAAATAATAAATAAAAATATTTTTTAAAAAAAGAATACAGAATACAGACCATATGTGGCCCACAATGCCTATAGTATCTTCTATCTGGCCCTACATACAGTTTGCCAACTCATGGGTATTCCCATTTGCCAAAGAACCTGGGTATCATAACGGTATTAATTAATTAATAGTAGTAATAATTAGCAGAAATTGACTTTACCCTTTTGAAACCCTGGGTGTTGTACATATTTCACTTTATTCTCCTATCAACCTCTATCCATTAGGATGCTTTTGGCTACATTTAACCAGAAACCCTGATGAGAAGGCTGAAATGGGAGTCTAGAAAGAGGGAAGACTCAGACACGTGTGATCAGTGGTTCAATTATATCATCAGGGACCTAGGTTTTTCCATCGTTCTGCTTTCTGGAGCTCAGGCAATATTGGTGGCAGCTAAAGTCTCATTCCCATATGGTCATGGACTTGGCTATCTGGGGCACACAGGTAGCAACTGGGGCTACGTGTGTTCTCATGAACATCTGCTGAGAGAGGGAGAGACTCCTCAACCATGGAATAGGAGGACTTCTGTAGGACTGAGCCAAACAGGACAACTTGCCCCACACCACTGTCTACTGTATAACCTTCTCCCTTACCCCAGATCCAAATAGTAACTGAGACTTCAAAACAATCTCTTGAATTTATTTCTGTTCTTCACAACTATATCCACCAGTCTGTAACAGCCTAGGAAGAGAGGACAATTGTCTTTGATGCATGTCCAGCATCAGCCATCATAGTGAATTATAGGAATGAATGAAGAAACTTCATGCATGTATCAGGTTATCATTTTATAGTGGAGGAAAGTGAGTTTCAGGGGGCCAAAGTCACACAGCTACTAAGATTTACTTTCGGTCTGACATGGAAGCTCATCTTACTTGAATTATATACCATGGTCCCCTTCCTCTTGTTTTGTCATCTTCTCCTTTTCCATTGGCTCTTTCTTCTTAGCCTTAAACATGCTCAAACCTCTCCTTCCTAACAATCCCTTTGGCAATGCTTTCCCTACAATCTGAATCTTCTCTGACCCTTCCCTTTATAAACAAGTTTCTTGGAAAAATGTCCCCTTGCCTGGTCTTTACACTTCCTTCTTTTCCATTCACACCCATTATGTCACTGACTCCATCTTGCAAATGTTACTGGGATCCTCCCAGCTCTGTACCAAAGGGCAACCCTCTCATCTTTATTTCACTATTCTCTGCAGCATTTGACTCCTTCCCTTCATCCCCTCTTCTTCCCAGAATCTTCCCTGATTTCTAAGGTTAAGTTCTCTAAGGATTCCTTGCCTTGTAATGTCTCCCTGTCTTTGCACAGGATGGCCCAGAATCCCCTCAGCTTCTATGGCCCCAGTTTCACCCAAGCTTCATGATATCTACTGTCTCTGTATATTATAGCCCACTGAACCACAACTATTTGTTTATCTTTTGTGACTATTACTGCCCTCCAAGACAATCTTCAAGTCTTAGTTGGAGACTTTTTTGTAGCCTGCAGACAGCCTCTGGTGAAAGACACAGAATGGCTATCGATAAGCTTGCTGAATGAATGAATGAATGAATGAATGAACACACCGACTTATCCAACAGCACATAGCCCGAAAATGGCAGAAAACAAATCGAGAGGGGCGCCTGGGTGGCTCAGCGGGTTAAGCCTTGCTTTTGGCTCAGGTCATGATCTCAGGGTCCTGGGATCAAGCCCCACATCAGGGTCTCTGCTCAGTGGGGAGCCTGCACCCCCTGCCACCTGCCTACTTGTGATCTCTCTGTCTCAAATAAATAAATAAAATCTAAAAAAAAAGAGAGAGAGAGAAATCAAATCAAGAGAGGTCAGAGATTTTTCCAGGAGATGATACTGCTGAAAATGACAGTAAGGGGGCGCCTGGATGTGATCTCAGGGTCTTGGGGTTGAGCACCAAATCGGGCTCCCTGTTTCTCCCTCTCCCACTCCCTCTGCTGTGTTCCCTTTCTCACTGTGTCTCTCTGTGTCAAATAAATAAACAGAATCTTAAAAAAAAGAAAGAAAGAAAGAAAGAAAGAAAGAAAGAAAGAAAGAAAGAAAGAAAATAAGTTTCCTAGGTTTTAGAAGTCATCAACATGTGGGATATAAACTCCATAAAGTTATACTTTGGAAGATACAAAATTCAAGTAACCTTTCTATTTATAGATTTATATTCACAAACATTTAGATTTACTTTGCATTAATTTACTTCTGTTTAAACAAAGCTTAGTATGTACACTCATTGAGCATTTATGTATTTCATTTAAAAGTCAAAAAGAATAAACTAGGGATACCAAGCAAGGGAAATCTAAGCAACTGAGAAATTCTTACTGTTACAAAAATACCAGAAAAGCACTTTTCTGTAAATGAGCAGACTATTTTCTGTTAAGTAAAATTAAATACTTTAATCATACTTAAGCATATTAAATAATTTAAAAATTAAGGCAGCAATTCAGCCACATCTTCTGATTTTACAGCCTAGGGAGCAGTAGAGAAGGGGGGGGGATGTTACCAAATAATGACTGCCCGCTGCTTTTCTTCCTTTTTGAAATGCTAAGTAAGGGCAAATCCTGGAGAAATCAACAGGATGAAAACGAGGACGGGATTCTCCTGCAGTGTCACTCAAACGGCCATAAAAGAGGAAAAGATTAAGCTCCACAAAAGGGCTAAAATTTTTGCAGACTGGACTGCAGCCTATCTCTAGTCAAAGTGGCAAGCACTCCCTCAAAAAAAGAGGTGATATATTAGAATTGTAAAATCGGGAGGTCCTACAGTGAATAGATGTATTCTATTAATTCTAATAGATATTATTCATTCTAATAGATGAACATTAGCCTTACCTCTTTAGGGAGCTACCCTATTTTATTCGCATTTAACTGCTATGAATTGCATACGTGCATTGCATGTCTTTGTAAATAAGCTTTTCATACCAAAAAATAAAATGACATAAAACATAAAATATAATAAATAACCCGAGATTGTGGTGAGGAGATAAACTGCACAGAGTTACTCTGGGGTAGGAGTCCATCTTTAAAAACCCATACTGTGTGCATAAAAAAATATCTTCCCAGATTTGCTAAAAATTACTGTGGATACATTTCTGAAGAAAAAATAAAAATAAGGAATCCTAAATGAATGAAGTTTACACGGAAACCATAAATATATTTCCTTTCCCCACCCCAACTCCCCAGATCTACAGAAAGTAAAATCGAAGAATTGAAATATATTGTCCATTGAGGAGGGAATCAATTAAGATCCAACTATTTTTTTCAGTAGAAAGCTTTAAAAATCTGCCCATTAGGATGTCTTCACCAACTATAGACGACCCACCAAAAGCTGTCAGTTTCCCTGCAGAGTGTTTTCATTTATTTGGCTTTTAGCAACAATGGCTACACCTCTTTCAGAACAGTTTGCTGGTGATAACCCCCCATATTACTTTCTTAATGATATTAATTGTTTAAAGAGAACATTTTTAAAACATCAAAAAGCCCTTATGGTTTTTATAAGGTAATAAAGCTGATTGCAAACAGTTCCAATAATAACACAAAGCACAGTGGTAAGTTAAAAAAAAAAAAAGACAAAATCTAAAACCTCATTTCCAGGTATTAAGCAGACTCTACAAACACAGATTAATCTGTGTGTGTTTGCCTATGTGTATACTTATCAGTTTTACACAAATGGGATAATAGTGAACATGCTCATTTGTGAACTATTCTTTTATTCTGTCATAGACATTGATTCATGCAATGTCTAAATATAAAGTCATTTCTAGTGGTTTCACAGTGTTCCCTTATACAGAAGTATTCATGATTTATTTAACCAATTTGCTACTGGAGGGCTTTTAGTTTGCTCCATCTTATTTTTGGTTATTATAAACAATGCTGTGATGAATATCCAGTTTATGTGCATTTCAAATGTGGGCAATTATCTCCTGAAGGTAAATTCCCTACGGTGGAGTGGTAGGCTTAGGACACACACACTGTGCTCAACTTGGGCAGCACACATACTAAAATTGGAACGATACGGAGAAGACTAGCATGGCCCCTGCGCAAGCATGACGCCCAAATTCGTGAAGTGTTCCATATTTTAAAAAAGAAAAAAAAAAGGACACACACACACTACTTGACTAAATATTGCCAAACTGTCTTTGGGAAGCAAATCGGTAAGGACGAGGTTCAGTGGACTTCAAGAGAACACCCAACAAGATGGCTTACACAAGACAGAGGGTTATGTAGAAGATGAGGCAATTTTTGACCCAGAGGACAAGGCACCTTTCATTTTGGTACTCCATCATCTTCAGAACTTGGCTGTTTCTGTATGGTGTGAGGGGGCTACTTAAATTCTAGCATTGAATCTGCATTCCAGCCAGCAGGAAGAAGGAAGAGACAAGAAGGGTCCAACTCCCAATGCTCTCGTGTGAAGTCACACTCACCACTTCTGGTGACATCCATTGGCCAGAATTTGGTCCTGTGGCTACATATAGCTACAGGGCAGACTGGGAATGTAGTCTTTTTTTCTGGGAAGCTCTTATGTTCAGTTAAAAGTCAGGTGTTCTTTTACTGAGGACAAGGGAAAGTAGATACTGGGGACAACCAACAGTTTCTGCCATAGGAAGGAGGAACCAATTCACACCCCTGTGAATACCACACAACGGGTGCCATTTCCCAAGCCTTTACCAACCCTGTTACCCAACTGTTCCCACTGCCATTGCATTGTGTTAGTTACAAGGACAAATATTTAGCATATTCTCAAATAGCATGTGTAGTTCATGCTACCAGTATCAGTGATGTACACGGCCCCACCTTTCCATCCCTTCCCACAAAAGTGCAAAGAACACACAAATGTGGGGATATATGTGTTACTCTGCCTTGATTTGTGCTTCAGTGTTAAAGCTCTGTGCTTAGCTGACTTCTCTCCTCCCTCCAGGTCATCTCATCCATAGCTTTAATGCTGCTGAGTCAAAATCTTTATTTTCATTCCTGATCACCAGAGACTTAGCAAATGAGCCAGCTGATGACTGTGTATACCCATCTGGGTAATCTACCAGCACGTTAACAATCAACTACCAAAAAAATGGGTCCCCTCATCTTGTCTTACAAACACTTCTTCCTGCATTCCTTACCTTGGTAGCACCAGCTGAGTCATTATAGACGCTTAACTTTCTCTCATCAGAACATTGACTTCATGACCAAATTCTATTGATTTCACTTCCATAACAACTGTTGACATTCCCCTCATCTCCTGTGTGCTCTTGAGGATCAAAATCAAATCTCATGACTCTCTGCCTCCGTGCTTGAACCAATCCAGGCTACCCTCAACATGGAAGCCAAAGGCTTCTTACTAAAATGCGAGGTGAATGGGATGGCTTTCTCTCACTCTCCCCCCGACCCGCATAAAATCCTTTAAAGGCTCTCCATAGACAAAATTCTTGGTATGGCACATGAGGTCTCCCAGCCAGTGACCTTTATCAGCATCGCCTTGCATTAACCCCGACTGTGCCCCTCATTTCAATGTATCACTCGCAGTTCCACAATGCAGTGACTTTGCTAAAGAGGATCCCTCCTGCCTAGAATTCCTGGAGATCTATTCCTTTTTCTCTCTCTCTTTTTTTTAAGATTCAGATCCTATAGACACATCCATAAAACCTTTCCCGACCACACTCTCTGCCTTGTGGCCACTTCTGTGTTTTGTGCCATTTTTGTGTTCCATACTTCCTTCTAAAATATCACAGTTAAGAGGGTTAATATTTATTAACCCAACAAATATTTACTTAATTCCCACTGTGTGCTCAGCATTAAGCTAAGCACCCGATTCGGGATCATGTGTAAGCTGAACACAGACCTTAGGCACTTGCAACTTTTAGTCTACAAAGCTTATATTAGCAAAGCAACTTTCCATTCATCATCTTGGTTTGTTAGAAAAGAAATTGCTTCTCTCTCCCATTAGTCTCCATGGGAGCCTAAGAAACTGATGTTGCCCTGTTGCTGATATCATGTCAAGAGATATTTTCTTCAGGGTCTTTTTGCTTACTCAAATACTCATTTATTTGTGCTTTTATGACTGCATGCTGTTGGCTGCCACTATCCAGAGTCACTTGGATGTTTAAGAAGGAAAAATTGGGGGTAACCTTATTTGACCTATTATTTCTCAAGCTCTTTCCTCAAACTTAATGCCTGACAAAGGCCCAGTTAAGGGGATTCCTGGCAGAGATGAAGATAGACCTAAGAACAGGATGAATATGCAAGATTGGGGTAAAGGGTGGCTGGGGTATGTGCCTGGCAGGGGCAGTGTAAGCAAAGGCTGAACGACAGAAGTGACGAGATGATGTCTACAGGAGGACAAGAGCCCCCTAAACAAGCAGCATGGGGTGAGCTCATAGCATGTCTCAGACACAGCAGGACACAGATTTGGCTGCACCCACATGGATCATACAGGATCCACAGAATGCAGTTCTAAGGCCTGAGTCACGGGCCCCTGCTTCCTTTCTCCCTCCTAGGGCTGCACGGCAAGCTTGCTCCTCCTGTGTTCCTTCTTTCCCTTTCAGATCTTCCCAATTCCCAGCTTCCTCTTTTACCATGTATCCAAAAGAGGAAGAGACTTGAAATGAAAAATCTTACAGAGAAGATTTACAGAAGGCAATCCAGGTACACTCAGTTTTGCACAGACAAGAAATCCCCGTTAGGGAGAAACCCGTGATTTAGAGTAGAGTACTAGAATGCATTCCAGATAGATCAAAAATGTCTGGGTGTATTACTCAGGACTGCCTGAGTCTCAAGAGACAGAAATTCAATCTGGAGTTTAAATAAGAAAGCAGTCGTGTCAGGTTATATAACTTGGAAAGACAGTGGTGTGGCTAGCCTCAGGCATGATGGGATCCAGGGGTGCAAAATGACAGCCTCAGATTATCAACTCTCCCTTTCCTTCTGTTTCTGACCCTCTCTGTTGTTGGCCTCATCATCTTCTATCGCAAATGTGTGTCACTCATGCAAGTGGGGAGCCTGGCAGCTAGAAACTGCAAGTCTACATCACCCCGTTGGAGGATCCCCAAAGAAAATAGAAACTAACTCTTTCTAATTGAGGGTGAAAAATCCCAGGGAATAATTGCATGGGGCCAGTCTGTCAAGTATGCACAGGTGTCCTGGAGGTGGGGGGGGGCAAGATGGTGATGGGCCTGAGTCATGTGGCCATCCATCTGCTTGCCCCTCAGTGGATTCTTCACAGGTGTGGAGGTGGAAGTAGTGGGGAGGAGCAGCGGCTGAAATGAATTCTGGGCAGAAAAAAAATTTTTGTGGCAAAGATCAGTAGACGCATTAAGAGTGGGAAATGGGGCCGGATTGTACAGGTCAATATCCCATAAGTGAAATGGAGAACCAAATACTCCAAAAAGTCTGTGTGCGTGTATGTGGACAGCTGATTCTTGTTATGCACAGAACTTAGGTTCTAGAAAGTCACTGCTGTTGCTGAATTAGCGAATCACTGTCCTAAGGGAACGGCAAGGACAGGTTCCTATGAGCCTCTGGTCACATTTTCATCAACTAATCAATACATAACCTTGTTTTATGTATGCTCCTGCTTAAAGACACTTTATTTAATATATATTGTTGATTCATTAACACAGGCCTCATAGTCAAAAGCACTACCACTCACGTCTGAAGGAAGCTTGTCCAACACATGTATTTTCTGCATCAGGCATATCGCAGCTTTTTTGCACTTAGGAACACCGGGCTGCCCTTCAGCACGAAGCTTGGGGCCAATTTAAAAGTGAAATCACCAAGAAAAAGCACAAAAATAAGAAAACCATGGCACTGAATGGACCATGAAATGCACACTGGGTTGTTTACAGAATGAGAGCTGACACATGAAGGCAGGTGCAAGTTGCCCTGTTCTGCCTCAGTTGGGATCATGCCAGTGGGTGGACTCAGTTTCTCTCTCTGCTCTGCAGGGATCCAAGAATGACTACAGAAATGTCAGGAGAACATCAATTTGGGGGTTATACAAATTTCGGTGAGCAAGCAAATTCACAAATACAGGATCTATGAATAATGAGGATGGACTGCATTTTCCCCCTCAATATTTCAGAAGAGTCCCCTGGCAGTGGGGGGCAGGTGGGAGGATGGCACTGGGTGTGGAGATCAAATGGGAGAAGCAGCAGAGCTGGTGGGAGGCACTGAGGGAGCACCACGGAGGTAGTGACAGATGAACACGAGAGGAAGGGAGGACAGACTTGACTTCCAACCGGACATAAAGGGGTTGGGGGAGGAGGACCACATCAAGGAGGAGGGAGCACTCAGCAGCCTGAGTGTAGAAAAACAAAGAACCAAGTCTGGATCAGAATCTGACTTCAAGGGGCAGAATATGACTTCATTTTTTTCCCCACTAATTTATTTATTTGTTTTTTAAAAAAGATTTTATTTATTTATTTGACAAAAAAATAGCACAAGTAAGTAGAGTGGCAGGTAGAGGGAGAGAGAGAAGAAGCAGGCTCTCTGCTGGGCAGGGAGCCTGATGCAAAACTCGATCCCAGGATCCTGGAATCATGACCTGAGCCGAAGACAGCAGCTTAGCCAACTGAGCCACCCAGATGCCCCTTATTTATTTTAAAGCAGACTCCACACCCCTGTCTGGGGCTTGACCTCATGAACCCCGAGATTAAGTCACACACTCTCCCCATTGAGCCAGCCAGGCGCCCAACTTCAGTTCTGTAATGATTTATTCGTTGGTCCTATCAGATGTTTTGTGTTCCCTGCTTCAGGGTGTTTAAAAAAGCGTACTTTAACTGACTTAAAAATAGGGAAGAAGGGGCGCCTGGGTGGCTCAGTGGGTTAAAGCCTCTGCTTTCGGCTCAGGTCATGATCCCAGGGTCCTGGGATGGAGCACCACATTGGGCTCTCTGCTCAGCAGGGAGCCTGCTTCCCTTCCTCTCTCTGCCTGCCTCTCTGCCTACTTGTGATCTCTGTCTGTCAATAAATAAATAAAATCTTTAAAAAAAAATAGGGAAGAAGTACTGGTCTAGTATTAAAATGTCTCCACTTCGAATCAACCAACCAACCTCACTAATAATAATAGTAATAAGAAACCACATATCGCACTTACTATATGCCAGGCATTGTTCTAGGCTCTTTATTTGCCCATATATTTCTCACAGACTATGAGGTATCATAATTAGACCCATTTTTAGATGAACAAACTGAAGTAGAGGGTAGTAACTTGCCTCCAATCTAGCAGCTAGTAAATAGTGGAATCTGCTTATAGAATCCGTGTTTTTAACTACCATGTTATATTGGCGATATCGATTATGGTTTCCTTATAAAGTCTTTTACCACACTGCTGTCTCCCTGCCTCCCTCACCGCCGTGCCAATTCCCCCCACCTCCCTTCTACCCAACGTGTGGCTTTGTCAATGTTGTTCACTATTTCTCATCTAAAATAGAACAGTAATAAACCATGTCTATCCTAATTTCTTTCTTCTTCTTTTTCTCTTAAAAAACCCCAACAACGACCTTTAGCTATCTAAACCTAGGTCAAGCTATAGCACACGTTTCTTTTCTGCATAAGCCTAAACTATTCATTTTCTTTTTTACAGGCTCCCTGCTGAGCAGAGAGCCCGATGTGGGGCTTGATGCCAGGACTCTGGGATCATGACCTGAGCCGAAGACAGACGCCTAACTGACTGAGCCACTCAGGTGCCCCTAAACTCTCCATTTTCTTATAAAATACCAGTTTGCTATTCTCTCTCAGAAGTTGTTTTTTCTTTTCTTTTTATAGTTTTTAAAGTAATCTCTACCCCCAATGTGAGGCTTGAATCTATGACCCTGAGATCAGGAGTCCCATGGCCTGCCGACTGAACCAGCTGGGTGCCCACTTTTTCTTTTATAGTTGAAGTAGTAATAGGGATGCCTGGGTGGCTCTGTCGGTTAAGCGATTGAGCATCTACCTTTGGTTTTTGTTGTGATCTCAGGGTCCTGGGATGGAGTCCTGCATGGGGGGCGGGGCCCTGAATGAGGAGCTTGCTTCTCCCTCTGCCTGCTTCTCCCCTGCTTGTTCTCTCTGACATAAAATCTTAAGAAAAAAGTAGTAATAAGCTGGACTTTCAGGTACTAATAATTCTTTTTGCCTTAAGCAACTCATTCTTGACAACCTCATGATTAAAGGAATAATACTGGCAAACCGTAAGTAACTCTTAACTACAGAGAGCAAACTGAGGGAACTGGGTGGGGGATGGGCTAGATGGGTGATGGCCATCAAGGAGGGCACTTGTGATCAGTTATATGTGAGTGGTGGATCGTTAAATTCCTGAAGTCAATATTACGCTGTATGTTAACTACCTTGAATTTAAATTTAAAAAAAAAAATAAAGGAGTGATACTTGGAATACTATAATAATTAGTATTTATAAAATAACTGGAAAGTTGGGGCACTGGGGTGGCTCAGCTGGTTAAGTATCTGTCTGACTCTTGATGTCAGCTCAGGTCTTGATCTCAGGGTTGTAAGTTCAAGCTCTGCATTGGGCTCCACACTTAATAAAACAAAAACAACACCAAAAAAACCCCTGGAAAGTTATAAATGGAACTGTTAAATAAATGCAAGTGTTTTAATGTGGAATTGCCTAGAACATCAACACAAACATCTCTTTGTTTGCCAGCTTTATTTTAGTTTTGATTTTGCTTTGATTTCTCAAACACAGCTGGTTTTTAGCTGTGGAGAATTTGGGAGAGGTTGTGTTCAAGAAAGGTGGGAAGTATTTAAGTCAACAAACACATACTACTCTGTGGCAACCCTCTTTATTCAGCACACACAACCTCATGCAGTTTTTGTGAAAAAGATTTTGGGAGATGTCCACAACAGCAGTCTGTCTAGGGTCAAGTACACAACCATGGAGTGCCTGCAAAGTTGCCAATGGGCCAAGGCTCCTGAATGCTTCACATACTTACTCAAGTGCTTTTCTTTTTTTTTTTTCCCCTTTTTTTCTTTTCATTTCTTTCTTTCTTTTTTTTAAAGATTTTATATATTTCTCTGTCGGAGAGAGAGCACAAGAAGGGGGAGTGGCAGGCAAAGCCGGCAGAGAGAGAAGCAGGCTCCCTGCTGAGCAAGGAGCCTGATGTGGGACTCAGTTCCAGGACTCTGAAATCATGAACTGAGCCAAAGGCAGCCACTTAACCGACTGAGCCACCCAGGCATCCCAAATGCTTTTCGAGGCTACTGTTCTATATTTTTGTTTTTTGTCCTATATAGCCATCATAACTTAAGAACCCAACACTTTTTTTTAAAAAAATATTTTATTTATTTATTTGACAGACAGAGATCACAAGTAGGCAGAGAGGCAGGCAGAGACAGAGGGGGAAGCAGGGCTCCCTGCTGAGCAGAGAGCCCGATGTGGGGCTCGATCCCAGGACCCTGGAATCATGACCGGAACCGAAGGCAGAGGCTTTAACCCACTGAGCCAGTCAGGCACCCCAACACTTTTTTTTAAAATAAAGATTTTATTTATTCATTTGAGACAGAGACAGAGAGAGAGAGCATGTGCAGAGGAGAGGGAGAAGCAGACTCCCTGCTGAGCCAGGAGCCCGATGTGGGACTCGATCCTAGGACCTGGGATCATGACCTGAGCTGAAGGTAGATGCTTAACGACTGAGCCACCCAGGCACCCCAAGAACCCAAAACTGTTAATCTTGCCTTGCATATCCTTCTCATTTATGTTTGGAGAAGCTGAGCATCGCACTGCCTATCTCAACCACATCTCCCATCTCTGGAGCTGAAATTCCTTGAGCACACTTTTTTCTGCAGGTGACATCTGGCCTGCCACCCTTGCCATGGCAGATTGGGCCAGGGTGACCATGTGACCTGGACCAGTGAGGACGTTTTCAGTTTTAGGTGATGGAAAACCCTGTCAGCCTAGTTTGGGTGAAAAAGAGAAGCTGACTGACTTACACAGCCATAGGCCCAGGTGGCTCCAGAAGCTAAAAAGGAGGCCACAGAGACCGGATCTCTCTTTACCTCTTGGCTTCTTCCTCTGTGTTGGCTGCATTTGTAGGCAGGTTGTCCTTGGTGGTGACAACCTAGCAGTTCCTCGGTGAGGACAAGATGGCTGCTGGTAGCTCTAGGCTCCTGTCATTACACCTCTGAGTCCAGGGGTAAAAGGAATGTTCCTTTCTCGACAGTTTTTTTTTTTTTTTTTAAGATTTTATTTATTTATTTGACAGAGAGAGAGATCACAAGTAGGCAGAGAGGCAGTCAGAGAGAGAGGGAGAAGCAGGCTCCATGCTAAGCAGAGAGCCGGATGGGGAGCTTGATCCCAGGACCCTGAAATCATGACCTGAGCCAAAGGCAGAGGCCCAACCCACTGAGCCACCTAGGCGCCTCTCCACAGTTTTAACATCAAATTGGCTTTCGTTGGGTTGTCAGTCCGTTTCCCAGTAACCAACGCTACTTGACGAGGTCAGGGTCAGCTTTTTGGTCTGTGTTCATATACGATGAATACGAGGTAGGGGTGATTTCCTGGAGGAAAATCAGGGCACTATTACCACAAGAAGGAAGATAGACACTGGTGGCAAAACCGTCAGCTCTTCACACAAGACCCGAGGACAGGCAGTATAGTGGCTTGACTGTGGCCAAGGAGGAGGCCTGTTGGAAAAAACTCCCCAACAGGGGCAAGTGGCTGAATAAAAACATGAGATCCTCTCTCTGGAGAAAACGGGAACTAGATCTAGAACTGAGTAGCAGATAGGGGCAGCATAAGCAGGACACAGAGACTAGAGCCAAGGAGGGAGATGCAGGGGCCGAGTCCCATAGTAGGGCAGCAGATCAGCCCTGATGAGCTTCGCTGAGTGGAACCAGGCTAGTCCTGTGGCCCCTGGGATCTGCAACGCCCTCAAGTCTCTGAAGCACAGCTGAGCTGCCAAGATTCCTACTATCACTAAGTCTAGGTCTTCTCATGACAAAGACCCACTCACATTAAGTGGGCTGAAGAATCCCAAGGACCTCACCAACATGTAATTCAGGAAAGGTCAAGATAAACAAGAAGGAAAAGAGATAAAGGGACAGAATGTGGCATACGGTGGGAAGGCAGAGAGCACTACATCCTATGCTCCTTGCTGGGCCAGGATGTGGTGGGGGGTGGCGGGTAAGTTGTCTCCCATCATCCTTTCTCCCCCTTCCTTGCCCAAGAGGTTTATTTCTAAGCAGCCAGCTGGAGAGGCCCCTCACCCCACCCCACCCTATGGAAAATGTCCTGGGAGTCTTGAATACTTAGCTTCAAGGTCACATCTGGCTACCAGGGAGGTGGAATGTGCAATCTCTTAGCTAGGCAGCTTTAAGCACACCTAAAAGTTCAGTTCTTTTCTAAAAGGTGACATTGGCCGTAGACAGATGACCTGCCATCTCAGCCACATCCCCAAAGCCGAGCTCCCCCTCCTCTGTGCCACCACAGCCACCCACGGTCGTGTCCCTTCTTGTGGTGTTTTCTCCTGCTCCTCTTGTCCAGTAGCTTCCATATGGTTCAGAATGGCCACTTTAAACCTCTTCTTTACTTTCCTATTTCAGTTCCCTGCAGCTAGTTGGCTATATCTTTTCTTGTCCAAATTGTCAAATGAAGGATCACCTTTTCAGACCAGGCCCTACAAGTCATACAGTTGCTGGTCAGCTAATGAATTCACTGACCTAAAGACAGATGTCCATCTTGGTCCAATTAACTGACAAGGGGAGGGACTGTACATTTCGGATGGTGACTTACCTCAGATGGGGTTGAGACAGGTATGTAAAGACTGACATATCCACACAACTTTGTTTTCCCTTGATACATTCAGGTGAATCAAGTAGGTGGGCAACAGATGTCCTTACATATTGTATTAGTTTCCTAGTATTGTTTTAACAAAGTAGCACAAACTGAGTGGCTTAAAACAGTAGAAATTTTTCTTTTTTTTTTTTAAGATTTTATTTATTTATTTGTCAGAGAGAGAGAGAGACAGAGAGCGAGCGAGCACAGGCAGACAGAGTGGCAAGCAGAGTTAGAGGGAGAAGCAGGCTCTCTGCAGAGCAAGGAGCCCGATGTGGGACTCGAACCCAGGATGCTGGGATCATGACCTGAGCCGAAAGCAGCTGCTTAACCAACTGAGCCACCCAGGCGTCCCACAGTAGAAATTTCTTGCCTCAAAGTTCTGCAGCCTGGAAGTCTGAAATTATGGTGTTGGCAGAGCCATGCTCCCTCTGCACCCTTCCTTTTCTCTTCTAGCTCTTGTGGGTTGCTGACAATCTTTGGTCATCACATGGCTGTCTTCTTATAAACATTGGTTGTACTGGAGTAGTGTCTACCCTACTCTAACATGACCTCATCTTAACTAATAATATCTACAACAACCCTAATTCTTCTTTTGTTTTGTTTTGTTTTTAAAGATGTTTGAGAGAGAGAGAGAGAGAGGGAGAGAGAAAGAGCATGAGCAGGGGAATGTACAGAGGGAGAGGGGGAAGCAGACTGAGCAGGGAGCCTGCTGATATGGGACTGGATTCCAGGACCCTGGGATCATGACCTGAGCCGAAGGAGACGCTTAACCCACTGAGCCACCCAGGCACCCAACAATCCTATTTCTAAATAAGGTCACTATATGAGGTAAAGGGGGTTAGGACTTCACCATCTTTTTGGGGGAGGACACAGTTCAACGATAACACATACCTACTTGGGTTGCATAACCAATTTCTCCACAAATCAGAAAGACATCATTATAGCAGACTTAACTACCAGAAGTACAATCCTTACTCAAAAGGTATATGACTCTGTAGTGAGTATATGATAAATATGTGTTCACTATGTCTTTCTGTATTCATCAAATGTTCTTAGTTATGCCAGTAATACAGTAGTCTTGGTGTTAGTAACCTTCCTCCAGAAAAGAAAAAAGAGTAAAAAGAAAATCAGTATTGAAAGGTAATATAGAAGGAATAATTTTTATTTATTTTATAAATATATGAAATATTTCACTGCTTAAAATCTATTAATTGGAAAAAATAAATTTATCCAGTAGACAACATACAAAAACCAGTAAAAATGCATCCAACTGCCTCTTATTCCCTGTAGTGTCTTATGTGGAGCCTTTGCAAAGGCCAAGATGGCTGCCGTATTCAAGGAACAGAGAACCTGTGTTAAGTAATGACCATGTGGAAGAGAGTAATGGAGGAGCTAGAGGCAACGACTGAAATGCAGCTTGGCATAAAAGGATATGAATATGTAAATAACTTTTTCCTGTGGAATGCCAACCTCTCTCTTACAAAAAAAAATGCCATAGAGACATTTTAATAGTTTTAGAGAAGACAAAAACTCATCTTGGAACTAAAGGAATGTGCCAGAATATAAGGTAAGGTAGGAAGGGAATTTTGCCAATAATTTGTATATGTGAAATCCTTAAAACATTACTATGAAGTAGTAAGTATTCTTTCTCTCTCTCTCTTTTTTTTAAGATCTTATTTATTGACAGAGAGACACACAGTGAGAGAGGAAACATAAACAGGAGGAGTGGGAGAGGGAGAAGCAGGCTTCCTGCTGAGCAAGGAGCCCGATGTGGAACTCATCCCAAGACGCTGGGATCATGACCTGAGCTAAAGGCAGACGCTTAATGACTGAGCCATCCAGGCGTCCCATATATATATATTTTTTTTTTGGATAAGAAAATGAGACCCTTTAAGAATCTGACTGCCAATCTCTCTTCCATTCTCATGGAACCTTCCTCCCTCTCCCTCATGCTGTCCACACAGCTGCGTTCATGCCATTCTCCTCGACAAGAAACCTTGCTGCATCCCTATTACCTAGAACAGACTTTTTCATAGTAGAACCCTTTTATTAAGGGAAACTCTATAAGACGTTATTTTCATTGACTTATGTGGATTTATATCAATTTATGTTTATCAAATAAACAAAAGGGATATTTTATGAAGTTTTTAAATGTTTAGATTAATAGTATTATGAAGTTAACAAGAACAAAGAAACTATTCTCATAAAAACAGCATTCTGAAATTAGGCAGTGAAACACAGACGAAGATGAATATTAGTGTAACTCAGCACCCACAGTCAGTTAATTTCAGCATTTGGTGATAAAATAAAAAGAAAACCCTGATCCATGCAGACAATCATAAATCTGTTCCCTACATTATATCCTAGCGATCTTTTAAAAATGCAAACCTGATTAACATATTTCGTCAACTCATTAAAATGCCATCGACTTTAAGTTGCATCATTATTTTATGTATAGTCCAAAAAGAAGAAAAAAACTAAATGTTGATTTGGGAGATATTAAGATGTAAAAAAAAAAGTGTGTCTCACAATTATCGAAATATCGAATGCCAGCCACTTCATCCTCTTAAACATATCCATGGTGTCTGCTTACCTCAGAATCAGGACACCGCTCCTGATGTTCTAAGAAACCTCCATGGCTTCACCACCATGTTCTCTGCATTTGAGCAGCACTGGCCTTCTTTCCATTCACCCAGTCTTCCAGATGGCAGATCAAGCTTTACTTCCTCTGGAGAGCCTTCCCTGACCTCCCAGACCAGGCCATATCCTTGGGCACTTGGGCGCTTGACAGCACTTACTATGGTTGACATCTTTTTTTTTTTTTTAAGATTTTATTTATTTGACGGAGCGAGCGAGCAAGCAAGAGAGACAGATCATAAGTAGGCAGAGAGGCAGGCAGAGAGAGAGGGGGATGCAGGCTCCCCGATGAGCAGAGAGCCCAGTCCGGGGCTTGATCCTAGGACCCTGGGATCATGACCTGAGCCGAAGGCAGAGGCTTAACCCACCGAGCCACCCAGCTGCCCCTATGGTTGACATCTTGTTTGGTTCCCATCTTAGTTTGGCTTATGTGTTTATATGATCAGCATCTAGCTCCAGTGAGGGCAGAGAACATGCAGTTCTGCTCCCCACTGTAACCATAGTGCTTGGCACAGCAACTGATAACATTGGATACATAGAAAGTATTTAAACATTTGTTGAATAAATGAATTGAAATAAAAACTTTAAAAAATTCATGTTGCTGCTTTTAGGATATCAGTTCAGAGGATCTAGAAGATCCATGAATGTGAGTAGTAAGACTTCCATTTCACGGTTGAATCATTAACAGTATCTACCAAATTCTTTTTTTTTTTTTTTTAAGATTTTTAAAAATTTATTTGACAGAAAGAGAGAGCACAAGTAGGCAGAAACGCAGGCAGATTCGGCTCAGGTCATGATCCCTTCCCTTCCTCTCTCTCTGCCTGCCTCTCTGCTTACTTGTTTTATCTCTGTCTGTCAAATAAATAAATAAAAAAATTAAAAAAAAAAAAAAAGGCAGGCAGAGAGAGAGGGAAGCAGGCTCCCTGCTGAGCAGAGAGCCCGATGTGGGGCTCCATCCCAGGACCCTGAGATCATGACCTGAGTCAAAGGCAGAGGCTTAACCCACTGAGCCACCTAGGTGCTCTATATCTACCAAATTCTTGTCTCCTTATCACAGATACCAAGTTTAGACAAAAAGCTTGAAAATTACTTACTACGTGTTAAAACTCCCTCTAGCTCAATGATATTATCGCAAGGTGGTCAATGTGTTTTTGTAAACTCTCAGTTCCAGGATTCTGTGCTGAGCTGGTAGGTCTGAGTTTTTCCTGATTTTTCAGGCTCTCTCTCTCTGCTCTGATTATACCTGCCTTGTACAGGCATGAACCCAAAGAGGGTTGGTCAGAGCTCAGCCTTCTGAAACAATGACACATTTGTAAGAAATTCTACTGTGTTCACAGTGATGACAGACGCTCTCCTGCCTCTGCCTGGAGATCTTTGGCCTGCACCAAAATATGTTCACCTAGATGATGGAAGCACAAGCTAAGGCTTTAAAATTTGGTGTATAAAAAACATCTGAGGTTGTAGGTATTTCTTTTGTATACCAAGTTTTAATTTAGTGAAAAATATTCAAAATATTTATTTGAATAAAATGCTAGTGGAATCTCAAAGGTACATTTATTTGCAAAACCAAAGGGTATGTGAAAACCACTGATTGGTTCTATTGAGTGTTTTTTCTTACTTTTTTTTCTTTTTAAAATATTTTATTTTTTACAGCAAACTCTGTGGGACCTGAACTCATGACCCCAAGATCAAGAGTCGCATCTCTAATGACTGAGCCAGCAGGTAGCCCTGGCTGTATCGTTTTAATGCTTGATTTGCCAGGGACTTCCTGATCTCTCCCCTGGCTGCTTCTCAGTGGGGCCAGCACTCAGCTTCACATTTTGCAAGAGTACAATACTTATGACTCGTCCCTGGAATGAGCTCTGCCCTCACACACCTTTGGCACAACAGACTGTCCCTAATTTTTCTGTTTTGGTCTCCGCTCACATCTAGTCTTTGTGAGTCTTCCCTGACATGCTGCCATCCCAGGATTCCCTCCAATGCTCTCACCAGACAGCTCAGATCTCTGGTGGATGTGACCTTGCTAAGTCCGTCTGTCTCCCCACTAGACTGCACTCTTCCTGAGGGAGGTGAACTCATCTTTGCTTTGTTGGCATGGTCTGGGACTTGGTGTACAGTAAATACTGAAAGAAGCCCTTTCAGAGCCTTCCCAACCTGAGTAGTTTCAAATTTTGCCAGTGGAAAATATCTATCTTGTGGTTTTAAATTGTATTTCCTTGATCACTAGTAAGAGTAAGCATCTTTTCACATTTTTATTTATTTTTTAGACAGGGAGACTGTGCACGAGGGGTGGGGGTCGTTGAGAGGCATAGAGGGAGAGAATCTTAGGCAGATTGCATGTCCAGCTTGGAGCCTGACCTGGGGCTGGATCTCACAACCCTGAGATCATGACATGAGCCAAAATCGAAAGTTGGACGCTTAACCAACTGAGCCACCCAGGCACCCCTTTAGGTAACTGTTTCTTCATGTTCTTTGCCCACTTTTCCATGAGGCAATTTATCTTACTAATTCGCCTTGAAACTTTCAAGACTATTGTTTTTTAAAGATCTTATTTGTTTGGGGGGGGGGATCAATTTGGTGAGAGGAGCAGAGGCAGAAGGAGTAGCAGCCTCTCCACTGAGCAGGGAGCCTAATGAGATTATGACCTGAGCTGAAGGCAGAAGCTCCACCAATTGAGGCAATCAGACCACCTGAAACTTGCAAGGCTATTTTATTTTACTTTATTTTTAAAGATTTTATTTATTTACTTGACAGACAGAGATCCCAAGTAGGCAGAGAAGCAGGCAGGGAGAGAGCAGGAAGCAGGCTCCCTGCTGAGCAGAGAGCCCAATGTGGGGCTCGATCCTAGGACCCTGGGATCTAACCTGAGCCGAAGGCAGAGGTTTAACCCACTGAACCACCCAGGCACCCCAAGGCTATTTTAAAAGATCTCCCAAGCAGTAAATTCCATATCCTCTCATAGTCCTTTATCCTGCTGAGCTAGTTCTTCCCTGTGTTTAACCTAAATCTCACACATGGCAGTGGGCATTTGTTTCCTCTTGTGTTGACCCCTGCTATATAAATGGTTACTAGCTGATTATCAATTATGATGAAATCATTCCTAAAAAAAATGTATTAAATAACCCAGGCCTCTCTTATGTAGTTAAATAACAAATTATTTCAACCTATACTCAAAGATCTTATTTTCTAATTATTTTTCTCTTTACTACTGAACTCTTACATTTTTATTTTGTTAAAGATTTTATTTATGTGACAAAGAGAGAGAGAGCGCGTGCACGCACACAAGCAGGGGGAACTGCAGGCAAAGGGAGAGGGAGAAGCAGGCTCCCCGCTGAGCAAGGAGCCTGATGTGGGACTCGATCCCAACACCCTGGGATCATGACCTGAGTTGAAAGCAGATGCTTAACCGACTGAGTCACCCAGTTGCCCCTGAACTCTATATTCATTTTTCAGTCTAGAATCTAGAGACAAAAATGGGGCCCAGTGACTGGCTAGTGGTAGGCATAACTGGAAGACGACTTTATGGTTCCTGATGTCTGTACTTTTATGCCATATGCCTCCCATATGGTGTCCCCACTCCTTACAGGGCTACTTTCTTATTTCATTGCTTGATAACCACTTCTAAAATATCCATCAGCCAGACTGAAGAAGACTACAGAGCAAGGATTCCCTCTTAGTAGTTCTTACTCTGTCCCAAGTACTTGACACTCTTAACCAAAATTTTGTGAATCTTGTACCATTTGTCCACAATAGTAAGGAATCTACATTAATAATGCCGAACCTATCCTCTAAAATGGACACCATTTTAGCAAATGAGTTTTAAGACAAATTTATGGCTATATTTCTTCTTTTTTTCCCCCTAGCTTACTGGCTACTTTGTCCTCAACCCTCCATTCTCCAAGTTAGCATGTATTTTCATTACCATGCTCTGAGTTTGGTCCTCTGTCCAGGGAGCCTTTATACGATGGTTGTAATCTGATACCTTAATACATGGGTGTTTTCCATAGAATATAATTTTAAACATGTTAAAATCAAAATAGACTGCATCAAGTCTTCCAAATTCCCCTTTCAAAGTCATAAGGGATGAGTCTGACAAGGCTTTTCTCTTCATGAGTATTCATGTATCTGTCCAAGTTTTTTGTTTGTTTGTTTGTTTGTTTGTTTTAAAGCTTTAATTCAGGTCATCCTTTAACTTTAGAAATGTATTATTCTCCTAGAGTTGTCCTTACACAGTACTATAGACTGGATGGCTTAAGTGTGAATTAATTATAAGATAGAAGTCAAGGTGTTGGTATGTTGGCTTCTTCCGAATCCTTTCACCATGGCTTGTAAATGGCTATCTTCTCCCTGTGTCTTTACATCTCTTCTATCTGTGCAAGTCTGTGTCCTAATCTCTTTTTGTAAGGACACCATACTGGATTAGGGCCCACCCTAATGACTTCCCCCCTCCCCCACCTTTTTTTTTTTTTTAACAAAAAATAGATTGAAAAAAACTAAGGCTGAGAAACATCAACATTAATGTGGGCATAAAGGCAAGCAGCACTTGAGTTGCCATAATCCAAAAGAACCTGGAAATAAGAATCCAGGGGCTATAAAGAAGGGACACATTTCAAGAAAAGGCTGATCAACAGCATGAAATGTCAAGTACGCTGTCATAAGGTATCCTTTAGTTTTGGCAATTACAGAGTTACTGCGTAACATACCAGTAGTAAGAGGAAGGTAGGAGTTGTCTTAAGGAAGGAAAGAAAGGGTCATGGAAGCAGTGACTACTTTGTGAAAGAAAAGATTAAAAGATGAGAGACACAAAGGGACGCAGGGTCAAGGATGTGATTTTTTTTTTTTTTTAAGGTGGAAACTTGAAGGGAGGAGAACTTCAAGAGCAACTTGTTACATATTAATCTCTGAATCATTCTGAGTCATTTGTTGTTTTCACTGAAAAATTTTTTCTATTTCTTTTTTTAAAACAGAAATGGAGATGTAGCTATAGCATTTGGAAAAAGCCCAGAGAGAGTAAGTAAGGCTGGCTGGCCAAAGGTTATTCTCTTCTTGGCCATAATATACAGATTTCAGGCAATTTATTTAAACTCCCTAAATCCCAGTTTCTCATCTATATAACAATCATACTTATTTTATAAGCTCGTTACAAGGATTAAATGTCTCACCTGTTATAAGCACTCAATACTGCTTACTATTATTATAATGATTAGGTTTGTTATTAAAAGGTGGCTTTAGAGGGATTGAAAAAATTCTAACTGACTGACTGGATTTTAAGATACTTCTTAGGTGAATAATTGTTCATTGAGACCTTTAGTAAATAAACAACAAACTGATTTTTTACTAAAGTAATCATATCTGTTTCAATGCTAATTCATAGTAAAGTTTTATTCTTTTTAAACCCACAGTAAAGATTTATTCTTTTTAAAGATTTTATTTATTTACTTTTGAGAGAGGGAGCACAAGCAGGGGAGAGGGGCAGAGGGAAAAGCAGACTTCCTGCTGAGCAGGGTGCCTGACGCGGACTCAATCTCAGGACCCTGAGAGATCGTGACCTGAGCTGAAGGCAGATGCCCAACTGACTGAGCCACCCAAGTGCCCCTAGAAATTCTAAATATGAGATAGATCTTAGAATACCAGCATAGTTATTTACTTTTTTAAAAAATCAATTTATTTAAACTAAAAAAAAAAAATCAGCCATTTCTCCCAATCCCAACTCCCTGGTTCTGGTAATCTGTTCTTTCTATATATGAGTTTCATATATACATTTGTGCATGCACGCATGATACACACACATACATATATATGTATATACACATATATTAAATTTCACATGTAAGAGAGATCATAAGGTATTTGTCTTTGTCTGCCTTATTTCATTTAGCATAATACCCTCTAGGTCCATCCATGTTGTTGCAAATAGCAAGATTTCATTCTTTATTATGGCTGAATAATATTTTGTGTGTGTGTGTGTGCGTGTGTGTGTGTATACTACACCTCTTTTTAAAAAAAAATATTTTATTTATTGACAGAGACAGACACAGCGAGAGAGGGATTACAAGCAGGGGGAGTGGGAGAGGAGGAAGCAAGCTTCCCGCTGAGCAGGGAGCTCGATATGGGGCTTGATCCCAAGGCTCTGGGATCATGACCTGAGCCAAGGGGCACATGCTTAATGACTGAGTCACCCAGGAACCCCTGTACTACCACATCTTTGTCCATTCATCTGATGGTGGACACTTAAGTTGTTTTCATATCTTGGCTACTATAAACAATGCTGCAATGAACATGAGGGTGCATAAATCTTTTAAATTAGTATTTTTGCTTTCCTTGGATAAATACCTTGAAGTCGAATTGCTGGATCATATGGTTGTTTTATTTTTAATTTTTTAAAAAGATTTGATTTATTTATTTGACAGACAGAGATCACAAGTAGGCAGAGGCAGGCAGAGAGAAGAGGAAGCAGGCTCTCCTTGGAGCAGAGAGCCTGATGCGGGGCTCGATCCCAGGATCCTGGGATCATGACCTGGGCCGAAGGCAGACGCTTTAACCCTCTGAGCCACCCAGGCGCCCTTATTTTTAATGTTTTGAAGAATCTCTATATTGCTTCCCACCAACAGCCCGTGAAGGGCTTCTTTTCTGCACATCCTCACCAACATTTGTATCTTTTTGAAACTAACCATTCAGACAGGTATGAGGTAGTATTTTATTGTTGTTTTGATTTGCATTTCTCTGATGATTAAATGTAGAGCATCTTTCTGTATCTCTTAGCCACTGGTATGTCTTCCTTGGAAAAATGTCTATTTATATCTTTTGCCCATTGAAAAATGGGATTTGTTTTTGTTTTTGCTATTGAGTTGTATGAGTTCTTATATATTGTGGATATTAGTCCCTTATCAGTTATATCATTTGTAAATGTCTTCTCTCGTTCAGTACATTTCTCTTTCATTTTGTTGATGGCTTCTTTTGCTATGCTGAAGCTTTTAAGTTTGATGTGGTCGCACTTGTTTACATTGCTGTTGTTGGTTTTGCTTTGGGTATCAGATTGAAAAAATCATCACCAAGACTTCTGTCAAGAAGCTCACTGCCTGTTTTCTTCCAGGATATTTATGGTTTTAGGTCTTAACATTCATCTTTAGGCCATTTTGAGTTTGTATATGGTGTAAGATAGTGGTCCATTTTTATTCTTCTGCGTGTGACTAATTTTCCTAATATCATTTACTGAAGAAACTGTCCTTTCCCCAGTGTATATTCTTGGTTTCTTAATTTAATTTAATTCTTTAATTTAATTTCTTAAATTAAATTAAATGACCATACATATGTGGGTTTATTTCTGGGCTCTCTATTTTGTCCCACTGATCTATGTGTTTATTTTTGTGCCAACAGCACACTAGTTAATTACTAAAGCTTTGCAATACATTTCAAAATCAGGGAGCATGACACTTCCAGCTTTGTTTTCTCATGATTGGTTTGGCCATTCAGGGTCTTTTATGAATTCATAAAAATTTTAGGACTGTTTGTTCTATTTCTGTGAAAAATGCTTGTTCAATTTTGATAGGGATTGCACTGAATCTGTAGCTTGCTTTGAGTAATATGTATATTTTAACAGTATTAATTCTTCCAATCCATGAATATGGAATATCTTTCCATTTATTTGTGTCTTCTTCAAATTCTTTTTTTAAAAAAGAGTTTATTTATTTGACAGAAAGAGAGTGAGAGACAGTGAGAGAGGGAACATAAGCAGGGGGAGTGGGAGAGGGAGAAGCAGGCTTCCTGCCAAGCAGGGAGCATGAAGCCCGATGTGGAGCTTGATCCCAGGTACCTGGGATCATGACCTGAACTGAATGCAGATGCTTAATGACTGAGCCACTCGGGCACCCCTTTAAATTCTTTCACTAATGTCTTGTAGTTTTCAAGGAGGTCTTTCACCTCCTTGGTCAAATTTATTTCTTGGTATTTAAATCTTTTCGATGTAATTATAAATGGAATTATTTTCTTAAACTCTTTTTCTAATAGTTCATTATCAGTGTGCAGAAATGCAACGGGTTTTCGTGTATTGATTTTGTATCCTATAAACTTCCTGAATTTGTTTACTAGTTCTAATAATTTTCTGATGGAATTTTTAGTTTTCTAGAATATGTCATCTGCAAATAGTGATAGTTTCACTTGTTCCTTTACAATTTGGATACTTTTTATTTCTTTTTCTCGCTTAATTGCTCTGGCTAGCATTTCTAATACTATGTTGAATAAAACTAGTGAATGGGCATCCTTGTCTCATTCGTGATTTTAGAAGAAAAACTTTCAGTTATCGCCACTGATTATGATGTTAGCTGCAGGCTTGTCATACATACAGTATATGACTTTATTATGCTGAGGTATGTTTCTTCTATATTGTCTTGCTGAGAGTTTTTGTCATAAAGGAGAGTTAAATTTTGTCAAATTTGTAAAAATAATAATCTTTAGGTACTGGGTATGTTAACCCTTTGCCTACAAAATCTGTAGCCAACATTTTCTCCCAGGCAATTTATTAATTTTAAGTATCATTCATGAAACAAACTTTATTTTTTATTAAAAAAAATTTTATTCTTAAGTAATCTCTACACCCAACATGGGGCCTCAAATTTACAATTGCGAGATCAAGAGTCACATGCTTGAGTAAGCCAACCTGGCACCCACAAAACTGTATTTCATTTTATTTATATTTATTTATTTTTAAGATTTTATTCGTGTGAGAGAGAGAGCTTACAAGCAGGGGGAGCAATAGGCAAAGGGGGAAGCAGTTTCTGTGCTGAGCAAGGAGTTGGCTGAGCTGAGCAAGGAAGGAACCCCATGGGACTCAGTCCCAGAACCAGAGCTGAAGGCAGATGCTTAACCAACTGAGCCACCAAGGCATCCCAAAACTTTATTTTAAATGTACTTGATCTGCCATTCTTCTTTTATGGCTCCCAGATTCAAGTTTTGTGAAAACTCTACTTCTAGACTCAAATAATATTCTCCTTTATTTTCTTATGGTACTTTCCTAGCGTATGTTTGTGTGCATAACATGTACTTCTTCAATCCACATAAAATATTTTTTTTAAAGATTTTATTTATTTTATTTAACAGACAGAGATTACAAGTAGGCAGAGAGGCAGGCAGAGAGAGAGAGGAGGAAGCAGGCTCCCTGCTGAGCAGAAAGCCTGATGTGGGGCTCAATCCCAGTACCCTGGGATCATGACCTGAGCTGAAGGCAGAGGCTTTAACCCACTGAGCCACCCAGGCGCCCCCATATAAAATATTTTTAATGGACAGTATGAGATAGGGATTTAGTTAATTTTTTGTGGCTTTTTGGTAGCCAGTTATTACAATACTCAATGGTTCTTCATTTCCCCACTGATTTCAAATGTTAAGTGGGCATTTATTTGTTTATTTTTATTAAGGAGATTGGGGAAGGAAGGGTAGAGGAAGATGGAGAGAGAGCATGAGAGAAGGGAGGGTCAGAGAAGCAGACTCCCGCTGAGCTGTGAGCCTGATGTGAGGATGAATCTCAGGACCCTGAGATCATGACCTGAGCTGTAGGTACACACTTACCACTAAGCCACCCAGGTGCCCTGGAGAGAGACAATCTTTTTTTTTTTTTAAGATTATTTATTTATTTGACAGAGAGAGCACAAGTAGGCAGAGAGGCAGGCAAAGAAAGAAGGGGAAGCAGGCTCCCTGCCGAGCAGAGAGCCCGATGCGGGGCTCGATCCCAGGACCCTGAGATCATGACCTGAGCCAAAGGCAGAGGCTTTTGCCCACTGAGCCACCCAGGCGCCCCTGGAGAGAGACAATCTTAAGCAGGTTCTGTGCTCAGTGCAGAGCTGGACACGGGGATAGATCTCACAACCTGAGATCATGACCTGAAAGGAAATCAAGAGTCGGATGCTTAACTGACTGAGCCACCCAGTTGCCCCTTAAGCAGGCATTTTTTTTTTTTTAAGATTTTATTTATTTATTTGACAGAGAGAGAGAGAGATCACAAGTAGGCAGAGAGGCAGGCAGAGAGAGTGGAGGAAGCAGGCTCCCTGCGGAGCAGAGAGCCCGATGCGGGGCTCGATCCCAGGACCCTGAGATCATGACCTGAGCCGAAGGCAGTGGCTTAATCCACTGAGCCACCCAGGCGCCCCAAGCAGGCATTTTAGATGAGACTCAAAGGAGGGGGAGAATTTGGATGTGGGGATATGACAGGAAGTGATTCTAGTGATTGGGGCCAAAGTCACAGGGACAGCATGAGAAAATAACGGGTGTTCTTTAAGGAATGCTGAATATGATGGTCCTGGAGCCAGGAAGCACCCAGTTTATAATAACCTCAATAATAATTTAGAGAAAAACAGCAACCTTGAACTTTAGAATATAGCTGAAAGACCTTAGTGGGTTCTTTTAATTTTTTTTGAAAAATAAAATTCACTATCCATTCAGAATAGAAACTTTTGGCAAACCTGAAATAAAAGGAAACACCTTAAACCTGATTTGAAAAAACCTACAGCACACATCACACTTTTTGGCAAAAACTGAAAGCTTTCCCCATAAGCCTAGGAACAAGACAAGAATGCCTGGTGTCATCATCTTTCTTCAACATTTTATTTTTATTTATTTATTAAAGATTTTATTTATTTATTTGACAGACAGAGATCACAAGTAGGCAGAGAGGCAGGCAGAGAGAGAGAGGGTGGAGCAGGCTCCCCGCTGAGTGGAGAGCCCGATGCAGGGCTCGATCCCAGGACCCTGGGATCATGACCTGAGCTGAAGGCAGAGGCTTTAACCCACTGAGCCACCCAGGCGCCCCTTTCTTCAACATTTTAGTGGAAGTCTTAGCCAATGTCATACAGTGAGGACAAATAAGACATGAGGATTTGAAAGGAAGAAATATATCGCTATGCACAGAGAACATGAATTTGTCATAAAATCTGAAAAAATATGAATCACTAAAATTAGTAAGTGACTTGGTAGGATCACCAGATAAAAGAATATTTACTAGAAGCAAAAATCAATTGTTTTTTGGGCACCTGGGTGGCCCAGTTGGTTAAGCAGCTGCTTTCAGCTTGGGTCACGATCCCAGAGTTCCGGAATCAAGTCCCGCATTGGGCTCCCAGCTCCACGGGAAGTCTGCTTCTCCCTCTCACTTTCTCCTTGCTCATGCTCTCTCTCACTGTCTCTCTCTCAAATAAATTTTAAAAAATCTTAAAAAAAATCAATTGTTTTTATTAGTAGCTACAAATAGAAAATACAATTTTGAGAAGCAATGTAACTTAAAATAGTCAAACAATTAGAAATCTAACAATATATATGTAAGATTTCTATACTATAAGAAATCCATAACCAAAATTAAGGAATACCTAAAAATTTTTTTAAAAGACGGATATACTATATTTGTGGATTGTGATATTGTAGCGATGTCAATTCACCAAAAATAGAGCTATATATTCATTGCAATCGCAATCAAAACACCAATAGGTATTTTTGTAGAAATACAAGCTAAGTGTAAAAATAAAAAAATTAAAAAAAATAGGATTCAAGAGTATCTATAATCATTTTCATGAAAAGGTGAAATTTAGGGGTGTCTTGGTGGTTCAGTCAGCTAAGCATCTGCCTTCGGCTCAGATCATGATTCCGGAATGGGAGGGGCAGGTCCTTGCTTAGCGGGGAGCCTGCTTCTTCCCTCTCCCCCTACTCATGCTTTCTCTTTCAAAAAATAAATAAATAAAATCTTAAAAAAAAAAAGGGTGAAATATGGCTGATCTGGCATTGGGAGAAGACCATGTAAATATTTAAACATTTCTTCAGTATTTGCTGCTCTTGTACCAGGCACAGTGCTGGGTATTTTCCAGTTAGCATTCCCCAGAACCTTAGCTCTGGAGATGCTCAGAGAGAAAAAAGGGTCCCACAGTCATCAGCCTACAGGAAAAGCTCCATGGTACAGTCTCCTCTTGGGAGATTCATGGTAGACAGCAGGATTTTAAAGGCTCTGACAAATGCGGGAGAAGAGAAGAAAATAGATTGTGTTTAACCCAGGATTGTCCAATCTCATTTGATGATACAAGCTCTCTTTGAGAAACCCTGGCCTGGAGTGCTTTTTATATGTATCTGTTCTTCCCATATCAGTGAAATAGCCAAGAGTTGATTTTTTTCATTGTTCATTTTATGGATGAAGAAATGGAACCTCAGGCAGGTAAAGACTTATATAGGTCACATAGCTACTAATACAGAATTTTCAATGCAAATCTAATTTTTCTTAAAAAAAAAATCCATTACTTTTTCCAGGGTGAAACACTACTTTCATGCAAAATAACACTTTAGAAATGGACTAAACCTTTGTGATCTCTTAGAGTAGTAACCTTATAATGTTGATGAGACAATTGGGGCCCAGACAAATTAAGTGCCTTGCCCCAGGTCAAGAGCCTGCAGACTAGCAGGAGGAACAAAAGAATCCATGACTCAGTGACTCCCAAATTCAGCGCTCTACTGCCCCATATAATTAGGAGACAAATATGTGTCAATGCAGGGTGAGACCAAATTAACTGCCTAGATTGAGGAGGTGCTTGCAGATGCTGAATGAACGATTTACCTGAGAAAAGATGATACTGGAGCTCTGTCAAGCTGTCATGGAATTTTGAAATGAGGGTTTAGAAGCCACTTGACAACTGGGTTATAATATGCACTGAATGTTGTCATTTTCAAGAATTTAACCCCTTATTTGTATTTTTATCCCTCTCTCCTGGAAAGTGCCACATGTCACCTTGAAAAATTAAAGGGAATTTAAATTTCTGATCAAAAGCAATTTCACAGCTGGAATTGGGTGCATTCCGGAGTAGCACAGGTTAGGAATCATTTTTCTGAAGTGTGTCAGATCTGAGGAATAGAAGGATAATGCAGTAGGCAGGAACACCTGGCAGAACCTGTAGGGCAGGGAAGGGTGTTCACTGCCAGTACTGCTAAGAGCGGGAGGGAAAACCAAAACACTCCTGAGGAGGGCCTCCGGGAGGGCTGGGCTGAAGCTGAAAGTTCTAAGAGTGAAGAAGGGAAAAGCTTATATTTAACAGCAGAAGAAAAAATGAGGGATTTTCGGAGGCAAAGAGTCAGCCTCCCAAAAGAGGAGAAGTCAATCGTAAATAACAGGGAAGAGGAAAATAAGCGAATGCAAGCATTCCACTGAATTCTGGACATTCTGTGCAGAAACATTTTGGTTGTGAATGGTGACCATTGGACACAATGGGCGAAATAGATTGCAGAAACATTGTCCATTAGTGGGAGACAGTCCCTTAGGGACAAGGAAAGAGTAACAAGAAACAAAAAAAGGAATGTATGTTTTACTTTCCTTTGCTTTATCTTCTCTATGCCAGTGACTCTTGTGGACCTTATGTGGGGAGTGGGGCTAGAGTAGACCATGATTTAGGGGTTCCTGGGTCCCCTGGGGAAATACCATCATGATCTCAATTTGACTGCACCCCACCTGCCATCTAAAATGTGCAACCTGAGGGGCGCCTGGGTGGCTCAGTGGGTTGAAGCCTCTGCCTTCGGCTCAGGTCATGATCCCGGGGTCCTGGGATCGAGCCCCGCATCGAGCCCCGCATCGGGCTCTCTGCTCAGCGGGGAGCCTGCTTCCCCCTCTCTCTGTCTCTGCCTGCCTCTCTGCCTATCTCTGTCTTTCAAATAAATACATAAAATCTTAAAAAAAATAAAAAAAATAAAATGTGCAACCTGGTGTCTAGTTAATATAATTTTAATTCACTTGAGAAGTTCTGTTCCTTAATGGCTCCTTAATACTATCTCACCCCCAACAAAGCAACAGAAGACAATCTTTTACTTTCTCAAAAGTAAGTATTACCTACATTAAAAACTAAAAGCAAAAGACCCCATAAAATGAGTAATTTCTAGACATTAAAATTTCATAAGTAACAATCAATCCATTTGCACTCTCTGAATTTGTCGAACTAGAACCACTCCCTCCCCCTGGTCAGTAGTCTCTGGTGACACAGTTATTAATGCTGTCCATCATGTAACGTGGGAGGTGGCTCAGAGGTGATACCGGTTCAACAGATGCAAGTTCAAGTACAGAGCAGGGCAACTTCTCAGAATAAGTGCTATCCGCTCACATTTTCATTTTCAATTTTTATTGCTTTTCTCGGATTATAAAAATAAATGTTCACTGTAGAAAAACTTGGAGCTTTCAAAAATATATAATGCAGGAGTGCCTGGGTGGCTCAGTGGGTTAAAGCCTCTGCCTTCAGCTCAGGTCGTGATGCCAGGGTCCTGGGAGCAGCTCTCTGCTCAGCAGGGAGTCTGCTTCCCTTCCTCTCTCTCTGCCTGCCTCTTTGTATACCTGTGATCTCTGTCTGTCAAATAAATAAAATCCTAAAAAAAAAAAAATATATATATATATACATATATGTATATATATATATATATATATATATATATATATATATAATGCAGAAGGTGAAAGCAATCCAAAATTCCAACCCTCAGAGTAAAGAGCTTCAACTGTTTCCTCTGACATTTATTTAAATTTCATTAACATTTATTCAAAACAAAATACAACTGTTGTGGTGGTCGTTTTTTTCAAACGGGATCATCACAGTATCTGTGATATCACGGTAATGTTTAACCCAGAAACTTACTTTTCTTGCTTAAGATCTGTTCTACTAAAGAGATCCATCACATTCTTGTTAAAAGATTGTATAGTATTCGTTGGTATGAATGATTCAGTCTAACACAATTTCCACTAATGGAAGTATACTTTTACAATTATTTCACTCTGGTGAACTTCTTGCTCACATATCCTAGTACATAAGTGAAAGCATTTTTGCGAATGAAATCCTAGAAATGGACTTGCAGGGTCAAAGGGTGGGTGTATTAACATTTTTATTAGGCTGTGCTTGAATCTTAAATCTTTAAAATTGCTGTGCAGTTTGAAACAGTATCTGCCAGATTCTTTGTTGCAAAACCTAAACATCAGCCACTAAGTCTAGTTTTAATTCCTTTTTCAGAAGTCTTTGGAGAGGACAGTTTCCTGTCACAGGCTGCCATGCGACCTCACATGTTTTCTGTCAGAGCTACAACTCTAAAGCACGTCAAAAATATTTGTTATTTTTGAGGAGTGAGCTTTTGGAATTTCTTTTCTTTCTTCTTCTTTTTCTTTCCAGATGACATTAGCTTTTGGTATCTTTTTGGAGTTTTTAGTAGGCTTAAGTAAAATAGGTAAATTAAGGTAATCTATTACTCATTCTTCCTCCTTTCATTCGCTGGACCGACTATCACATGTTGGTACTCTTGGGACCACCGCCTAACACAGGTGCAAGAGGCCATTATCTGTCAATTCTCATCATACAGTTATTGTTTCTAGCAGTTTTCCATTATTTGTCACATTAAACTTAAGTCACCAGGGGTGGCCATCTTAAGCAATACTTCCACTTCAAGAGAATAAAGAAGACAGTTGGCAAGAGTAAGACTGGTCATTGTACCCTCCTGAGCCTCCTACTCTAAAGTGATTTTTTTTTTTCCTCTGGACACAGATTTTAAATCATCTGTGCTATCCATTAACTTGGCTATGAACTTCCTTTGTTCTTGAAAAGCCATTTCAGTGTTTATATAAATCAAATCACTAACTATATTCTCTCACCTAGATTACATGCTCCACAAGAGGAAGGATTTTGTTTGGTTTACTGATGTTTCCCCAGCATCCAGAACAGTACCTGGCACATAAAAGGTGCTTAATACAGATCTGTGGAATGAAAGATGAATTCCTTGAAGCCAGAAATCTTGTATTTTGCATCTCCGTAGTAAATGCCAACTTGCTGATTAAATTAAGGAAAGGATCTTCATTCAGGAACACAATTTAAGATTTTCTTAGAAGCAAAGTGTGGAATATCCTTTGCCTAAATAATAGTCAAGGTTCTTTCCAGTTCTAACTTACTATGAATCTAGCAGTTTTCAAAGAATTAGAATCCAATATAAGAAAATATATATACTACTAAAACTAGAGTGAAGATAATTGCATAAATCTTTGATTTAGAAAGCAGTGCGGTGATTTTTGTAAGCCTTCAGATCATTATAAAGATCAAATGTGAGAAACTATATTGACTAAAAATTATATTCTGTAAGTGCCTTTCTAAGGAAAAAACAAAAAATCATGGTATTGAGTTGTTAATTGGGAATGCCTCTATAAGCATAAGAATATGTATTTACTGTTACTGTATAAGTAAGAAGGCAAAAAAAATTTATGTATAACATCTATATTATGGACTATACCAACAGTGGTATGACCCTAATAAGCGATATCTGCCTTCACATCTGTGTGAAATGTGCAGTTATTTCAATTTAAAGCCAATAAAAATAAAAGCAGTGAAAAAGAATAAAAAAGAATCAGAGGGACAGAAAGATCCATCTAAATCTGGGGCCTATTTAGAATAACATACAACATTTTTGGAAATAAAGGAAGAAAGAGAGAGGAAAAATTTTAGAATGTCACTTCAGAAAAAGTCCATCTTATAAAACTCATTTTAATTCTAGTGTTTTAGTACTTATTTATGTCAGACCACCTCAAAGTGGATGTTTGGTTTCCTGTGCTGAGCCTTAGAAAAATTGTCTTGTGGTCAGAAAATAGCATATTCTCAAGACAGTTGACTGAAAAGACTGTTTTTTTGGCTTACTATTTTTTACAACCAATTTTACTTTAAAAAGAGAGTGAATTAATCAGATTTGAGATGAACTTGCACTGGTTGAACTGTAGTGGATATATTGTCTGCTTAAAAAAGAAAATGAATCAGCTTGAAAAGGATTTTATATAGAAGCAATTGACATGAAGAATAGGGCCTCAAATGAAAGTCAGTTTTTGATCTGAGAAAGAGAAAGAAAGAAAGAAAAGAAAAGAAAGAAAATGAAAGGAAAAAAGGAAAAGAAAAATGAAGAGAGAGAAAGCTGTAAGAAGACTTGGGTGGGGGAGGGGCATTTCATAAAACACAGGGGCTAGAAGAAGGCGTGTGCCCAAGTTAGACTACAGAGCAAAGTCTGAACATCAACAACAGAAGCATTCTTGGGGAAAACTAATGGCCAGGAACACTCTTATGGTTAATTTACTAAAATAAAAAGGTAAACAAGTATTCATTCGTTGAGGCTTAGGACATGATAGTACACATGACAGTACATTTGTAATAACGGACTTTCAAGAAAAAGAAATCCTCAAAAAAATTTTTTTAAGAGACAAATTATGGAAAAAACATTTTAACATTTTAGAACATTTTAACTTAGGTGAGGTAGATGGAAATAGAAAACAAAGTATGAATATGGTAAGGTGTTACTGCTTTCAATCATTAATGTTAGAAAGTGAAAAACTGTAGGATCATACATCTTAAGACGAATGGAAAATCATTCTAAAAATGTACCAAAAAAATGAATTTCAGAAATTTAAGAAATTCCAATTAAATGTGTAAAAATCCCCCCGCCAAAATGTTCAATTAAATATCTAAGTTTGACAGGTTATCACGCTTTTATTATTGATATACTTGTAATATTTATAAATATCAGGTTTAAAAATACATATGGTATTTTTAAAAGATGCTTTTGAAGCTATTAAAAAAGCATTCTTTGCCTACTTAAGGGCTCACGGGAAAACTGATGCCATATTCAATAGCTACACCGAAACAAGTATGTACAAAATTCTAAATTTCATTTTATAGAAATACATCTGTTAAAGTACAAGGTGCTTTATCTCAGAGACAGGCTTAAGCTCAGCCAGGAATTAGAAAATGTGTTCCGAGTGGAGGCCCAGTTCAACCTGATCATTTCAAGAGCACAATAAATCAACCAAAAAGCCCACCTTAAATAGCTAAAGTAGTCATAAAAATAGGCTGATGGTTACTTTACTCCAGCGATAACATAATCCTCAGTCTTATTGTTGTGGAGCAGATGTCATTATGGGTGGGGCTGACGCGCAGAGCAGCTGAAACATTTTTGTACCACCCCCCCCCCCCCCCGCACACTTTCAATGGGATAGAAGGGGCTCCAAAAAGGTAAGGGGAAAGCTCTCAACGATCAATTCCTACTGAAAAAGAAGTTTTGATGTGGTCGTGGTACCGGAAAGACCACAATGAGATTTTAAAAATCCCCCATGATTAGCTCCTACCCTGGAAAAGAGATCTTCCCTTTCTCCCCTCCCCTGCCGGCTCCTCCTTGGGACACTTGGCTGAGTCTTTCTTTCTCTCCTTCCCACGCTGAGGTGAGGTTGCACGCCAGCCAGGGACGCGTTTTTCTCTTCGCGCGGAGAGAACTCTGCGGGTAGGAGCCTCGGGTGGCAAGAAGGGAGAGGGCGGCGATGTGGGAAGGCAAAGAAAGCTCGCCAGGGACGAGCCGGGTTGGGGCTGGGAAAAGACACGCGGACCACCGAGGAGCCGGCCGAGGAGGCCCAGGTGACGAGGGAAATCTTCCCGGCTCGGAGCTGGGACCGGACGCTTCCGGCGGGCCACAGTCGCTCTCGGCCTAGCGCGGCTCGCGTTCCGCGCTCCACCGGGGCGGCAGGGTGTTAGAGAGGGTAAACCGCGCCTCGCACTTGCCTGGGACCGGGTGACCAATAACTGGTAGTAGTCTTTGCTCGGCGCTGGGCCTTGTCCTACAATTTCGAACAGAGTCTCCGGCAGCCACGACGCCATCTTGGGACGCCACCGCCGTCGCTAAGACAACCAGGAAGGGGCGGGGCTTGATTGGGGTCATGGGGCCAAAGCCCTAGTTTAAATCGAACCCCGCTTTTGAGCTAGCAGAGGGTCTCTGCCTTGGGGTGGTCGACCTCTCTCCCTTGAGTCAGAGGGAACTCTGGTCCGTGAAATTTCAAACCTCAGGTCCCTGGTGACCCGAAAGGGAATTAGTTCCTGCTAGCATGGAGGGGAGGGGGTGACCCCGGCGGAGGGATACCAAGCACAGCCCCACATTCCCCTTCCTGGTCCCTCGAAGGGATCGGGAGGAGATCTCAGGCGGCTGGGAGAGTCGCTCCGGGCGGTGGGGGAGGGAGGAGCGATGTGATGGGCCGCGAGTAGGTAGCGGGGCCTTTCCCGCGGACGAGCTCGTCAGCCTAAGCCGGCGGGGAAAATAGTTCCCGGAGGGTGCTGGAACGGGCGGGGAGGGAGGCGGCGCGGGCGGAGGCGCACGGCGGCCGCGGTGCTGCGGCTCAGCTGATAATTGAAGGGACCCGGGGAGCCGCCGCCGCCGCCGCCGCCGCCGGGGGGGGGGTGGGGGGAGCGAGTGGAAGTTACTGCCGCGCCACCGAGTCCGGACCGGAGACTTTGGGGCCCAACTAGGTAATTGGGGCTCAGCTCCGAGCGGCCGGGCCAGGCTTGGGGGTTGGGGTTGTGCCGAGGGGTGGGGGGGGGGGGGCGGCAAGGGGGGTGGGGAGGAGCTGGAACAGAAAGTCCCAGGAAGCCCGGTTGTGTCATCGCCGCGATTCGGCCCCCGCTCGGCCTGCACCCGGCGGCAGCGGCGGGGCCGCGGAAGGACCGGGCCGGGGGTTGACGAGCGAGGCGCTCGAGGGAGACCGGGGCTGGGCGGGAGCGGGGGGCTTCGCTGGGTCCCTCCTCTGGCCCCCCGCGATGAGGAGGGCCCTTCACGGAACCCGGGTAAGACGTGCGGGTCTTGGGGAGCCCGGTGGGGGCCGGGGGGGCCGGAAGTGGGGTTTGGAGCTTGGAGGGCGTCTAGGAAGCGAGAAAGTGGGGGGCCGGAAGTGCAGGTGGGGGGTGTGAAGACGGCAAGGGTTCCCCGGAAATGGGACGGGGGGCCCGGAAACCGGGAGAGGGGAGGCTCCAGGGCCGGGGACGGCCCGGAAATGGAAAGTAGGGAGCAGCTCGAGTGACAACAGTTGTGGGAAGCGAGGGTCAGAGGAGGGAGAGGCCGGAGTGACTTTAGACCGCAGTAAGGGGTTTCCTGCCAAGGGGGGAGGGTTGTGGGCGGGCGAGGCCGGAGACAGGGGTCTGCGCTGGGCAGTTTCTTTAGCCTTGGGAAGTTGAGATTGAGTGAGGATGACGGAGAGACGGACGTGCAGTGGGGGGGCTGGAAAAGAGGCCGAGAAACTTGACTGAGAGGAGCAGAGCATGTTTCTGAATAGATCAGAGTGGAAATCGGGGGTGGGGGTCCAGGACTTGGGAGGGAGGTGGACCAGTTGTCACTCCAGTCGTATTAGCATTCAAAGCGAGTCAGCCGATTAATTTATTTATATGTGGATTACATAAAACCTATTATATCGTTTGTCCATTCAGTTCACCCTCTCCTCCATCCTCCTCCATGGTGAGTGGGTTTCTAGTTCAGAAACAAGTTAAGGGGAGTTCAAATAACGAAGGCTGGAAAAATCCCAAATCCTGTCCTTCGTGGCGCTTCCTTCCTTAGAGTAACAGGAATCCTTAATTTGCTACAGGGAAAAGAATTAATAAAGATTTAAAAACACATGCAAATCGGGAGGAAATAACTTAACACATTTGAACTGCTGGGGGGACCTTGTGTGGTAAGGAGGAACGGAAGGGGCTGCTCCTAAACCCTTAAGACACGTTCGTTTGTCTTTTGATAACACCGTTTTACTTTGGGGACGTTTAGCTTAAGCGTTGTGTCTGGCGGTGGGTAGAGTTTAATTGCTTCGTTAGTTAATTGAAGGAGGGACTGTGTCAGTGAGTAAACGTTCGTGTGTGAGGGATTCAGGGGTATGTTTCCTAGTGCAGTGAATGTGTTCTGAGTGGACGTCTAACTGCTCCCCTGCTGTCTTCCTTTCCTAGTCGGCCTTTCCCGGATCTTGCCTGGCTGCCAGATCACCCAATCCCCGGGCTTTACTCCGTTTTGTAGGCCCTTTAGTGCTGTGTTCCTATTCCTCTCCAGTCTCTGTAGATATTTCTGGCATTTCATTTTTTAAAGACCCAGAAAGTTGAGGCTGAGGATCTCCTCTCTAAAAAGCAAAACAAAACAAAAAATACAGGGTAGAAAGTTGAAAGAGCTATTGAGTGGGGCAAAAAACCGATGCTTGGAACAAAGGTCTTAGTTGTTGGGGAAAAAGGCAAGAGGCCTATATATGAGGCCTGTGTGTGGTGTGTTTGTGTGTCGCATTTACTCGGGGGTGAGGGGTGTGGAGGGGCGGTTAAGGTTGAGGAATGGCATCATCAGGTTAGAGACAGTCATTTGCAGATAGTTTTTTTAAGGTTTATTTTCATTATGCGAAAAGATCAATACTAAGTGTGAATTTTGAAGTAAATTTTAAGGTAAATTTCTTTTGAAACAGCCATGCTCCATTTTCAGGCCCAGAAACATTAATGAATTAGTGTAGCTTTTACACATCATTGTGAGATTGTTTGGGGAGTTTTTATTTCATTTATTTTACGCTTACGAGAGCATATTAACATAGTTGGAGTTTGTGGGCTTTGTCTACATTTGCTTTTCTATGAATGTGCCAATATCCATAAGGATTTGAGAATTGCCATGTAATTAATGTAGAATTTAATTAACGTTATCATTATTTCTATTGGATTCCCAGTTTTTAGAGAGTTTGAGGGGTTTGTAAGTCTGCTGAGCTCACGGTTATTTAGTTTGTGTCAGTGAACAGGCCTTTTGTTTTAGTTTTTCATTTCCTTTCTAAAAGTTTTAGAATTTGGCAGTTAGAGTTCCAGAAGCTGCTAAGCTAAAATAATTTTTTTAAAAATTAAGGGGATGCTAAGCCAGCATAAAATCAGTGTTTTCACTGCGCAAAGTAAATTTGAATATTTACCTTTCCATGCTAACTTTTAAGATTACTGTATTTATGTTATCTAGATAAGATTTTATGATCCTATTTAAGCACCTCATTCCAGCTAAGAGACAAACAATGGCTTGGGAATTCACACAGTGCCAGTTAGTAGCTGTGTGACCTTGAGCTATTCACTTACCCTATCTGGTCTCCAGTATTTTTTTTTTTTTTTTTTTTTTTTTTTTTTTCATTAGAGAGCTCCAACATGAACAGGGGGGAGGATCAGAAGGAGAAGTAGATTGCCCTGCAGAGCGGGGAGCCCCTATGCAGGGTTCGGTCCCAGGTCCTCAGGATCAAGACCTGACACTTAACTGAAGGCCAACTAAGCTACCCAGGTGCCCCTGGTCTCCAGTTATTTTATTTGTGAAATAGGGATGGGTAACCACTGTTTTACCTCACTGGGTGATTTTTGAGACCCAGTGGATATAATGGTTGTGAAAAACTACAAACTGCTAAGTAAATATAATACATTATCATTAGTTTTAGAAAATTATGTTAGCTATTTTGAGGTCACTGAAAACACAGAGCTTCTCAGCAGTGGTCGTGGTGGGGGGGTGACCTTGATGTGAGGTAGGTTGCAGATACGAAGTTACAGCAACTTATATTTTGAAACTATTAAATCGGTAGTGGAACTTGGGCCGAATTTCTGTTTTTTATTATTATTTTTTGCATCAGCATGGTAGATATTTTTTCACTATACCTCCTACTGAATAAATACGTTAATCATACTTAGAGAAATTTCTTTACATTTTATTATTGACGACATGTTCTGGTCTGTGGCTCTTAAGAAATTGACTTTCTACCATTAAGATAAAGTATTGCCAAATCTTGATCTGTTTTCTTTACAGGATTTAGGGGGATTTTAAAAATATTACTATTTTTTTCTTTTAAGTGGGTGGGTGAGGATCTTTCTGAGCAAAGATACCACCAGTTGCCCCTTTATTTTTCCGTTTGCTGAGGTACTTCAGCAGACTCAAGTTGAAAAAGCAACCTGTTTGTTGCTTTTCCTCTTCACTCACTTCTTTCTACTGCTAGTAGAAAGAAGTGCACTTTTCCTTTACTTAAACCATTTCGGTTCACTTCAACTGGCCCCTTTCATATCACTTCCTCAAAAATTTATACCCCATGACCTTTCCTTTTTATTTCTTGGTTATCTAAATAAGCCCCATTTTGGGATTAGAGTGCTAAATTTGTTGACATGTGTTGCTTTTGTTTCCTCGTCTGGATTATAGGCTTCTTGAAGACAAGGATTATTTTGTATCATCACTGTGTTTTGCATGAAGGTGCACACGTATGCCTAATTGAAAATAATACCCATTTTTCCTTCCCACTCCAAACCAGTAATGTTAGCCTAGTCTTGCTGACTCTGCAACCAGTCTTCCCACTTGGAAAGTTTCTTAGCCTCAACAGATTCCTTAGGATGCTCTTTGGTTTTGTGATCACAGCCTCTTGTATTTCTGACTGCTATGCCATCGAGTGCCTGGAAAGGGTGGAAGAGTAAGAAAGAAGTTGATATTATACAATAAATAGAATCTATAGATTGTTATATGATCCTGCTTGTAGTTCTTAACATGTAATGTCAGCCTTACATTTGTCTGTTTTCTTTTAGTGCCTTTGTATAGTTCATATTGATTTCTTGAAGGCCTAAACCTCCAGCAGTTCTCTGTAATCGCTTCCTGGTCTACTGGGTGACTCGAACACACAGTAGGTGCTCATTGTTACAGTAAATAGATAAATATACTGATGCTAAACCAGTCTCTTGATTTTAAAGTAAAATTTAACTTGGCCAGTGTCCTGGATTTCTTAACAATACAGTTCTTTAAATCTAATACCTTAATTTACTGATTTTAGGTTATGGGCAAGAAAAGTTGTTTCCTAGGCTGAGATAAGTCTTAAGAGTACTCTGAGGCCTTTCAAATTTTGGTTGTGATTGTTACTGTTTCATTAAACTGGGTAGGCCAGAAGAAAAAGGAACTTGTACATTATTCAGACCTACCTGTTTCATCTTGAGCACGCAGAAGCTTTTGGTAAACTTTTGCAGCTCTGCGTGATTTAAAAAGTCTAGTGGTCTGTAGTGGGGAAAAAAATCTGCTTGCCACTCTCTCTGTCCTTTCATTAGAGAACAGCATTCATTGTTCATGTGAACACCTGATTTGAAGGTTGAAGACTTGGGTAATTGTCTTGACTGCCTTTTCTGTCTTTGTGACCTTGGGCGAATAGTTGAACCTTTGTGAGTTTTAAGTGCCTAATCCGAAGTGTGGTTTTTGCCACCTAACCTAGGTTTGTCATTTGTATCCTAGACACTGTATTTAGGAGATAAGGCTAGGTAGATTGGAACACAGGGCCCTTCCTCACTGGTTCATTGCAGCATTGACCGTTGCCTCATTTGTTAACATCCTTCTACCTAGAATATACTTCTGTTATATGTAGACGTGAAAGTCTTTGAGGATATGATAGTGTTCCTTAATGGATGACGAATTCCTTGAAGTCTCTCTTCCCCTTTTTTAAAATGCCTCTAGCAGTGTCTGGTCTGCATTAAGGAATCTGAATGTTTATTAAAGGAACAAGTTTTGTGAGAATAAAATACTGCTGTAAGTGAAAATAATTTCTAACAGTTTAACGTCTTGTTTTGACAAACTTTTTGAATCATAGTTGATGCTAAAAAAGATTTTGTGTTTTCTTTTTAATCTTTTGGATATTTTTTAGGACTACGAGTTACTTTAAGTCACGTATAAAAACAATGAGGACAAGCCATTTCATAGTCTTTAATCATCCTTTATTTACATACAATAGTTGATCATTTAAATTCTACACTGAGGCCCTAAATATATTTTGATACGATGCGATGCATATATTTGCTAAGTATGCAGTTGAGTTTTATACAGCATTTTTGTTTAGTTTCTTTTTTAGAAAGGATGTATTTATTTCTGTAAATATAATGTTATTACCCATATGTGGATTTTGAAGGGTATTTATAAGCTGAAGTGTCTATCAGCAAGTCTTCAAGACTTAAAGTTACAGAATTTCAGTGTGTATTTTAATCAACTTGTCTGTCAAAACCAATGAGTTCTATCCTGATTTCAAAACCCCTACTCATTCTACCTGTGGGCAGCATTCTGAATAAATAGATGTACCTTGTAACTGTATCTTCTTGAGGTCAAATTAACTTAGTTTGAAGTCCTTAAACTGGTAAACATCTGTGATGCCCTGGAAACCCAAAATGAGTTTTTACAGATAACTGCCAGTCTGAAATTCACTGTTGAGTTGTAATTTAAGCTGCTTTGTGTCCTTAGAGAGCAGGTTCATGAAGATCATATGGAGGGCCTCTCTCCCCCCACGCCCCCCTTTTTTTAATTTTTCTGAAAACCTAGTGCTTGTAGTTGTCTTGTAAATAGTAAATACATGAACGTGCTGTAACGTCTGCTATGTCCCAGTATGTTGTAATCTTGTCTGTTTTTGCAGCCTTGGCTGCCTGCAGTCCGATTGAGCTACTTGGTCCTCTCTGAACACACTCCAGGAACTTCAGCTTCCTTGCTTGGACTTTGATTAGTCTGCCTGGATCGACACCCTTCCTCATCTTGTGTCTCTTGTAGCTACAGATAGACACTTCACTTTTTTCCAGAACCTCCTGTGAGAGTTTTACTCCTCACTTCTTCCTTCCATGACATCTTAGTAGTTTTAGTTAACTGCTTTTACCATCTGTCTTACATAATTAGTCGCTTACTTCTTCTTAACTAGATCTTTAGCTTCTTGGTGATAAAGCTCTCATTTCTTCCATCGCAGCGGTGGCTGGCATAAGGCTCCTGACCAGCATTGTACATGACGGTGACAGTTTATTTTGGTGACACATTGAGGAACTATATTGTTAACTAAATAGTAGCACCATTTGCCATAGTTTCTGTCAGCCTGCTTATTTTCATTTCTCAGGGTTTGGTAGCTGAGTGTTGGATGCTAGAATATAAATTTTTCAGAATTAGGCTCATGAACATCCCTTTTGAGGGATTGTTAAGGCACTACACTATTTTACTAACTTTGTTACCTTAGGTTTAGCATTTGGGAATTATGTTTACTACCAGGTAAAAACGTATTTATCAGTACATATTTATCTAGTGCTTACTGTGTGCCAGGTCTCTGCTAGAAGGAATACAGAAGGTTCTAGTCCCGAGTTCCATGGTTTCATTTAGTTGAAAATCACTTACCTTGTTGAACTTACGTGATAACTACATATGGTATGGTGTTTAGCATAGAGAAGTATCCTGTAGCTATGGTAAATGCAGGTTTTCTACATTTAGAAAACCTGATAGAAGAATCTCAATTAAGAAACTGATCAATTAGGGCATGAAATTTGGCTTTACTGAATAAACTGTTGGAAGTGCCTTCATTGTGCAAATATTTCCTCAGCAACTAATGCATGTGCATTTCTGGTTTCATACCCTCTTGAAAAATGCTGAGGAGAAATAGATTTATAAAATGAGATTTCTTAAGTTGAAGAGATGTGCTTTACTGTAGATGAGTTCAAACTATGAGAGTAGAACACAACATTGAACATTGTGCATATTGTTAAGTATAAAGTTGGGTTTTACACAGTGGGTACTCAGAAGCTTAGAGATTCCTGAGTTGAAGTTGACTAGGTTGAGGAAGACTTCATGGAGAGACTTCAAGTCTCTGGACTTGAACTGACCTCATTTGTTTGGGTAGAGAGAAGGATGGGGAGCTTAAAAATGTGTAATTGAGGTGAGGGTCTAATGGTCACATAAACTGGCCCTTTGGAGTAGAGGATCCACATCTGTGAAATAGGAGATCAGGCTGAGATGATTGAGGTTTTCAAATGGGAGAAATTAAGAAATTAGTTTTAACAAATAGACCTGCTGAGTTTAGTGTTGATCCCTGAATAGGTGGTGATAGCATGAAAAAAGTGGACAGAAATAATTTGATTTGTAAATGATCTACAAAGAAAAAGTGCTTTCAGATCTTATATAGATCTTATCTTTTATAAAATGGCTTCCGTTTCTAGGACTGTATAAGGGGTCACTATGGTAAGTTTTGGGGTGAAAGAAGCAGTAGAGGTAAAATATCTTGTTCAGTTTCCCTATTAGTAGTTGGACTACTTCTGTTAAATAAGCAGGAGCTGTCTAAATGACTCTCATTGCTCCTCTGTTCAGTCATAGTGTTCTTCCCCTTCGTGGAAGCTGGCAGTCATTTTATCTTAACACACTCATCTATTGTTTATTCAGTTTTTTTTTTTAATTCAGAGTACTGTTGGAAAATTAGTATATAATTTTTTGTGAGTTCCTCAGTAATGTCAGCCCTCTTTATAAGGGAAACTTCTGCTAAGCACCTAGTACAGTAAAATAACAAAACGTTTTTAAAATAGTAAATTGTGGCTTAAATATTACATAATTTTTTAAAAAAGATTTTATTTATTATTTGTGAGAGACAATGAGTGAGAGCACGAGTTGGGGTGGGGGTCAGAGAGGCTCCCCATAGAGCCCAATCCCAGGGCCCTGGGATTGTGACCTGAGCAAAAGGCAGACACTTACCCAGCTGAGCCACACATGCACCCCTGCATACTTTAAAAAAAAAAAAAAAGATTCAGTTATTAATTTTGAGAGAGCTCATGAGTGCAGAATCTCTGGAAGATTCTGGATCCTCAAGAGTGGGGAGTGGCTCCCCACTCCCCACAAGTGGGGGCTTGGTTCCACAACCCCAAGATCATTGGAGCTGAAGTCAGATGCTTAACCAACTGAGCCACCCAGACGTTCCAGTATTTATATATACTTTTAAAAAGTGCAAGTTAATATTACCTGTTTATTGTTGTTGTTGTTGTTTGTTTTCCGAAGGGGGGGCGGGGGCAGGGGCAGGGGCAGGGGTGGGCAGAGGTGGGCAGAGGGAAAGGGGAATGAGAATTTCAAGCAGGCTCCTTGCAGAGCATGGAGCCTGATGGTGGGGATCATGACCTGAGCCAAAATCAAGAGTTGGACGCTTAACCAATTGAGTCACCCAGGTACCCCAATATTGCCTGTTTAATCAAGTTAAATATCTTAGTAAAATATTTGCCTAGCACTCTGGCTGATGTCATAGCAGATTGTTGTTATCCCTGTTACTTTTATAAAAGTACACAAAACAGGATTTCAAAATTAGGAAATGAGATTAGCTGGTGGCTGAAGGGTAACTAAAGACACAGAGAACAATGCTTTATTCAGGGGTCTGGTAAGCAGTCATATTTAGTTTTCTTTTTTTTTTTTTTTCAAGATTTTATTTATTTATTTGACAGACAGAGATCACAAGTGGGCAGAGAGGCAGGCAGAGAGAGAGAGAGAAGAAAGCAGGCTCCCTGCAGAGCAGAGAGCCCAGTATGGGGCTCGATCCCAGGACCCTGGGATCACGACCCGAGCCTAAGGCAGAGGCTTTTTTTTTTTTTTTTTTAAAGATTTTATTTATTTGTTTCACAGACAGATCATAAGTAGGCAGAGAGGCAGGCAGAGAGAGGAAGAAGCAGGCTCCCCGCTGAGCAGAGAGCCCGATGCGGGGCTCTATCCCAGGACCCTGGGATCATGACCTGAGCCGAAGGCAGAGGCTTAACCCACTGAGCCACCCAGGCGCCCCCACATTTAGTTTTCTTTTTTCTTTCTTTCTTTTTTTTTTTTTTTTAAGATTTCTTTATTTAACAGACAGAGATTACAAGTAGGCAGAGAGGCAGGCAGACAGAGAGAGGAGGAAGCAGGCTCCCTGCTGAGCAGAGAACCCGATGTGGGGCTCGATCCCAGGACCCTGGGATCATGACCTGAGCTGAAGGCAGAGGCTTTAACCCACTGAGCCACCCAGGCGCCCCCACATTTAGTTTTCTTAAAGCAGCTTTTCTAGAGTATTCTGTAGACTTTGCTGATTGCAGTTTGAATTCATTTTATTCTTAAGTAGAAACAGAAATGTTAGCAGTTAGTGCAAGATTGATGGTTTAGAGGAAGGCTCAACAGGTGACTTAGACCTGTTAAAGGTGTATAGCACAAAATTTGTGAGGGTTCGTGGACTTTGGAATAAAAACGTTTGTGAAGGCTGAGTATTTTACTACTGCAAGAGACGAGTGTCCTTTATTTTATTTTATTGTTTTAAAGATTTTATTTATTTGACAGACAAAGAGGAAGAGAGAGAGGGAGAGAAGCAGGCTCCCTGCTAAGCAGAGAGCCTGATGTGGGACTCCATTCCAGGACCCTGTGATCGTGACCTGAGCTGAAGGCAAATACTTAACTAACTGAGCCACCCAGGCACCCCGACAAGACTGTCTTTTAATTCAAGGCATTGGTGCAGCTTCCTAATTTTTCCTTTCTTAAACCATGTTTCCTTGTCTTGTGTCCACCTAGGGAGAGCGGCCTAGTCTCAATAGAGAATTAGACTTAAAGTACTTACTACCCCTGGGTCCCAGACCCACAAGCATTTCTCCCTTTCTCCCAGCAGATGGCAACAATTAGGCTGATTTTTGAGGAGATTTCAGTACTTCTTAGCTTTGTGATCAGACTAGTTTCCTAATTATTTCTGAACTGTCATTAGGAACTTCAGAGTTAATTTACACATCTTGACCTCTAAATACTTTTATTAGGAAACTAGACTGTTAATTGCAGAGTTCATTCTTTTTTTATTTTGCTCTTCATCTGCTCTTTTGAAAAGTTTGCCCTTCCAGTTGCTGCTGTGAGGTAAGACTTGGGGAATTTCAGCCTTTGGTGTGGCACTGTAAGATAATCTGCTTCTGCCTCTTTGAACCATCTAGTATTACTTTTCAGCTGCCTGTATATTAGGCCAGGCCATTTATTCTCCAGGTACCTTCTCATTACACTAACTATTCTGAAGGGAGTTACCAAAGAGATAGTCAACCGTCATTTGGGATCATCGTTGTGGCACTGGTTTTAAGTGATACACAGTTTACAGTTCTTGGGTCAGCTAAGGAATCAGAAAACTTAATGTTCGCTGGAATAGCAGCGTTTTCTTTTCTGTTGGCTGGACCTTCAACTTAAGCATTTACTTCCATTCAGCCTGTGTTAGTTCTTTCTTGTTATTAAAAAAGAAAAATAAGATTCATAATGCACAATTAACTTTTCAGAGTTTACTATACTTAGAGATACTTAGAACTTTTTACAAGATGTCTGCTGAGTTTATTTAAATTTTTAATACAATAGTAAAGGATTTGGTAAATTTCCATATTAAGAGTTTTAAAGTTAGGAATGGCTTAATCTGTGGTTCTTTTTTTTTTTTTTTTTTTAAGAGAGAGAGGGAAGCAGGCTCCCTGCTGAGCAGAGAACCCGATGAGGGACTCGATCCCAGGACTCTGAAACCATGGCCTGAGCCGAAGGCAGCAGCTTAACCCACTAAGACACCCAGGCGCCCCAATCTGTGGTTCTCTTAAGGAACATATAGTCAGAGACTTAGTAAAACAATGGTTCTAAAAAATCATTCTGGAATTATGTCTGTTATATGGTCCAGTATTTGAGTCACGGTCCACTGGAAGGAATTAGGCTGGTTTCAGCAACTGCTGCATTTATATTTTAGAGGTGTTGCTTGAACTGCATTAGCAATACTCCGACTTAGAAAAATGCTCCTGTAAGATGTCTGTGTTCTCAGTGTAAGTAGTCTGAAGTTAGCAGTGGACATAGAATTTGTATATAAATAAGAAGCAAATGACATGTATTATTATAGATCTTTTTGAATACTTAAAGTCCTAAATCAAGATTTGGGATAAGGAAGATTCCTAAGATGTGGTCCTTGGCCTTGAGTTTATAGTCTCATTAGGGAAGGAGATAAAGTTGGAAACAAAAGTACCCATAAAAACTCTTAAACTGAGTTTAAGACTTATTCAGATGTCTTACCAGGTGACTAGTTGTTAGGAACAGAATTACTCAGTTATTTCTCAATATAGTTGTCTTCATCCATGTATACTTGATCACATTTAAGTCCATATTCAGTTCCTTGTTACCTTTCTGATGTGGCTGTTACTATGAATATGTGTGATATAATCTAACACTGCTGTAGACCAGTCTAGTGGTATGGGAGATGAATGGGATAAGAATAATAAGAAAAGGTTCTTTGAATAATGCAACAGCAACCAACCTCTATTGAATTCTTCCCTTGGCTCACTGGTACATAGGTTAGTCTCCATGGGAGGAGGGGTGCAAAATGGGGAGGTAGGTGGACTGGGGATGGATAGGTAAGTTGGTAAATAGAAGAGAGTTGGGCATTCTAGACAGGAAGGTGTAATGAGGGTAGATCAGAGTCTGCTTCAGAAGAGGGTAGGGAAAAAAAAAAAAGAAGAGGGTAGAATTTTTCAGTGTTCAAGGAGAGTTTAATTGTACTGAGTAAATAAATTCTAGGTGCTGTGTTTATTTTCTGTGTTTACTTAAGTGAGTTTTTTGCCCAAAACTTCCCAAAGGGAGAGTATACCATATTCTTGCTTTGCTTTGAGTATCTCTGGGTTGTTCATAACCCCAACTGGAATAATAGGAAATACATAAATACAGTATAATGGAAAAATAAGATGAAAGTATGAGCCAATTAATATCTGTGCATACATTTAAATGAGTATTTTTCTTTTTAAAGTTGGCATTTTTATCCTGAAATTTTAGTTTTCTTAAACAATTTTGCTTTTTTCATGGGTATACACATTTATATGTATTTTGAAGGCAGTGCCCTGTACAAAGGATATGGGCTTGAAGCCAGAAACTCTGATTTAAACAAGATCTTGCATAAGTAGTATATACTTGAATGGTAGCTGCTGTTGTTTTTATTTATAAATTTATAAATTTAAAAATGTCTATTTGGATGGTTTAGAGGAAGGCTTATACACTGTTTTCCAGAACTGGGCTCAGCAAACTTTTTTTTATAAGGTGCCAAATAGCAAATATTTTTGGCTTTGTGGGTCCTGTAGTCTCTGTTGTAATTACTCAGCTGTTGTGGGGCAAAAGCAGCCATTGCCTTTGTTTTAATAAAACTTTATTTACAAAAGGGAGTGGTGGTCCCAATTTGGCCTGTGTCCCATAGTTTGCCAGTCCCTGCCCCAGAGTATTACTTGCTCCCTTTACTTGGTTCACAGGATTTAGAAATGACATCTGTATGTCTTAAAAGATAGCATCATAATGTGTAAATGATACAAGGAATTTGGTATAAGTGACTAAGAGCAGACTGGGATTTAACTTAAACCCTGGTTCTGATACAATTAACTTTGTGACCTTGGGTCACTCACTTTATTTTGGCTTCAGTTTTTGCATCTGTATAATGGGAATGATAGTAATACCTATTTTAGGTTTCTTGTGAGGATTAAATCGGTTACCGTGTAAAACTTTGAAACAGTGGCTGGTAAAGGATAAGTGCTCCATGGGTAATATGGTTAATAACCATTCTTTTTGAGAGAAGGCATTTCCTTTGTTGATAGTCTATCTAAAAAGACAGGTTTGAGAAGGTGGATTCCATGAGTGGTAGAGTTTAAGGAGAATGGTTGAAGGAATCATTTGACAGTGTGGGTGGACTCATCAGCAGGATGAATTTGGGTTCCAGTTTCCTGGTTGTTGGATCTTGGACAAGTTATTAAGGTGTAAAGTATAGAAAAATTTACTTTATAGGATTCTTTTGAGTTTTTTGTGAGAGAGAAGTGCTAAACACGGTGCCTTGTTCCCGGTAAGGTGATTGAATGGTAGTTGCTATATTACACATTTTTGATTAGGGTACTGACTTCTAGAAAGTTTAACAGTAGCTTTTACTCTATATAAAAGAACTATATAATAGTTCTTTTTAAATGACTTATTTTCACAGTTGCTATAAATGTATGAAATTATAGTCAACAGTGTGTGAATTTTTCAGATGTCATAATTTAGGTGTTAGTAAATTTAATGGATAATTAAAATGACACTTTAAAGATTGAAAGTAAAAATATTCCCTGACCTGGACTAACATTAAGTCTTTTGAAAAGTTTTTTGGGGGAAAGTATCTATATTTGATCCAGGTTCAAATGTTCTGTCATTGCTAATGATAGCCTTTTTGACTACTACTATTAGTTTCAATAAAATGTATGATATGGCTCAAGTTGTTTTTTTTTTCCATTTTATTTATTTTTTTCAGCGTAACAGTATTCATTCTTTTTGCACAACACCCAGTGCTCCATGCAAAACGTGCCCTCCCCATTACCCACCACCTGTTCCCCCAACCTCCCACCCCTGACCCTTCAAAACCCTCAGGTTGTTTTTCAGAGTCCATAGTCTCTTATGGTTCGCCTCCCCTTCCAAATTTTTTTTTTTTTTTTAATAAACATATAATGTATTTTTATCCCCAGGGGTACAGGTCTGTGAATCGCCAGGTTTACACACTTCACAGCACTCACGATAGCACTTACCCTCCCCAATGTCCATTCAAGTTTTTTTTTTTGATAAAACTTTAGACTTATAAAAATGTAGTTAATAAAAAAAAATGTAGTTAAAGTAGTATAAAGAATATCCCATATTCCTTTAACTAGTTCTAAGGTCAAGTTTTTTTTTTTTTTTTTTTTAATCATTAGAGGATAAGTCTTTTCTCTTTTGGAAGTTTTCTTAGGGGCGCTTGCGTGGCTCCAAAGGTTAACTGTCTGCCTTTGGCTCAGGTCATGATCCCAGAGTCCTGGGATGGAGGTATTGGGCTCTCTGCTAAGTAGTGAGCCTGCTTCTCCCTCCCTCTCTGCCAATGGCTCCCCCTGCTTGTGCTCTTTCTCTTCCTCCCTCTCTCTCAAATAAAATCTAAAAAAAACCCAAAAAACTATTTTTACTCAATAAAAAGCTTAAAAACACCTTTTTTTTTAAAAAAAAGAAATTTGTAGTGTGGAAATACATGTAAAATCTTCTGAAAAAAGGTCAGTGCAATGAACACATTTTTTTTTCATGTGGCTCTTTACCAGTCATTATACATACTGACTTTTCAGAGGATTGCGAATGTGTTTTGTGCCTGACTCTAGGCCATCATTAGGGAACATTATTATTGGCAGTTGGACACTCTGAAATGGCCTGCTTTTTAAGGGACTTAATTTGCTTTGTATAGTGAGTGAACCTTGCCCTTTTCCTTATTAGTTGGTGGTCCTGTGTGTTTAGGCACTCTGTGTGTCCCACCTTGCTTCCCCGAGCTTTTAAGGTGTTGAATTGCAAAACTACTTGCTAGAAGGCTTGTACCCCATGGCTTTAAGAAAGTGATAATTCTGGTAGCTTAAAGATATTTTAAAAAGTATATTCTCAGCACTTTTCTGCTTAGTTGAGGGGATCAATAAGGCCTTTAAAAAAAGATCCTTTAAACCTCCTGTATCTGAAAATAGTAAAATAAATGAGAGCCTTATTCTGCAACAAGTGAGGGCCTGTTGTGTGCCTGGCAGACATGTACAAAACCTTTGGCCCTTAACTTTCGACATGCAATCTCTTTTCTCTCCTAAATGCTCTCTGCCTTTGCCTGCCATTCCTTAGTGATGACTACTATCTGTACTTCTGCCTACTTGAAGAGTCTTAGGTAAGTGGACTTAAATGTTAAAAAACAAAAACAAAAAACAAAAAAAAATGTTAAAAGTGTAGTTTTGGATTCATAAAAAAACGGTGCAGAGTTGGTTACCCTATACTCCTCACCCAGCTTCTGTTTTGTTAAGATCTTACATTAGTAAATTTTTGACTCAGCTAATGAACTAGGATTGATAAGTTATTACTCCCTATACATTATTTGGATTTCCTTAGTTTTCTTCACCTAGTGGCTTTCTGTTCCAGGATCTCATCCAGGATGCCACATTACATTTAGTGAGCAACTTTTAATTTTTGAGGCATTTATTTCTGATTATGAAGTACAGACTGAGTGAGAGTTAAAACTTGAATAAAGAAAAACAAAGTTAAGAACCGATCCATAATTTCTTTACCTGACAAATCTCTTTACCTGACAGTATAGACATTTTTGTTCTTTCTTCTAGCTTTTGTTTTAATAAAAATGGGTCCATACCATTTTTTAAAAAATACTTTATTTATTTATCTGACAGAGATCACAAGTAGGCAGAGAGGCAGGCAGAGAGAGAGGAGAAAGCAGGCTCCCCGCGGAGCAGAGAGCCGGATGTGGGGCTCTATCCCAGGACCCTGAGATCATGACCTGAGCCGAAGGCAGAGGCTTTAACCCACTGAGCCACCCAGGCACCCCCATACTATGTTTTCCCAGTACTATTGTATGATGAACATTTTCCTATTTTGTTATTCTTGTTTGCTTTATATTTATCATAATTTATTCAGCCTTTCTAATTCTTCTGTCAGATTTTAAAAAACCTGTTAATAATGCTTCAAGGAACAGCTTTGTGTCTAAAGCCAAATTTTAATTTATTATGTTATTTTTTATTTTTTTAGAGAGTGCACATGTGGGCCAGCGGGGTGGGAGGGACAGAGAGAATCCTAGGCAGGCCCCATGTTCATCGAGGAGCCATCTCAGGGCTTAGACTAATGACCCTGAGACCACAGCCCAAGATGAAATCAAGAGTTGGACACCTAATTGCTTGAGCCACCAGGTCCCCCTAAAGCCAAGTTTTTAAATGAGGGGTCTCTGTCTCTTATCTTTGTATGAACTTGGAAAGCGTTCTTGTGTGTGTGAGAGAGAGGTGTGTGTGCTCATAGCATTTGGTGGAAGAATTAGAATGCTCCATAGGACTCCTCTCTGTTCTGGCTCTTGCCCATCTCTGACGTTCTCTCTTATTTTATCTTTTGGTAGCTCCCCCTGTTGCCGGAATGCTCTTCTAGATCTTACATATCTATCTCCTCATCGGTGAGGTCTTGGCTCAGATGCCTCAAAGATGCCTTTCCTGGCTACCTTATCCATAATAATTCCTTTTTCTGATAGGGACATTTTGCCTGCGAATAATAGAAAACTTGACTAACTGGACCTAAAACAGATCAGGGTTTCAGTTTCCTCATTCACGTGGTTCAGGTACACAGTGGTTCCGGAAAGGATTGCACTGTTTCTGCTCTGCCGCTCTCAGCAAGTGGTTCTTCAAGATGACCAGATAGCTCTGTCATGGCTTGAAGTCATTGAGTCCATCACATTTGAGGTAGGAAGGCAGGGAAGATGGGGCCTTTTTTTTTTTAAATAAGCTCTGTGCCCAGGGTGGGTTTTGAATTCCTAACCCCCAACTCAAGAGTTGCATGCTCTAGTAACTAAGCCCGAAGGGCACTCCACAAGCCTTTTTTTTTTTTTTTTTAAATTCAGAAAGCGAAAATATTCATGAAGGATGCTCACCATACCTCTTATTTGCAAGAGCTAGGGCCTACCTGTCGTGAAAATAAGAGTAATGGTGGTGGGGTATGAATATAGGTTTAAACCTCTGGCTTTTAAATTCTTCTGATGTTCAGTCCATGATTAGAAATGCCCTACTTTGCTTCACCAGTGTATGTGTAGAAATGTGTATGTAACAGAATTAAATGTCAGACACTACTTAAGCAATAGGCATGCTGTTTTCTATTTCATTTAAAATTTCTGGTTATGACCTTTTAAGTCTGAGAATTCTTAACCTTTTCTGTGGTGTGGACCCTTTCACAGTCTTAAGCTGTGGACCCCTCAAAATAATTTTAAATTCCTAGAATAATTGTATGAGACAAAACCCCCAGAATATCAAATGTTGAAATCTAGTTTTTAAACTATTAAATTAGTATGTTGTCATCTAGTAATACATTTCTTTATTAGCACTTTCAATAACACGATCTAGCAACTGTTCAAAGCAGTGATGGGTGTAAATGATATTTGCGGTATCCGCAACAATTGTAATGTGATAGGATAATATCTGTGATTTCTCTTGGTGCAAAGCCAAAGGTACTGCCAATAATGCTGTGGTTTGTTGCTTATTCAGGATAGAAGGAAATGTTAAATTTCAATTAGAGGTTAGTGAAATTATTTTTTTTCAATCTAAGTTCATGAACTCCTGATTATGAACCCCTGATCTAAATTGATTTCAAGCCTCTACTCTTACAGTTTGAGGAAAAATACTGGCTTTGGCCCAATTATGACTCATCCCTTAGGGCAGGGAGTAGCACTTTCCTCAGGGGTGAAGGCCTCTTATGTGGCAGGATTCTTTTAGCATGGAGGAGTGTGGGATAGATGGAAATTGGGTAGGGAACGTTATCTTCTGCGTTCTCCTGTCTGTAACTTGGGTGGTTAAGTTGATTTTAAAGTTTCCTTAAAGCAGTATTTCTGACTTAAAAGACACCTCAGTGCCTTTTGCACAGTTAGACTGCAAACATCTGTTGGTTGAATACATTTTAGGAGTCTACATTATCTGCCACTCAGTCTTTAGGTTTTCTTCAAGTTTTGTTAGAAAGTAAACTAGTACTTCATTTGGATCACTGGACTTTTTGAGTCCTAAATAACTTCTTTTGGAACAGCTAAGTGATACTATCCATGTTGGATTTAATTGTTTTGTTTGCTTTGGAAAAAATAAATGTTTAAATTGATCCAATATCAGATATTATGAAATACAGTCATTAGTTCCTTTGTAAATACTTCTGGTTTTCATTTTATTTTTGTATTTAATGACAATGTTGGGAAACAAGAAGTTAACTGACTTTCTAACCAGTGTAAGGACTATGAAGTAGAAAAGGCCATCATTACTTTATTAGAATGGAGAATAGGAAGACCTATAAGTAGTGAAGAAATTGAATGATCAGTCAGGTTTAGGAAATGGATTAAAAAATATATTCCATTTTATGTAGGAGTCTTTTCATTCTTAACAGTTGGTTTATAGTACCTTTCAGTACCTGTTGGGGAGAGTCTGGTGTGTTACATTTTACTTGCTGACATAGTTGAAGATCTAAAAGCAATAGCTTTAGAATTTTCCTTTTTATGCAATACTTCAGAAGGCAGGAAACACTTTCAAAGCAAAACAGTTTTTTTAAGTAGTTCTGTCTAGATCCATAATTCCTATGCCTTACAATTCACCCGTGTAAAATCTACAGTGTTTTTAATATATTCACAGAGTTGTGCAACCATTGCCGCGGTCTAATTTCAGAACATTTCATTGCTCCAAAATAAACCCTGTACTCATTGGATTTTGTTTAAAATTGACAATTCAGGGGCGCCTGGGTGGCTCAGTGGGTTAAGCCTCTGCCTTCGGCTCAGGTCATGATCTCAGGGTTCTGGGATCGAGCCCCCGCATTGGGCTCTCTGCTCAGCAGGGAGCCTGCTTCCTCCTCTCTCTCTGCCTCCTCTCTGTCTAGCTGTGATCTCTCTCTCTGTCAAATAAATGAAATCTTTGAAAAAAATAAAATTGACAGTTCAGATGTGATGTGCAGTCTTTGTGTTAAAATCATACCCATTTAAAAAAACAACTAGTGGGGGCGCCTGGGTGGCTCAGCGGGTTAAAGCCTCTGCATTTGGCTCAGGTCATGATCCCAGGGTCCTGGGATCGAGCCCCGCATCGGGCTCTCTGCTTGGCTGGGAGCCTGCTTCCTCCTCTCTCTCTCTCTGCCTCTCTGCCTACTTGTAATCTCTGTCTGTCAAAAAAAATAAATCTTTAAAAAAAAAAAAAAAAACAACTAGTGTTTCCCATTTTGTAGTGTGGGACTACAGATGGAAACTACTTGGTACTTGGATTTATCCTCGAAGGAGGGTTCATCCCATTTGATAGTTTTTCTCCTTGAAATTATTATTATTATTTTTTAAGATTTTGTTTATTTGACAGATCACAAGTAGGCAGAGAGGCAGGCAGAGAGAGAAAGGGGGAAGCAGGCTCCCTGCCAAGCAGAGAGCCTCATGCAGGGCTTGAAGCGGGGCTCGATCCCAGAACTCTGGGATCATGACCTGAGCTGAAGGCAGAGCAGAGGCTTTATTTATTTATTTTTTTTTAATTATTAAATTTATTTATTTATTTATTTGACAGAGAGAGATCACAAGTAGACAGAGAGGCAGGCAGAGAGAGAGAGAGGGAGGGAAGCAGGCTCGCTGCTGAGCAGAGAGACCAATGCGGGACTCGATCCCAGGACCCTGAGATCATGACCTGAGCTGAAGGCAGCAGCTTAACCCACTGAGCCACCCAGGCGCCCCGAAGGCAGAGGCTTTAAACCACTGAGCCACCCAGGCGCCCCTCTACTTGAAATTATTATCGTTTGAATGTAAACAGCCTGTTAACTAGAAACTATGCTTATTTGTTGGCGGTAACACTGTCACTTGGACAAAGCTGGATAGGAAACTTCTTGGAAGATGCCAAATTTACTTCAGAGCCAAACTCAAGAGTGCTGGTTCTGCCTAGTAGGGAGTAATTTGCCAGTTCTTTTTGATATTTCAAGGTAGAAGTCCAACAGGTAAAAACTGAATTTTTGATTGGCTTCTACAAACTTGCATTCATTTTCTTATCATTTAGAAGTTTATACAGATGGGGCGCCTGGGTGGCTCAGTGGGTTAAAACCTCTGCCTTCCGCTCAGGTCATGATCTCAGGGTCCTGGGATTGAGCCCCGAATCTGGCTCTCTCTCAGTGGAGAGCCTGCTTCCTCCTCCCCTTTCTCTCTCTCTCTCTCTCTCTCTCTCTGTCTACTTATGATCTCTGTCTGTCAAATAAATAATAGTAATAAAAATCTTTAAAAAAATTAGAAATTTATACAGAATGTTTTGTTTTGAAAGACAATAGCACTGTCTACATTGTCTTTGATAAGCGGTTTGGTTGGCAGAGTTAGATGTGAATTGCATCTTTGGAGTTTCTTTTGTCATTTCATTTGTTGAGGAGCTTTCAGACTTTCCTTAGATTTCCTCTCCCGCCATTTCCTCTTCATTCATTCATTCAAGTCCCCAGGCCTGCTGTCTTTCTGTCTCAAATGCCCTCTTTTGCCTTCCTGCCCACCACCCTCTTCTGGGCAGATCTTTTCATCGGTAAGAGTTTCCATATTTCCACACCTGAGCGGTTTATTGCCTCCCCTAAGAAGGCTTGGATTGTTCTCTAATAAGTCCCTTCCAGTAGTAGTCTCTCGGTTTTCACTCTAGTTATTTGTCCACAGCTTGGTCTTTCTCCCAGAGTTCCTTAGTGTTGCATGCATTCTACCTGAGATTCTAATGTTGTCATTATCTGCTCACCTCACTCACTTTAAAAGAGGGCCAGGGCTAGCTGATGTCTCAGCACAAAACAAAATCTTCCCTAACTCTTTTGTCACTTCTGGTTTATTCTTACTTTCCAGACCAAATGCAACTGTCCTGTTTTATGTTTTGGTGTTGCTTCCTCTTTTTACTTCTCCTTTAGTTTGTTTTGGCTATCTTTTTTAATTATTTGTGGGTGAGAAATGACTACACAGAAATTGGTAGCTTTGGTTTCGTTCAGTTCTTTCTCTTACTGCTACTACAAGTTGGTACTTGCATTAGATGTATTTCATCTTAATATTTTTCTCCTTTAAATTTTAATAAAGGATGGGAAAAGGCACTAAATTTTATGATTTCTTGATACTGATTTTATTGTATTTGGCAATGCTGTTTGGTACAGTTTTTAGAGTGGCATCTTATTTTAGTGGTACTGTATGTGTTACCACTTATTGTTGAATTTTTTCACTTAGGGTTATATGTAGCATTTTACAAATCGAAAATTACCAACTGGATTTGATGCATATGAATTTATACTTAAAAAAAAAGATATATGTATTTATCTTAGTGATTGAGAGAGAAAGTGCGCAGGTGCGCGGGTTGGGGTGGGATAGAGGGAAAGAATCCCAAGCAGACTCCCTGCTGAATGTGGAGCCCAATGTGTGGGGCTTGATCCCTTGACCCTGAGCCAGAATCAGGAGTCAGCTGCTCAACTGATTGAGCCACACAGGCACCCCTGAATTTACACTTAAAAGGCTTCGTATAGGAAAATTAGTCTGAGAGTCAGGAGATTGGAATTCTAATCTGATTTCAGTTTTAGATAGTTGAGCATAGATGAATTTCCTTCAAATCTCTTCTGTTAAATATGAGTAATACTTGTTCTTGCTACAACTCTGGGATTGTTATGATTAAAGAGACATAAGCAAGGTATTCATATAGAACAACAGTATAGAAAAAGTTTACATAGTTTTGTCTTTGTTATTGGAGAAAACAGCGGATTTCCATGAATGAGTCAGACTTAAAAGAACATCTGAATTTGGAGGCATTAAAAGTAAACTAGGATGTAAAGATTTTATTTATTTGTCGGAGAGAGAGAGAGAGCGCACAAGCGCATGCGCGCGCACACCCCCACAAGGAGGGAGAGTGGTAGGCATACCAGGCAGAGGGAGAAGCAGGCTCCCTGTTGAGCACGGAGCTGGATGGACTCAACCCAGGACCCTGTGATCATGACCTGACCTGAAAGCAGATGCTTAACGGAGCCACCGAGGTGTCCCCTCCTCCACTTTTAAAGATTTTATGTAAAAAGTAAATTAGGACTTAAAAAAAAAAAATTAAGCCTGGGGCACCTGGGTGGCTCAGTGGGTTAAGCCTCTGCTTTTGGCTCTGCTTTTGGTCATGATCTTGGGGTCATGAGATCGAGCCCCACATTGGGCTCTCTGCTCGGCAGGGAGCCTGCTTCCCCCTCTTCCTCTGCCTGCCTCTGCCTACTTGTGATCTCTCTGTTTCTGTCAAATAAATAAATAAAATCTTTAAGAAAAATAAGCTTTAATTTTTAAACACCTAGCGTTATTACTTGAGATAAATACCCATGTTTGTCTAATGAAATATTTTATGTGTGGAATCAGGAAGCTGAGCCTCAGGAGGAATTAACTGAATAGAGCCTATTGTCTCTATTCTGTGTCTGCTTCCTAATACAGCTGTCTTAAACATAATGCCAGACTTCTGCACTTAACAGTCTAGGTACCCAATCCAGGTACCTTGGGGAAGGACTTTTGAGTGGTCCAGCATAGGTCATTTACAAGTCCTGAACCCTGGTTAACTTGTGGTGGGTTTTGTAGGATACAGGGGACTGTCATGTAGTATGTTACAGCTTCTATAAGCACCTGTGAAACTACATTAAATAGAAATAGGTGAGACATGGTTGTCTAGTACGTATATCCCCTTGTAGTATTTAATATATCTGAATTTGCAAAGTGCTGTGGAGCTCTTCAGAGTTGTAATATGCAGAAACACTGAGAGAGTTAAGGCAAGATTTTTTTTTTTTAATACTTGAATACACAAGATTTCAGATGAACTTTAGTGGGGGCAAGTTCAAGGTAATGAATCAGAAAAATGAATCTAAACCTTGCCAATGGATAATGAACTTCAAGTTAATTGCCATTTGACTGGTAAAAAGTATTTATATACTGCTGTGGAAGTGTACTTACACTGTGGGATATTCTAGTCCTATTTTTGCTATTGATTTCTGTTCATTTGTATTTGTGGTCAAAGAAAATGCTTTGTGTGATTTCATTTCTTTGAATTTGTTGGTTTATTTTATTTATGAGGCCCAGTGTGTGGATAGTTTCTGTCAATATTCTGTGTACGTTTGAAAAGAATGTGTATTTGCAATGTTATATTTGTCCCTGTTAGGTCTATTGATAATATTATTGTTCACATCTGTATCCAGACTAATTTGTTTTTTGGTTGTTTTGTTAATATCAGTTGCTGAGAGAGGAGTTTTAAAGTTCTGGATTTGTATATTTTTCCGTTTTCCTTACAAGGTTTTATTTATTTTTTTTTTTAAGATTTTATTTATTTATTTGACAGAGAGAAATCACAAGAGAGGCAGGCAGAGAGAGAGGAAGGGAAGCAGGCTCTCCGTTGAGCAGAGCCCGATGTGGGACTCGATCCCAGGACCCTGAGATCATGACCTGAGCTGAAGGCAGTGGCTTAACGCACTGAGCCACCCAGGCGCCCACCTTACAAGGTTTTAAAAGCTGTCTTCCTGGGGGCATCTGGTGGTTTGTTTGGTTGAGTGTCTGACTCTTACTCTGGCTCAGATCAGATCTCAGATGTTGGGATCTAGCCCCAGGTTGGGCTCTGTGCTCAACAGGGAGTCAGCTTGAGATTCTCTGCTTCTCCCTCTGCCCCCTTGCCGCCCCCCCCCCCCCCGTTTGCTTGTTCTCTCCCTCTGTCTTGCGAATAAATTAAAAAAAAAATTCTTAAAAAGGGGAATTGCTGTCTTCTTGAATTGAATCTTTTATGATTATGATGGAGCTATTTTAAAATTATTTACTTTTACTTTTTTTTTAAACTAAATGTGTGGGGTTTTTTTTATTATTTTTTAAAGACTTATTATTTATTTATTTATTTATTCTCTGTGTCTTTAGTTACCCTTCAGCCACCAGCTAATCTCATTTCCTAATTTTGAAATCCTGTTTTGTGTACTTTTATAAAAGTAACAGGGATAACAACAATCTGCTATGACATCAGCCAGAGTGCTAGGCAAATTTTTTTTTTTTTTTTTTTTAAAGATTTTATTTATTTATTTGACAGAGAGAGAGATCACAAGTAGGCAGAGAGGCAGGCAGAGAGAGAGGGGAAGGGAAGCAGGCTGTCTGCCAAGCAGAGAGCCCAACACGGGGCTCGATCCCAGACCCTGGGATCATGACCTGAGCCTAAGGCAGAGGCTTTAACCACCCAGGCACCCCTACTTTTTAAATTCTTTTAAAAATAAGCCCTATGCCCAGTGTGGGGCTTGAACTCATCATGACCCTGAGATCGAGTTGTATGCCCTGATTGAGTTAGCAAGGCACCTTGAAGAAACCATTTTTATCTCTAGTAATGTCTTTTTAAAAACTTGTAATGTCAGTTTTTAAAGAATATTTTATTTATTTATTATTTATTTAACAGAGAGGGAGAGAGATATCACAGGTAGGCAGAGAGAAAGGCAGAGAGACGGGGCGGGGGGGGGGGGGGAGCAGGCTCCCCGCTGAGCAGAGCCTGACACGGGGCTGGATCCCAGGACGCTGAGACCACCATCTGAGCCAAAGGCAGAGGCTTAACCCACTGAGCTACCCAGGCGCCCCAGTGTTTTTTTTTGTTTGTTTGTTTGTTTTTTAAAGATTTTATTTATTTATTTGACAGAGATCACAAGTAGATAGAGAGGCAGACAGAGAGAGAGAGAAAGGGAAGCAGGCTCCCTCCTGAGCAGAGAGCCCGATGTAGGGCTCGATCCCAGGACCCCAAGATCATGACCTGAGCGGACGGCAGCGGCTTAACCCACTGAGCCACCCAGGCGCCCCCGCCCCAGTGTTTTAATGCTAATAAACTACTCCAGCTTTTTTTGGTACAGTGTTTGCATGGTATGTGTAACTTCTTATTTTGTTTCTCTATCCTGGTGTTTTAGATCTGTCTCTTCTAGTTGAAATGTTTTGAAAATCCAACTAGAGATTGAATTTTACCATTTTGTTTTCTAATTTGTTACCCGTATTTGAATTTACTGTTTTTAATAGATGTATGATTCCAGTCTTTGGTTACTTCAGCAACTAAAAGAATATATCTAACAAGGTCTATAATTAACTCGCACGTTTACTTGCAGAAAACATGAAGACCTCAGAATAGTAACTCAGTTTACCAAGGTCCTCTGGGCTTTAAGATACTGTTTTCATTTTACTTAAATCATTTTTTATAACCCTTAGGTAGTGTAATTTCATAAAATTAACATTCATTTACATTTATCTGTTTGTCACCCTTATTTATTCTTGCATCTCGGTTCTATATCAGGGTCATTTTCTTTGTATTGCTGGTGGAAAAACTCAGTTTTTAATCTGACAAAAGCTTAATTCTGCCGCCCCACACACTTTATTTATTTGAGAGGAGCGGGGAAAGAGGGGCAGAGGGAGAGAAAACTCCATGCCCAGGGTGGGATCGGATGTGGGGCTGGATCCACGACCCTGAAATCATGACCTGAGGCGAAACCAAGAGTTATGTGCTTAACTGACCGAGCCTCCCTGGGGCCCCAAAACCTTAATTCTTCCGAAGATAATTTCATTTGGTATAGAATTCTCAATTGGCATGTATCTTTAGTGTGCAGAAGAAAATAAAATTCCATTGTCTTCTAGCTTTTGCTGTTGCTTTCAAGAGTTCAGCTGATAGTCTGTAAAAAAATAATTCCCTCCTTTCCCTTGTGCTGTAAGATTTTCTGTCTTTGGTACTTAGTTTTATTACATGGTTTCATTATGATATGTCTAAGTAAATGTCTTTTTATTTATGTTGTTTAATCATTTGGGCTTTTTGAATTTAAGGGTTGGTATCTTTCACCAATGCAGAAAATTCTAAGCCAATAAATATTTAGATATGCTTCACCATGTCTTTGTTCTGATACTTCTGAAATTGTGACTAAACATGTTTGAACGTCTTAATTTTATCCTCATTATATCTTCTTTATTTTTAATCTTTTGGCTTCTGTGCTGCATTCTGTGTAATTTATATCTTAATGCTTTGCCTAACTTTGTCTAGTATGCTGCCAGACCTGTCTATTGAGTTGTTTTTATTCACGTATTAGAAATTCTTTCTGGTTCTCTTTTAAATCTGTCTCTTTGAACAGTTTTTTGTTACCTTTAGTTTTTCTCAGTTTTGGCCTTTCTATGTTTAAACATAGCATTTTGTTTCAGATTTGTCTGATAACTCTTATATCTGAAATCTGTGTAATTGTTTTTTTCAAATCCTTGTTCACAGTGCCTTGTTTACGTATGCGTTGCTCACTGTCTGTAGTTTATTTGCAGAGGTTTCCCAAAGCCTGGGATAGAGAAGATGGGCTTTGCTTCTGTCAGGTATTTAGGTGCACCAAGACTTGACTACTCAAAGAATAGCCCTTAGGCTGGCGAGGGAGCTTGTTAGAAATGCAGCATTTCAGGCCCATACCTGTATTTTACTAAGAATCCGCATTTTAATGAGATCTCTAGGTCATTCTCAGGCAGGCTAAATATGGAACAGCTGCATTAAAAAATTGACAAGATTTGGAAAACTCTGGTTTAAAGTTTCTTAGATTATTCAGATTGTTGAAATTTCAGATTTTTCAGAATATGACTAGAAATCTTGGCCACACATGTACAGATTTTCAGATACAGGTTTATTTATTTTCTCTCTCATTTGGTGACTCCCTGTGTCCTCTCTGCTTAGCAGCAAAGTGATTTAGCAGTTGGGTGGGGTTGGCATTAGGCACGGTTCTGGCCATCTCAGTCCCCAAGGTATATATAGCCCAGAGTGGTGTTTTTTGTTTTGTTTTAATGATAAAGACTAAAATTTGACTTTTTTTTTAATATTTATTTGACAGAGAGAAATCACAACTAGGCAGAGAGGCAGGCAGAGAGAGAGGAGGAAGCAGGCTCCCTGTGGAGCAGAGAGCCGGATGTGGGGCTCGATCCCAGGACCCTGAGATCATGACCTGAGTCGAAGGCAGAGGCTTTAACCCACTGAGCCACCCAGGCGCCCCCATGAGAACTTTTAAAAGACCGGTAACACCATGTGTTGACGAGGTCATGGAACAACTGGAAATTACATACTCACTGGGGAGAGTGTAAAATACAGCTGCTTTGGGAAAGGTCTGATGATTCCTTTAGAAGTTAATCATAGAGCACCTGGGTGGCTTGGTTAAGTGACTGCCTTCAGCTCAGGTCATGATCCTGGAGTCATAGGATGGAGCCTCCCAGAGGGCTCCTGCTCAGCAGGGAGTCTGCTTCTTTTTCTGACCCTCTGCCCTCTCATGTGCGCCCTCTCTTTCTCAAATAAATAAATAAAAATCTTAAAAAAAAATAGAAGTTAATCATAATCTTCACAATGACCTTGGGAGTCTACTCTTAGTATTTATTGAAGAGAATGAAAGCATATGTCCATTGAAAGACTTGTGGAAGAATGTTTGTAGCAGCTTTATTCATAATGGCCCAAACCTGGAAACAGTCCTTGTGCCCATCAGCAGAGGAAAGGATAAACAAAATGATAGGATCTCACAGTAGAATACTACTCAGCTGTATATACTGATTCACTTAGCCACGTGACTGACTCTCAGGATATACTGAGTCAAAGAAGCTTTGTACAAAAAGTATACACCTTCTGTGGTTTAATTTGTAGGAAATCGTGGAAGAGGTAAAATTAATCTCTGTAGAATGGTGGTTTTTAGAGTTGAGAAATGCAGGATTGACTGGCTAGGGGAACAAAGAAACTTTTTTGGGTGATACTCTAGCTTGATACAAGGGTTTAGGGTACACATTTATTTAGGATTTACTTGTATACATTTGACAACATTCATTAAATTTTATACATAAGATTTGTGTATTTCACTGTATGTAAATTTAACAGAAAACTTGAAACAAAATTTGCACTGTGGTTAATGAAACATACAGAGTATAATGATGTCTGCAGCTTACTTCAAAATGCTTCAAAAGTAGGATGGAGGGGCGCCTGGGTGGCTCAGTGGGTTAAGGCCTCTGCCTTCAGCTCAGGTCATGGTCCCAGGGTCCTGGGATCAGCCCTGCATCCAGCTCTGCTCAGCAGGGAGCCTGCTTCCCTTCCTCTCTCTCTGCCTGCCTCTCTGCCTACTTGTGATCTCTTCCTGTCAAATAAATAAAATAAAAATCTTAAAAAAAAAAAAAAAGTAGGATGGATATTTGGCCAGACAGACAGGGGTGAATAGTTAGGGATACATCTCATAGGGATACATCTATGATAAAGGAAATTAACATCCTGCTACTTGTAAAAGCTTAAGTGGTGGAATTATGGGTATTTTTTTATTGAATAATTCTCAAGTTTTTGTATTTTGAAAATTTTCATAATTGGGGAGAAGGTAGTGAGTGAAAAGTAAAAATGATAGTGAGTTCAGGAAAGGAATTGGGTTTGTACAACTAGCCTGTTTTTACACATTTTATTCAACTTGTATTTGTGCCATTTTAAGAGGGATAACTATTCTTTTGATTTAAAAATGCCTTTTAATTTTTTTTTTAAAGGATTTTATTTATTTGACAGAAGACAGTAAGAGAAGGAACATCAGCAGGGGGAGTGGGAGAACAGGCTTCCTGCCTAGCAGGGACCCCAACGTGGGGCTGGATCCCAGGACCCTGAGACCATGACCTGAGCCAAAGGCAGAGACTTAACGACTGAGCCACCCAGGCACCCCTTAAGTTTTTGATTTAATTTTGTTTCAGCTGAGAAATTTTTGTTGAGGCTAGAAAGCGTGAGAACCACTGGTCCATAACTACTTTAGTGGGCCAAAGACTCTTTTTCAGCTCACCGTCATTGCTGTCTGTATCCATTTACATACATGTAAAAGATCTATTGCTTAGTTTAGAAGAAGGGCTTTTGTTAATATACTTCATTGGTCAACATGGGCTAGTTTCACCTTGTTCTCATTGTATTCCATGTTTACATGTTACTTACTTGTTCTTAAGGCGCTGTTAGTCGGTTCTTGAGATTTAGCAGGATGCTGCCGCGCAGACTGCCTGAAGTGGAGGTGTTTTGTCTTTCGCCAGAATGGAGCGGTACGGATAGCTGTTTACCTCCACTGCAGATAAATTGGGTGAAGTGTTGAACTGCTTCTGCATCCTCTGGAGTTTATTGTTAGGCAGTTGGATCTTTCGGTATCAGAAGACTGTGTGCTCATTAGCCTCTTATATAAGGAAGGTGTACTTCTACACTTAGGAGCTATGGAAGCAGGACCGTATATAGGCAGATGTATAGGGTCACTGTGGCCATGTCTCAAATGATGGGGGCCAGGGTTGTTTTTGTATCTTTACCTCAGGAAGGCATGTCTTTGATAATCTTACAGTGTGCTAAGAGTTGGGAGGCAAAGATTTAAAGGATGAATTAATGAAATGTAGGTTGACACATTTAGGTCAAGGATGATTTGTTCTATATCCAGAAGCTTAATTTTTCTCATTTCTGATAAAGTGAAATCCCTATGGACATATTTTTTTAAAAAGCAAGTGGTGATGACTCTGTAAACAAAAGCAAGTTTCCTTTCCCCTCCAAGATTGTAGTAACATATATTTGAGTCCTTACTCTTTCTGTGAGAGAGTTAGGGAGGATCTCACACATAGACAGAAATCAAACCGTTTCATGAACCTCTGTGTACCCAAGACCCAGATCCTACACTGTCAACTCTTAGCCATTTTTTTCACTCATACTCTTAGCCTTGCCTCAATTATTTTGAAGCAAATTTTGGTTGTTATTTGATCTGTAAATATTTCAGTCTGCTTCTTTGAAAGATGAGAACTCTTTTTAAAGACATAAGCTTAATCTCATGACTGTACAATAAAAAATAGTTCCCGAAGATCTGTAAACATCCAGTGTTCACAGTTTCCATACTGGATTTTGTTGCTGTGTCTTTTAAAACTTAATATGTAGGCGCTGTCTTCTCCTCCCCCTTGCAGGTTGGTTTTGTTTTTTGTTTTTTGTTTTTTTTTTGGGAGAGAGAGCAAGAGAGCACACGTGTGGGAGGCCGGGTGGGTGGGGTAAAGAGGGAGAGAGTATGTTTTAAGCAGTGCAGAGTCCAGTGCAGGGCTTGATCTCAACGACCCTGAGATCAAGATCTGTGCTGAAATCAAGAGTTGGATGCTTAACTGACTTGAGCTACCCAGGAGCCCCTGCTTACTGTATTTTCTATTTTATTTTCTTTTAATTTTCTTAATTTAATGAGATCTACTTATCTTCATTTTATAGATGAGGAAATATAAGCCTTTGATAAGTAACAAATTTCTCCTAGGTAACATGGTTTATGGGTAGAGCCAGAATTCGAACTGATTAAAGAAATAGGTACTCTTTACAAGCTTCCCTCTCTTCTCTCCTGTTGTCATTTAGGTATATTTTTCTGGGATTTTTTTCCCCTTCCATATGTACAAATACATATAGAACCCTCTCCTTTCATTCTTGTCCTCTAGTCTCGGAGAGGTATTACCTGATGAGTCAGCCTAAAGTAGCTTTTTCCTTCCCACTTCCTGTTATTCTCTGCTTTGTCCTATTTTTCTCCTATTCCATCTTCCATGACACTTACCGCAGTGTGCAAATAGCTTGATTACTTTTTGTTTCCCCAATTGAGCGTGAGCTCCATCCAGGCAAAGATTATGTCTGTTGATGCCTGTCAAGGCTCGCAAATATTTGTTGAGAGAATTAAAGAAGTTCTGTCCTTTGCAGGAGTGCAGTATGTACAAATCTACCTCTTTGTTTTTAGGACCTCAAAGCATGCCATAGACTTGCTACAGTGTACTTACTTAACCATTCCCTGCTGAGAACATTTGGATTCTCTCCACTTACCCTCTATGAGATACTGCAGCTAGCATCTTGATTACATATATCCTTGCAGACTTGTGCGAGTGTTTCTTTAGGTTAGATTTCCAGGAGATTCCTAGAAGTGGAATTGCTGGATTCTAAGAAGATGAGTGGCAGTTTTTAATTACGGCATGGAGGAGAGTCCTGTAAAGATTGCAGAGGATTCTGTGGTACATGATGCCCCCCAACCCCCGCAAAAAAATGGTGTAACCTGTATCAGTTCTGAAACCTAGCTGATACGAGAATAATGTAAGGAGCATTTAAAAAAAAAAAATCAGCTTGATTTCCCTTTACCCACATTTTGGTAGGGCCTAGGAATCTATATGGGAAAAAAAAAAACAAAAACGTTAGATTTGGGAGTAACAGCTTTAATATTTTTCTTAGTTGTAGGTTTGTTACATGTTCTGGTTCATTATAGACAGTCATTATACTTATTTTTGGTAAAAATGCTACTATTTATAGGAATGTGGGGCACTGGTCTGTAGAGTATATGATATTCTAAATGTGAGGGTTTTTTTTTTTTAACTTGAAAAATATTTTCTGAGACTATTTCCAAATTTAGATACAAAATCTTGTGACATGATTTTAAACAAAAATTTGTCACTATGCATTGTTCTATCTTGTACTAAAGTTACAGTCTGTATCTTGTCTCCCCACCTTTGAGTTACATTTTTTAGTTTTCTTTTTCCTTGAGCCTAACTATAAACTTAGTAATATTTGTTCCTGAAAATTCTCCAGGATCTACACTGTTGATTATAGGTTACATGTTGTTGCTTCCAGAGCTTGGTACCAGTCCATGATTGTTATCACTGTGTTGAACTATTTTTTGTTGTTGCAAGGAAGGCTAGGTATACTTTCTAATACAAGCAATGTTAAAGAAATTAACCTCTTCGATTTCATTATTATGGTGGAGTTTGCAGCAGTGACGATATGTATTGAAAAAAAATATTTTGAAAGTAATTGCCTTATTACCAGTAAACCTATGCTCTGAAGGTCATTTACCAAACATAAAATTGTTTTTTGTCCGCAGGGAACACCTTGCTGTAAACTACAGGATACTTGTATTTTGCTTTCAATAACTGCGATTCTTAATCAGCAGGCATCTTTCTGTCGCTTGGTGGAGAGAGGCATTTTACCAACTATTACAACCTCCCTCTATCAGTAACTCTTCTCTTTTGATTATCATTGTGTGATCGTGGTGTTGCGAGGTTTTTATAAGGAAGAATTTACGCACTATGTTTAAGAAAAGCCAAAGTAAATGTTAGGTTAGAGTGTAAAATTTAGAGCAGAATCAGATTTTAGAGACTATCTAGTAGTACCTAACCTTTCCCTTTTGTCTCTCTCCATTCCTGGGTAGGTGGAAAAGAACATCTTTAAGAGGATGTACTAAAAATGCTAGTGATAAACTGACCTTCCACCCCTCCCCCGGACTCCCCACCGATTGGCTAATTATGGTAGCCAGCAGGATGGAGATCTCTTGAAACTGGTCTGTGAGCCATCTTTGGTACATGGGTAAAACTTGCTGACTCTAGTCTGTAATTCCTGAGACCTTAACAACTAGAAGGAAACACTCTATTAAATGCAGTTAGTATTTTGAAGGATTATACAAGTGATAGGAGCTACGACAGGCTTCATATTAGGGAGTGAGGTGCTCTCTGTTTTAGGAGTAGCTGGGCAGATTGTGTCTGTTTGTGATAAATTGATCATAGAACGATGTTACACAAAATAGACTTCCAGTGCAGTGATTGATACGAGATTTCTGGCTGTTTCAGTGTGTCATTCTCTGTGGTCTGTTTTAGGCAGTAAGAGTTCCATTTTCTTGGAAATTGGAAATGACTTTTTTTTTTTAGTATGTGTCTGGGGTATAGAAACGTTTGAAAATAATGTTTGAATTTTTCTGTAGTTTTTAGTAAAGACACCATGTGATTTAAAAAATGAAAATGAGAAAATCTGCTAAAATGGTTTTCATGGGCTTATTTTTGGGGGCTATTTTTACCCACTAAGTGTCATCTTCTGTAGAGTTAAAATTACAACATATGGAATTGTGTACAGAATTTTCTGAATAGAGAAATGGGTACATGATTCAAACTGTAAAAGGCCTCAAAAGGGTCCTGTTCTAAAAGGGTAGATGATTTAAAGTTTTTTTTTTTTTTATGTATTCTCTATACGTAATATTTAAGCCAATGATTACTTATTTACACACAAATTATATATGTAGATGTATTCTGTGGCCAGCATTCTATACCTGCTTTTTTGCTTAACAAGATCTTGACAGTGGTTCCATTTGTAGTGAGTGCATAGAGCATTTTCCCTCTCAAAATCTTAAGATTGTTTCCCTGTTTTAAATAATCTGTGTTAAAATTGTGCAGTAGTATTAGTTTTTCCTTCTGTTTCTTTTTATTAATCATGTCCTCCTTTTTCTCTCCTTCGGTTGTTTCGCCAATTCTGATTTCTTCCTCTGACCTGCAGTTAATTTTCAGTTTTGCTTTTGGTTATTCTCCCTTTGAGCAGAGCTGATCATCTTGGTGCAAGGCGGTTGTGCTATCTTGGGCTTGGTGGTTTAGTGATTGTTTGCCCCCGCTGATCTTAATTTTGGAGTTGCTGTTTGCCTTACCTGCTTCTCTCTCCCAGTTGTAGGCTCTTTTTTGTCTTTGTTAATCAGGGAGTTATTAAATACAAATGGTGTGCCTGCCTCTTTTTTTTTTTTTAAGTTTTTTTTTTTTAAAGATTTTATTTATTTATTTGACAGAGATCACAAGTAGGCAGAGAGGCAGGCAGAGAGAGAGGAGTAAGCAGGCTCCCCGCCGAGCAGAGAGCCCAACGTGGGGCTCGATCCCAGGACCCTGGGATCATGACCTGAGCTGAAGGCAGAGGCTTTAACCCACTGAGCCACCCAGGCGCCCCTGCCTGCCTCCTTTTTGCTAGCGACGCCTCCCTTGCTATTTTGGCTTGTGAAACTGGCCCCAAAGGAGGAGGTACTTCCTACGGTTCTTAGTTTTTTCAAGGAAAGGGTCATTGATAGGAAACCTTAAGATATTCTTTCCATCCTTTTCTTTAAAAACTCTGTGGTCTTTACCTCCCTCCTGTTTTGGGTATAGATTTTTGTTTGGGGGGGGGGTTGGATAGATTTTATTATATCTGGCAAATGGTCTTTCCACGATTTAGGGTGTGTCCATTTTTACTCTGTTTCAGTATAAATGGAATATTCTTATGATTTTTTTTTTAAGATTTTATTTATTTATGTGACAGAGACAGCGAGAGGGGAGAGTCGGAGAGGGAGAAGCAGTCTACCTGCCGAGCAGGGAACCTGATGTGGGGCTGGATCCCAGAACTGTAAACTTACCTTGACCTGAGTCGAAGGCAGACACTTCACGACTGAGCCATACAGTCGCCCCTTTCTTATGAATTTTTAAGATTTTACTCATTTTGCTTGATTTCAGGAAGGGAAATAAAGAAAACCTTTACCACGCTGTCTCCTATTTCTAGGAGATAACTGTAAGTGTCTCATTACATCCAAAAATCTTGTGAAAGAAGTGTGCTTTTAGACCCAAGAAATACTGGAGTCTCATCATGTGCTAATTAATGTATTAACAGAGGCAGTTGGGAATCCCAGGTCCTGCTGAATAGTATACTTTGTGAAAATAATGCCGAAATTTTTGCTAGATGGGCGCTTAAAGTAGAGTCTCAAGGCGTATTACAGTTGTAACATGCAGGTGTTGGCATCGGTGTGTGTGTCCAGTGTCCTCAGTCTGGTGAGGGCAAAATTAAGTCACCTCTTCTTTTCTCTTTATAGTGTCACCTAAGATACTGCTTCTCCGATCATTTAGTGCATTTTCTGACAATTTCATTTACGTATTGGTCAGTTAAACTGATTTTTTTTTTTTTTTCCAAAGAACTGTGAAAGAATTAGAATCTTTAGGATATGCTCCAGTCTTGGGATGTCATGGTTCTGTAATGTTTAACTCTTTAAAGAAGGCAAATGTATAATTATTCTTGTTTGTTCGGCCATAGAACATAGTCCTAAAGGGCATGGACTTTAGGTCAAATCTGTGTTTGAATGTGGCATGATTACCTGTTGGCCTCATGCTGTTAGGATTGTTTTACGGAAGTTCCACAGTTTCTCTGAACGATGATAATTTCCAGTATCTGTTTTTTTATAAAGTTGTAGAAATTAGATGAAAAGGCACTTAGCTTCGTACATGGTAAGCACAGAGTAAATGTTACCCATAATTGTTTTTATTTTAGTTTTCACTTTAAAACCTGCATCTTTCCACTAAATAATTGTTTTCTAGTGTTTAAAGAAATAATTTGAAAATACTATTTTTATATGTTGTATAACATTCAGTATTCTGTCATGATGTTGGATTGTTTTGATGCCCCTGAATTGAAATAAATGCTTAGCTGACCCAGTTCTCAAGTCACTTGGCCCTTTTCCCCTTACCCTGTGGCTCTTCTCCTCCTTTCTGCTCTTAGTGGGCGGGGATTGTTTCCTGTCTCTCAGCACCTCTCAACCCCTTGCTCTTAGGGAAGCTGAAAGGTTATTCATTTCTGTTTTAAAGATAGTCTTGTTTGAAGTCCTTGACATTTGTACTTATGAAAAAAATGACTTCTTTTGTAAACAAGGGTGACTACTATGCCATTTTATTGTGGAGTTGTTTAATACTACCACTGGGATGTTTAACTCAACCATACTTGTTCTTAAGTCTAGACTTTTTTTTTGGGATCTGGTGTATGGAGTTGTTCACATTTGCAGTTCTGGATGCCATTACTTGTAACCTGAAAGTCCATATGCCATATCTTGTTGCATGCAGACTACTTCATTTTGTAACCCTTCCCTTACCTTATTTGTAAAGTGGGAATAGTAAAATGGTTTATGAGGCTCGTTGGCACGTTTATACTTTGCTTAATAGAATAAACAGAGGAGTAATGTGTTACGGAGTTGTTCATTACTATTGTGATTAAACTCTGGTTTCAGAATTGAACCCAAACCAAGTCACCTTTGGAGGACCACTTCTAAATAGAGGGCCTAAGAAATGGTTTTGGGGAAGACAGTGGATAAGTTCACTTTTAGTGTCAGTTCTGGAAGCTGAAAACTTTTCTGCAGACACCGTTGTGTGGATATAAGTGTTAGCTTTTTTTAGTGTTAATATCTGTACTGTGAAATAATGCAGGTGTTTTTTTTTTTTTTCGGTTTTTGGTGTTGACTCTTAGGGTAATAGGTTGTGATTACATGAATAAACACATTAGTTCATTTTGAGGCTATTCATGAACTCCGTTCTGTGTTACTAAATGGGAGATTTGCTTTCCATTCTATTAGATGTCCTTCATGTGATAAAAATTCTGTGTAAGTACTAACCTCTGTGGTATTCCTTTCATACATGGCCATTTGATTAGGAAGAACCACATCTTAATTTTTGCTATCTGTTCTCTCGTTGTTCTGAGTTTTACACTAAATGAATGGTTGAATTTTTAAGGTTTTTCCCCTAACCTTAACCTCTCTCCTGTGATTTTTGAATACAAAATTAGAAGGAAAATCAGTTTCCAAAATGACTGCATTTGAAATTTCTTTGAAAGAATATCCTTTTTATAAAATTTTAAGAATGAATTTTAAAATGTAGGTTAATAGCATTTCTGTTTTTCTTGAAAAAGTTGTTTGCCTGAAGAACTAAATACTTACCTATTTATTTATTTGTCAGAGAAAGTACAAGGGGAGAGGGATGGCAGGCAGAGGGAGTCAGTAGGTTGGATCCCAGGACCTCGGGATCATGACCTGAGCTGAGGGCGGGTGCTTCACTGAATGAGCCTCCCAGGGCGTCGCAGAACTAAATACTTCCTCACATAAAATTCAAATGCTATTTCACCTGAACAGTGAGTAAGTTGTTTGGACATTAGCTGTGAACAAAGTCATGAGTTTTAGTCTTGAACATTCCCATTAGTATTTCTGTGCTTTTCCTATTGTGTTCAAAGTCCTATATGCCATCTATTTTATTTCATTTCTTTAGGAATTAATATCAGAAGTTTTTGGTGAAAAAAGCCCAGTGATTCTTTTCTTTCTTTCTTTCTTTTTTTAATATTTTATTTATTTATTTGACAAAGAGAGATCACAAGTAGGCAGAGAGGAAAAAGAGGGGGAAGCAGGCTCCCTTCTGAGCAGAGACCCTGATGGGGGGCTCGATCCCAGGACCCTGAGATCATGACCTGAGCTGAAGACAGAGGCTTAACCCACTGAGCCACCCAGGCGCCCCCTCAGTGATTATTTTCATAGAAATGAAGCTAATGGAAGAGTTCTATGTTTCAGGACTTGGTAGTTAGGGTTACTAATAAGCTTAAAACTTCTAGTTTCAACATGAAGATGGAATCTTTTGAGTTCATATTCATTTCAGGTTATTAAAACAAATTCTAGCAATATAGATTTTATATTGGTGTAACTCGAATGTGTTTTACAATTTAATTAGTGAAATACATTTAGGCATAAGTAATTGGTTAAGACAGTACTGAATATTCATAGAAGAAGAAGGAAAAATGATTGGCGGAAAAATGATTGGCACAGTAAAAACTTTGGGCCCTGATCTGGAACCAAACAGGAGTTAAATTTGATTGAAGTTGAGGTGGTGGTGATCTCCAGAAGGGACAGATCTCCTCAGTATCAGGATTCAGAGACTTGAGGCTTTTTGGATTTGTCTGTAATGTAAAGAGTTGAACTTGGTCTTCCTGGAAGGGGTCTCTTCCAGCTTTGGATTTACCGGTAACCTGGCAGATGGGGATGGGGAGGTGGGGGTCCTGTTCGTATCGTATATTAATCTTGTATTTACTTTCTGGGGTTTTAAACTAAGTTAAACAGAGCCTTTCTTAAAGATCAACTTAAGTGGTACCTTACTGGCTCAGTCTGAGGAACATGCAATCCTGATCTTGTGGTTGTAACTTCAAGTCCCATGTTGGGTGTAGAGATTATTTAAAAATAAAATCTTTAAAAAAAGAAAAAAAGATTAACTTTAGTAATAAGTGTCTTCTTTCTTGCCACCCTTTCTTAAATCTCAAGAATTATCCATATGCAGCCCGTGGGCTGATGATGGTATTGGTAGATAAGCTCTGAAGATGTTTGGGGTGTTACTTAGATTACTTTGGTAACTATAGGTCAGAATAACCAGTGTGACTTAGACTCCTTTGACCGACTTAACATCCCGTGACAGGCAGTGTACATTTAGTAGCAGGAACTAGGCAGGTGAGATCTTCCATACTTATTTAGTAATAGTCTTTGCTTTTCAAAGTGAAAGCAGCAGTATCAAACCGTTCTCCTGTATCTCTGCTTTTTAGGGTCCAGGTGAAATGGCATCGTGATGTCTGAATTGGTGAAGCTTCTTGGGTGAACTCTGAGATAGAACAGCTTTTATTTAGTTCTGTAATAGGGTGTAGTTGTCCTCAGGCACGGTCCAATAGAGCTGTTTTAAAACATCTTCAGTTTCTGCACCCACAGAATTGGAATCTCTGAGGGCAGAAGGCAGGCATGCGTATTTTGACAGAGCTTCCCAGGTTATATTGTGAAGCTCATCCTTAATTAAAAATGCTGTTGTGTTTATAGCAAAATTCACTTTGAAACATATTGCCAGAAACGTAAGACTCACCTTGACAGTGGTTTTTATGGTGAAGTCTCCCTCAGTGTGTTGTTTTGCCAAAAGTATTCTTTTCTTTTGAGTAAGTGTTGATAGTAATAAGAGTAACAGTTAACATGTACTGAGCCTTTGCAATACCAGAGGCACTGTGTTGCATGGATTTCTCATTTAATCCTTCCAACTACTCTAGGAGGTAAGTTCTTTATCCCCATAAACTTCTGGTAGATGGAAGCACAGGGAACAAGTTGTGTGGAGTCAGGATTCATAACTCTGGAGTCTGCATTTCTAACTCCTCTGCTAGAGTGACATACCTAATGGCTTACAAAAGGTAAATAAAAATGACTACTTTCATCACAGACTTCAGACTCCAGGTCCTCTTTCTTAACGGGAGGTAGGTTTTTTTCTTGTTGTTGTTGTTTGTTTGTTTGTTTTTAAAGATTCTATCTATTCATTTGAGAGAGAGAGAGAGAGAGAGTGTGTGTGTGTGTGTGTGTGTGTGTGTGCGTGTGTGTACAAGCAGGGGAATGTCAGGCAGAAGGGAGAAGCAGGCTCTGCTGAGCAGGAAGCCCAGTGCAGCAGTAGATCCTGGCACCCAGATCATGACCTGAGCTGAAGGCAGATGCTTAACTGACTGAGCCATCCTGGCAGCCCTCAGCATCAGGGAGTATTCACAAAGTGATTTACGATTCCTTCTATCAGTTTGCAATGTGTAGACAATATATGAGGATACATAAGTGACCTTTTAAATATACTACACACAGCTGGGAGTTTTATACTGTTTACCCTCTAACATATCTTGGGGCAGAGCTTTCCATATTGGTACATGTAAATTTAATTTTTCTGCTCAGTGTCTTCATACTATTTCCCATTTTTTCTTTCTAAAATTGATGATAATCACTTTAGTAGTTTGTTTAGTATATTAATTGGTGATGTGGGCATATGTGACAGAAACAATCCTTTCCTACTGATTTGGGTTAACCTGTAACTCCCAAGAAAACCCACCTCCTGTTACAGGACATGGAATCTCTTAAAACAAAATCCAGTAATAGATTTAGCCGTGATTAATTTGCATTCTCTTTAGCACCAGTTCCTGTAATGTCACATTCATTCTCTTCCCTCCCCTTTAAATGGAATTAAAGAACTCTACTTGGAGTTTGACTTGAGGCTTAAGAAAAGTTGTGAAGGTTTGATTTATACAAACTGTGATTCTTCATTTGAACTGATTTTGATTATCAGCATTTTTTTGTTTAATAATTAGATTTCTTATAGAAAGTTCACATTTATGATTAAGAACCATGCTTTGAGCTGAATTGTTAAACTAACGAATTATTCTCTCAATTTCTAACAACTCTTTGAGGTAGGTGATACATTGATTTCACAGAAGAGATAAATGAAATCTAGCGAATAAGTGTTTTGTCCAAGATCACAGCCAGCATAGCTGATGTTGAAATCTGGGATCTCTGGGACCATTTCTCAGTTCACTGTACTTGAGCTGCTTTTTCCTCATTTCTCCATAGTTTTAAGGTTTCTTTTGTATTTATGATGGTTTTGTTATTCACAGCAATACTGTGAATTGGATCACGTGTCGTTTTTAATTCTATGGTTGAGGAGTTGGAGGCTAGAGACTCTGGTTTGTACCAAGGCAGATTCCTTTATTAAAACTTGTGCTATCACGGTACTTGACCTGTGGTATTCTGAGGTTGAGTCCAGTGCCCTTTCCTACACACCACAGGAAGTGGAGAAGCAGAGATAAATTTCTGCTTGTGCTTTGAGAATTTCCTGGGTGTTCCATGTGAAATCTGTGTTAATTTCATGTGCTGGGTTTGGACCACATGCCTTGAATTTGGTATATTCCTGATATCTTACAAAATACGAATCAGATTTCAAATAAGATACTCTAGCATTGGTGAAGGCTGTACAGATTATTTACATAAAATTTCCCCTTCATCTTGGGTGCCCTTCATTTGGTTTCTGTGTTGTACCACACATAGCTGATCTTTCTCTCCCTCTTTGTTTTTTCCTTTTTAGTGAATGGTAGTGTCTAGAAAGGGTATGTCCCTTCAAGAGAGAGGTGCCAATGTCCAACCGGCCTAATAACAATCCAGGGGGGTCACTGCGACGTTCACAGAGGAACACTGCCGGGGCCCAACCACAAGACGACTCGATAGGAGGAAGGTATGTATTTGATGGTAATTTATAAGTAACTGGTGAAAAAAACCATTTTTTAAAACTCATTATGTGGACAGAAACTGAAATGGTTTGCTACCAATGGGTGAGCAAGTAACACAAATAAAACTGGAATTTAGAGCAGTCCTTTCATCATTTCCCAAATGTGCTAGGCTCAAAAAATAGTTGTCAGTCATTGACATTATCAGAAATCTAATTAAGGGTCACGAACATGGTATGTCCTGTTTGGTTTGCCCTCTCCACTCTCTCACACGCATGCCTTCACTGGACTTTCAATTGATCGTTTGTGGTGCCTTTGCTTTATGAGTGTCTTTATTTACTTCAGAGAGGAAGCATCGTTTGTTTTAAGATCTTGAGTTTTAAGATCTTGAGATCTTGAGTCTAGCTTTTTGGGTTTTTCCCCGCATCTTGTTGTTTGATAGCATATGGATGCTGACAGGCTGGTGAGGCAGTCTGACTTCGTGGGCTATCACTTCCTCATCATTTTCTTAGCCGTCGCTGTTTAGCAGGTTTTTCATCGGAGTACTTGTATAGGAGGTAGTGTGAAGAATCAGATGCGTTTCTCTGGAATAAAAATTCCTTGTCTCATTGAGCCAAGGACTGTCATTTTATGTATGAGATATTCTGAACTATACTTGCAAGGCCTAATTCTCCGACCCACGTTTAGATTGCAGTCAGTAATGGCAAGATCCTAATACGACTACCTGATAGAACACTGGGGGGCTTTACCATGTATATATTGTCCAGTAAATTATATTAAAAAAAAAGTCAATTGTGAAGAATATATCAACCTCTCCTGCTGATGTTGGGCTGTTTGGTAGTTAAACATACGGACTTTGGATGAGGACCGTGTTCAGTACAGTGACAGTCTCTGCCTTTAAATAGCTGTGTGTCCTTTGTTCTGTCTTTCAGGAAACCTCAAGTTCTTCGTTACAGTGGGGGGATATCTGTGTCATAGGCCTGTCAGTTAACTTCAGCAATTTGTGCCACACTGGTAGCATGGTGCTTAGTATAGAGTTCTGTTCTGAACTTGTGTTTTTCATTCAGATTATTCTTTGTAGCAGCCGCGCTTTATTTATCTGTTGATTAAAAAATACCCATTATAAAAACACGGCGTGTTTCTTTGAGAGAGTTTGGAAAACACAGAAGAGTGTCAAGGAAAACATCCTAACCGTTGAGATATTATCACTGTTAACACAGGCATAGTTTCCTTAGTGTCTTTACCTCATGAATATATGAGCCTGTATGTGCATGTGTTTACACATAAGTACTTGTACCATTTTGGGGGTGCCTGGCTGGCCCAGCCAGGAGAGCATGTGACTCGATCTCAGCGTCATGAGTTTGAGCCCCATGTTGGGCTTAGAGATTACTTTAAAAAAACATTAAGAAAATGTGTAAGTAACTTGAACCTTTTGCACGACTGCAGTTTTACATAGTACATACTCAGGTTCTATTTGAACTCTTGATCATGACTGACAAACATTTTGGTCTTCATATAGTACCCTGGTTCTAAAATCCACAGTGATGTTTCAGCACCATTGTCTTCCTCTGTGTGTTGGTATTGAATATTTTACTGTATTCCGTATTTTAAAAATATGAGTGGGAAATAGAAATGGAAGTGGTTAATGTTATTAAGATATATTAGTTTAAGTAACTAATAAGATTGTAATCAAGATGGAACTGTAATTTGATTTGTAGATTGGCACACTTTTGCCATAGTTTATTTGCTTTAAGTCTGTCAGTCATATGTTTGGTTGGTGCAGCAACTGTGGAAAACAGTATGTAGATGCCTCAAAAAATTAAAAATAGAAACATCATGCAATTTAGTAATTCTCTTGCTGGGTATTTACCCAAAGAAGACAAGAATACTAATTCCAAAAGATACATGCACTCCTTCATTCATTTCAGCATAATGTATAATAGCCAAGTTATGGAAGCACCCTAACCATCCATCATTTAGTGATTTAGTTTGAGAATCTAGATTTCGATTTAGTGATGGATCAGGAAGATGTGGTATATGTATACAGTGGAATAACACTCAGCCATAAAAAAAAAAAAAAAAGAAATCTTACCATTTGCAGCAACATGGATAGAGCTAGAGGGACTTGTGCTAGTTGAATTAAGTCAGAAAGACAAATACCATATGATTTCACTAATATGTGTAATCTAAAAAGACAACAAACTAAAAACTGAAACAGATTCATGCAGAGAACAACTTGATAGTTGCCCAGAGGGGAGAGAGATGGATGGCAGGATGGGTGAAGTAGGAGAAGGGGATTAAGAGTTCAAACTTTCAGTATTAAAATAAGTCACAGATGTGGAAAGTACAGCCTACAGAATATAGTCGGTAATGTTGTAATAATGTATGTTGACAGATGGTGACTACACTTATTGTGGTGAGCACTGAATAATGTATAGATCATTAGATCACTGTGGTGTTCACCTGAAACTAATATGACATTGCCAACCATACTTCGACAACAATTTGAAAAAAATTGTATGCTCAGTTGTGAAGGATAAAATTTTAAAACGTGTTTGGAATGGCAGAAAACATGCTAAAGAATATACAGCAGAGTATAATGAGGTTTTAGTACTTAAATCCTTTCTCCCTTTCAGGAATGTAGCCTATTTCATTTCTTAAACAATTTCAACTTTTGCAGGTTTTCAAAAAACATTTTAGCAAAATTAGCACATAAAAGAGGATCAAGTCCTACCCTCCTCCCCCTTAAAACTCAGTATCATTTGTGTCATTTGCTTTGTTTAAAACACATGACTTTTAAAATCTTTAATGTTCCATTGTGTGGCTATCCCATAATTTTTAATAATTCTGAAAATACATATTTTCTTCCTTTTATGTAGATAAGTATAATTACGGTCAGGACATTCAAATTTAGGATATTAGCCCAAAAAAGTCTTAACCAGTTTGACTAAGAATATAAATTAGGAGATATTCATTCAAATTTATTTTCTCTTCTTAGCTTGATTCTTCACTCATGAAAGAATCTCGAACCTGGAAAGGACCTTTTTATCAAAGCCCAGGCTGACATTGAAAGCCCTGTAGAGTGTGCTCTACTAGAAGTGATCTAATCTCTAGAAACCTCTCTGGTGATTTTGGGAGTGAGAGAGAGAGGACTGGGATAAGTTGAAAGGGAGCAGTTAACAACTATATTTTCATTCTCTTTATCTGACTCCTCTTCATTAGTTTTCCTAAGTAAAATGCTGTTATTGTCAGCTTTTGATTCAGAAGTAGTCCTTATCTTGAAAATGATGACACCCCACTCGTGGGGTTAAGTGTCTGCCTCCAGGTCAGGTCATGATCTCAGGGTGTGGGATAGAGTCCTGTGTCGGTCCTGCCCTCTGCTTGGTGGGGAGCCTGCGGGAGAAGCCTGCCACTCCCCCTGCTTGTGCTCCCTCTCTATGTCAAATAAATAAATAAAACCTTTAAACAAAAAGAAAAGAAAGAGAAAATGTATTCCTAGTGATACAGTGATTGGACTCATGGTCATAACAGCATCCATAGCAAGAGCAGTGCACTGTTGTGTGTTTTAAGTTAAAAACTTATTTATACATGTTCTTCCAGTAGAGACTCACAGAAACTCCCGAGTGTGAAAAGTGTGTTGTCCCTGTTCTGAATGTGGTAGTTTGCTCAAAAAAAAAAGTGTGTTGTCCCTGTTCTCTGAATGTGGTAGTTTGCTCAACTTTATACAGTTAGTGTGTGGAATCAGGACCTGATTTCCAACCACTTAACTCTGAAGTCAGTGATTTTTTTCATTATGCTGAACTTTTTTTTTTTTTTAAAGATTTTATTTATTTGACACAGAGAGAGAGAGAGATCACAAGTAGGCAGAGAGGCAGGCAGAGAGAGAGGAGGAAGCAGGCTCCCTGCAGAGCAGAGAGCCCGATGCGGGGCTCGATCCCAGGACCCTGAGATCATGACCTGAGCTGAAGGCAGCGGCTTAATCCACTGAGCCACCTAGGCGCCCTATGCTGAACTTTTGTTACTGCACAAACCACTTAATCCATATGATAGAGGACTTGGAGGAGGGTATGAAGTATGTGTAATGGAAGAATATTAGCTCATTCAGTTGAGGATATAAGTAGCAGTTTTTCCCTCCTAGAATTTTTAAAATCATTCCTTTTTAAAATTCACTTTTTTTTTTTTAACCTTCATCAGGCTCTCTTCTTTGCATAGCTTTCTTCCTGTGACCATTCCTTCCCCCAAATCAAGGTCACTTACCTTCCTTTTCTTTTTTGAAGAATGGTGTTTTTTTTTTTTTAAGATTTTATTTATTTATTTGACAGAGATCACAAGTAGGCAGAGAGAAAGAGGAGGAAGCAGGCTCCCCGCTGAGCAGAGAGCCCGATGTGGGGCTCGATCCCAGGACCCTGAGATCATGATCTGAACTGAAGGCAGAGGCCCAACCCACTGAGCCACTCAGGCGCCTCTCGAAGAATAGTTTTCATTCATCCTTCAGCTAATAGAAATTAGGATCTTTGGTATATATTTAATCTCCTCTGATTACTTTCTCTGCTCTCTGTTCCTCTATCCATAAATGAACTAGATTTCTTCCTCCTCTATGATTCTCTCTTTACCTTCTGTAGTTTTTTGGGCTGTAGCTGATCTGTTCTTCTCTTTCCTGTTTTCTGTCAGATTTGTTTTTGAGAGAGGGAGGGATTGAGCTGAGGGCGGCACGGCGCGGGAGGGGAGATAATCTTTTATTTATTTATTTGACAGACAGAGATCACAGGTAAGCAGAGAGGCAGGCAGAGAGAGAGGAAGGAAAGCAGGCTCGGGAGGGGAGATAATCTTAAGCAGGCTATACACCCAGCCGGGAGCCTGACACAGTCCTCTCACTACCCTGAGATCCCGACCTGAGCCAAAATCAAGAGTCAAGATGCTTAACCTGACTGAGCCACTGCACCTCTCTGTCAGAATTTTTGATGGAGTGAGCAAATGCTTGAATCCAGTCTACTCCACCTTCCCAGCCCCATTAAAAAATTTGTATGCAAAGTTTAAATTACTTACTATGAAGTAAAAACTCAGTTATAAGGCCTGTAGGTAATAACCTTTTTTAACATTGTCAGAGCAGGGACTTTTAAAAAAATTTTTTAGACAGTATTAATTTTACAGAAAGTAAATAGATTGGTATTTTGCTTTAAAATCTGTTTCAATTGGATGAGATACAGAAAAGCATAAAAAGAGCATGAATATCTAGAGATAAAGTTTGTGTTAAATCTGTCTTGAAAATACAGTTTAGCATTAGCCTGTTACACTGTAAATACAGTTTTGGATCCTGTTTCTTTTGAAAGCTCATCATCCCAACAGGTTTTGTTGGTAATTGTTTACAAATGGCCACTTGACTTACTGAATCAGTATATAACATTTTCCAGAATTACTCTTTAGTTTTTGGATAGTTAAATGTTTGCAGTGGGAAGATTGCTGCTCATGCTTGAATGTTTGTATTTCAGGTGCCTCTTAAGGATAGGTTCCCGGAAGTGAAATTGCTTGGTCAAAGGGAGTTTTTTATGGTCAACTTGTTTCACAAGATGGTCAGCTTTTTCACCCATTTACTTACTTGTCATCATCAGGAAAAAGAGTGCTTTTCCTCATCATGTTGTTCATATTATTTTCACCCTGTTAATTGGCTACAGAAAAAAAATCATCTGTTTTATTTCATTGGCATTTCTAGATAATGAGGTTAAGCATTGGAAAAATAGGTTTAAGGAATGAGATGTGAGTGAGAACATTTTTCTTTTTTTAAAGATTTTATTTATTTATTTGATAGAGAGAGATCACAAGTAGATAGAGAGGCAGGCAGAGAGAGAGAGAGCCCGATGTGGGACTCGATCCCAGGACCCTGAGATCATGACCTGAGCCGAAGTCAGCGGCTTAACCCACTGAGCCACCCAGGCGCCCGAGAACATTTTTCAACATAAGTATACCAGTAAGTTAGTATGTGTTGTGAGTCTCCCCTCATACAACTGCATAGTAGAACTGACCTTTAAAGTCACTCAGCCAATGTGAGCCCCTCTTGTAACAGCAGCCATCTTTTGTTGAATTGCCTCCTTCAGTTCTTGACCCCTGTGGTTTGAATGGTAGGTGTTCTTTTCCAACATGATCATACTCTGCTCTTGGCTGCCCGTTGCCTAGTCTTTTGCCAAAGCTGGGAGAATATGCAGTCCTCTATTGTTCTGAGCTGATTGGTGGGACTAGGGTGGTCACATGATTCAAACTGGAAACTTTCTCCTTCCTGGTAGCAAAGAGAAGATGTGAATCTGAAGTTGCCAAATGGCACATCTCCTGCCTTAGAGAAGAAGATGGACAGGCAGAGAAAGCAAATACATAATTTCTGGCAAGTTTGAGTTCTTAGTTCTTTAGAACTATGTTGACTTCTGTCTTCTCTATGTTTGATTATTTAGCTGTTTTGCATCTGGAGATATGTATTATATTTAAAGATTTTGTTTGAGAGAGAGAGAACATGTAAGCAGGAGGAGGGGTGGGGCAGGAAGAACCACAAGTAGACTCTGCCCTGAGCTCGGAGCCCAACGTGGGGCTCAGTCCCACAGCCCCGAGATTACCAACTGAGCTGCCCACGTGCCCTGCATGTGTATTATTTTAATAAAGCTTCTTTTGGCTTTATTTTTGTAATTTTTATTTTTTAAAGAATTTATTTATTTGACACAGAGAGATCACAAGTAGGCAGAGAGAGAGAGAGAGAGAGAGAGAGGAGGAAGCAGGCTCCCCACCAAGCAGAAAGTCTGATGCGGAACTCGATCCCAGGACCCTGAGATCATGACCGGAGCCGAAGGCAGAGGCTTAACCCACTGAGCCACCCAGGCGCCCCATGCTTCTTTTGGCTTTAAAAAGCCCTGTCCTGCCTTAACCTACTTGTAATCCAAACTCCGTGTAAGATTGTCTTCATCCGTTTGTAGAACACCATGCTGGTAAGCCCCATCCATGCTAGAGGGTAGTTATAAAAATGAGAGTAGAAAGCCTTTATGACAAGCTGTTCCAACTCAGTAGGGGAAATGGGCATGTTGGTGATGATTATAGTCAGGTGAGAGACATTTCTAGCGATGACCTCATTGATTTGGGTTCTGAAGGCTAAAGAAGCAGTTGCAAAGCAGGTGGTACATGTCAGCTATATTTGTCTCTACTTGACATGTGGTGTCATTAGTTAGAGGGTGTGGATTTTATTTCTAATTTTTTGTACCACTTGCTGCTTTCCTCTGAAGTGATAGGTGTTCAACAAATACTAGTGTGGGTTCGAAATAAGAAGGTTGACTTCCTTGGCATTTCTAGGCGCAGAAATAGGACCATCTTTTATGGAAATGGTCATGAAAAGATGATTGGAGTGAAGGCAGAGTTGAAATAGGACAGGGTCGAAATGGGCTACATAACAGGATGGGTGAGAATATGCTACAGGAACTCTATTTAATGATCTAGCCACCAGAACACATGTCCGTCCTGGGTCATCTGGTGGCTCTTCTCTGTGTCTGCACATTCAGGGATTCATGCAGTTTGCTCCCGCTAGAGAGCACGGAGGAATTGCCCTCTGGCTCTCTAAGGCTTCCCCTAGAAGGGATTCATTTCCGCTCACATTTCCCTTGACAGAACAAGTTGTATGGCTGCACATAACTTCCAAGTAGTTTGGCAAATGCCACCCTACCATGTGTTCTGGACAGAGAAGAAATAGAATATTTATAAACTGCACATTATAACTGTCAAAGGCCATTGAAACTTTTTTTTATTCTTTTTTTTTATTCATGTCTACAACAGACCGTTTGTTTCCTTCCCGAAATTCTACTTGGCGCAACATAGCCATGCATACGGTGTATTTTCTTTGCATCTCCTACTTAATTCACCAGTAGGATACCTTTTCTATATTTTGTGTGTGTGTGTGGAGGGGGGGCTCCTCTTTTTTTATCCTGACCTCTACAGGTGGAAGTTCAAGCTTTATTTATTCTCTTTGTGAGGACAAGAATGTTAATGGCAGACATGGTTAGTGTGGTGTGAAAATGATATCATTGTTTCTTGAGACTAAATTGAAACCACGTTTATAAAAACATATACTAGAGTTAGCCATGTAACTGTTTAACTTGCTCCTTTCAGTAATGGTGAAGCTTACTGCTGTAGTTAGGTACTCTGAGTTTCAGCCTCCCAACCATGTACACATATACTCTTTCGCTCCTAGCGTTGTTTTGGTAATGCTGAGAAGGCTAGTCTGTCCCACCAGGTCTTTGGGCTGGGAGGCAAGATTTACAGTGTTGTGTTAAACAATGGCACAGTTGCATTTGGTCCAAGGATGAACAGAGGCTACTTTTTTGTAGTTGGAGGTTTTGCACATAGGACTTTATTTATTTATTCGATAGTGAGTGAGATAGCACACGAGGAGGAGGGGGGGAGGACAGAGGGAGAGGGAGAAGCAGGCTCTCCACTGAGCGGGGAGCCCAATGTGAGATTGGATCCCAGGACCCTGGTATCATGACCTGAGCTGAAGGCAGGTACTTAACTGACTGAGCCACCAGGCGCCCCTTACACACAGGGTTCTTCATAGTTAAGTTCTTTCTTGGACCAACAAAATAATATCTTAGGTGTTTTGTAAATTTCTTTGCAGTATAGATTTCTTGCTTTAATCACTAAGTATGAGATTGTGTTTAAAAGTCACATGATAAGCATATTGGAAACCTGTAAGATGTCAGCTGCCATAGAGTTTTCATTTCCTTAACTGAGGCTTTGCTTTGATTCTTCTGTCCTTCCATATTGAGTGAATCTGATGTTCCACACACCAGTTTTTACGAGTGCTTTCTCAGTATCGGAATGGTTTCCTAGAAGAGTATGGGCATGAATGAAAAAAGGAATATATACAAATGCTCCTTCCATAGTTAAACGGCAAGTTTAGCATCCCACATGGAAGGCTGTTTCTTGGTAATAGGGAAAGCAAAAGAAAGCAGGAGGGCTCTTTTTTCGACACACTTTCTTCCATTTTTCTTGCATATCATTTGCAAAGCCTTAAGTCATTTAATTTGATGTGTATACAATCAGGGACAGAGATACCAAAATGGATAGGAAAAATTTCATAACTGTAGATGCAGGCCTTTTCCTTTGGCCCTGAATCCCTGTGTATAGGTTCAGAGAGTCAGAATGCCTGGGCTCAGTCTTAGATTTCCTGCCTGGGGGCCTACATCTTTAGAGTGGAAATAGACTGCCTTGGGTGTCCTTTGAGGGTTAAGTTGGATAATGCATTTAAAAAATGAATGTGGGTTTATCACATAACCACACCTTTAAAAGTATGTATTCTGGGGTCATCTTAAAAAGTTTTTTTACTCAGATAGTTACAAAAACCAATGTACCTTATGAAATACTAAAGACTGTATCACTAATCTATCACTAATCACTAACTTACTTTGGATTATGTTGGTGTTTATATTACTTTACCCAACTCCTTTGTGAAATGTGGGGGATGAAAGCATATTGAGCTGTTTGGTCCCCTCTTGGGGGCCATCTTTTTCCACAGTTTTAATAACATTCAGTCCCTCTGCCTTGTTTCTGTTACACAGTAAAGTACAGACTGTAGTTAGTTTATTCATCCCTCCTCCGTATTGCTTGGGTCGTTGAACATACAGAATTTTTTGCTTTTGCCTTGCTATTTGTAATGCTGTAAATCTCCTACTGCAGACTGTTACCAAAGGACAAAATCTAGATCCTTTGACAAGGCATTTAAGCCCTAGCCTATCCTTTCAACCTTGGTTCCTAATGTAGCTCTGTGGTCATGGAAATTCGTATCATTGGCCAGGTGCCATGTGGGTTTCATATTTTCCTCTCTCTGCTTTTGCCTACACTCTGCTTTTGACTCAAATGTTCTTTTTCTTCAGCTTTTCATTCTTAGAATGTGATTTAAATCCATGTAGTCTATAAAGCCTGGATTCTCCTGCTAGTAGTAATTTCTCCCTGTGTTGGTAACTTTATAGCACCTGGTAGATCACTTTGCTTTATGAGGCACTGACCTGTTTGAGGACAGGAACTCAACTGTGTGTTACCCGTATTTATATGCTTTGTCATGACTTGCATATATTTGAGTTGGCAAACCTAACAAATCTTTTGAAATGAGTAGTTTGTTACAGTAGTTCTCAAGTCTGTTCTATTGATCTAACGTTCCCATCCTGTAATGTGTATCATAGAGTGTATCTTTATTATGATGCCCCTTTGTTAGCTTGAAATAAGAAATACAACATACCTGCCTAAGCAGTTTAGAAACATAAAGTGTTTCTAAATATATAGAATGTGCAAGCATTTTCATAAGGGTAAGAATAAGCAAGTAAAAGGAAAACAGTTGGTACCAAAAGATTTCAGTAGGTAAATGCTTGGGCGCATTGACACAAGATGACACTGTATTCACATTTATTGAATGTGGCAGCTACAGCAACGTGCTTAAATGCTATAAGCAACATTTTCATTGTAGACTTTCCCCGAATGACACATGACCCTTGGTAAAGCTGCAAAAAATGTAATCTTTTGTTGATTCCCATAGATTGCTGTAGAAATTTATGTATATTAAAAACCATGCAGGAGCACCTGGGTGGCTCAGTGGGTTAAAGCCTCTGCTTTCGGCCCAGGTCATGGTCCCAGGGTCCTGGGATCGAGCCCCGCATCGGGCTCTCTGCTCAGCAGGGAGCCTGCTTCCCCTCCTCTCTCTCTCTCTGGCTGCCTCTCTGCCTACCTGTGATCTCTGTCTGTCAAATAAATAAATAAAATCTTTAAAAAAAAAAAAACCATGCAAACCAAGTATAAGCTGAGAAATTATGAGAATGTATTTTACCTATATCGTGGCCAGATTTCAAGTTTTTTCATAAGGTTTTCATGTATTACCAAGGCTACTTGAAATCTGTGGGTCATGGGACAATTTTTCGTTTTGTCTATGCTATATTGCACAACATTTTTTTTTCATCTTTAGTCCATATCTGCTAAGTGGTAATAGCACCTGGTTCCCTAATGTGTTTTCATAATGTTCCCTACAGGGAGAACCGCTGATGTTTAAAACATTGCTTTATTAAAAAAGTTCTTTACAGGGCGCCTGGGTGGCTCAGTGGATTAAGCCTCTGCCTTCGGCTCAGGTCATGATCTCAGGATCCTGGGATCGAGCCCCGCATTGGGCTCTCTGCTCGGCAGGGAGCCTGCTTCCTCCTCTCTCTCTGCCTACTTGTGATCTCTCTCTCTGTCAAATAAATAAATAAAATCTTAAAAAAGTTCTTTACAGTAAATTACATAATCCATGGGTTAGCATTTTGCCATAACTAAACATAGGAACATTGGTCAGACTAATCAGCTTTTGTTTTGTGATTGAAAATAGGAAAACAGTACATTTTGCTGAGAACATTAGTGAGTTTTTTGTTTTGTTTTGTTTTTGCTTTTAAAGATTTTATTTATTTATTTGACAGAGAGAGAGAGCACGCACAAGAAAAGGAACGCAAGCACAGGGAGTGGGAGAGGGAGAAGCTGGCTTCCCACAGAGTAGGGAGCCTGATGTGGACTGTATCCCAGGACCCTGGGATCATGACCTGAGCCAAAGGCAGACATGTAACGTAACGACCGAGTCACCCAGGCGCCCCGAGTTTTTTGTTTAAAGTAATTTAAATGAACTTTCCACCCTCATTATTGAAAAAATCAAGTGACTTATTTAAAACATGCATTTAACTTACAAGTATTATAAACAATGCATTTAATTTTTAGAAGACAGAATTATAAGAATGCGTTTAATGCAAAAAAATTTAAAGCATAAAAATGCATGCACATCTGTATGCGCATACAAAAAACAAATTTGGATATTTAATTAAGCCCCAAATCATTTGTGTTTGGTAATATGTACACGTATTTGAACTGTGAATATGTCTGGCATGAAAATTAGTTTCAAACGAAATTTAATACCTGTGACGTAAAGTGTTAAGTGGTTACTTATAACTGGGCACTCATTTCACATTAAGACAAGAATGAGTTCTTTGATAAAAGATTTTATCCTTTCTTAGGTGGCCTCTGGATTAGAGATGGTATTTAACCCTTTGGGCTACAAGTATTTTATTAAATAGTAGTAAAGGTAAAATGAAGTATCTAGGGCGCCTGGGTGGCTCAGCGGGTTAAAGCCTCTGCATTCGGCTCAGGTCATGATCCCAGAGTCCTGGGATCAAGCCCCGCATCAGGCTCTCTGCTTGGCTGGGAGCCTGCTTCCTCCTCTCTCTCTCCTCTCTCTCTCTCTCTGCCTGCCTCTCTGCCTACTTGTAATCTCTATCTGTCAAAAAAATAAATCTTTAAAAAAAAAAAAAAATGAAGTATCTAGAAGGGGCAGTCAACTATGATTTGCCCAGAAGTCAACAAGATGCATTTAGGTCTTAAAGCCACACAACCCAGAGTAGATTAGTCTGTTCTAATTAAAGAAACTGGGTTTCTTTAATGTGAGTTGGACCACATATACTTGCTAAATAGGGAAATGATGTCATTATAACATGGAAGTGGTGTTGGTTCACAGGCAGTTTTTCCTATCCTGTTAATACATGAGCTGAAGTGGAATAGACTTTCAATTAGTGTGAAAGGTTTGGTAATCTATGAAAATCTTACGAAAAAAAAAACGTAGAAATCTTACAGAAATGATTTACAGAGGTCACTTAGAGCAAGAAATAGCTAGCTCAGTGCCTTTCAGAACCACTACACTTTGCACTGTTAAACACTTGAAGGAAGCTCAAAACCACTTACTCCTGTATTTATAACAAAAGAAAATGAGAAAAAGGAAAGCATCCCCCGGAATTGTATTTTTAATTCTGAAGCTGGTCTTAAGAGAAAATGTCTTTAAAAATTCACACTTAAAATGAGAAAGTACAAAAATAAGATTCCAAAGAGTGGGCCAACTGTGATTATTGGTGCAAATGTTAGTGGAGATTTAATCTTTAAAATTGGTGATGTTTTTGTTAGGAACATGATTATAAAATAACATAGGTTTGAATGCTCTGTGCCCAGTCATATTTTCACCATTAGACTGGTTATTTTTAGTGAGTGATTTTGTAGAAAGTGAGGTTCCCCACCCCACCCCCCAGGAATATGCATAGGATGATATAAACCTCCTAAATATATACATACCCACCCACTTTTCCACCTATCCTTGGGCTGTACTTTACTAAATGGGCTTATTCTGGTGCTTTTCAGAAGAGTTTGTCATGAATTTGTGTTATTTTTGCAAATTTGATTTGTAGTGGCTATAAATTTTACTGGGTCTTAGATTATGCTTTTTAATAAAAATTAATGTTGAGCATTAAGGTCTGATAAATGAGGGAGTTGGTGAAATGAGGGAAAAGGCATCAAGGCTTGTTGAGTGTTGAATCCTGTGATACTCTAATTGGCTATTCTAGATTGGGCGTTACTATTTTATGGAGATTTACTTTACAGTGTTCTAAGCATTAATAATTTATAAATGGGCATAATAAAACAGAGCCCTGCTTTGGGAGGCCACATATTGTTTCTTTATGATACCATCTGGTTGCCTACTCTCTTCTGGTAAGCCAAGGGTTAGAAAACTGTGTATGACCCCCTGGGATAGATCCAGCTTCCTGCTTGTTTTTGTAAATAAAAATTTGATTGGAACGTAGCCATGCCCATTTGTTTACATATTGTTTATAACTGCTTATGTGACACCCTAATATTGCCCACAAAGCCAAAAGTATTAACTACCCTTGACAGAAAATGTATTAAGACCCTGCTAAACACTGGGTGTAAGGGTAGTAATGATCACTATTTAATATTTTGGAATGTTTTTAACCAGTCCTCAATAGGAATGTTACACTTTATTTTAGGAAAGGTGCAGTCAGGTCAATGTGGGCATTGTTGGTTTTAAGCTAGTTTTGTGAGTTTCAGTTTCTAAGCTGGGTACCTTTTTTTTCCCCCATTGTTATGAAATTTTGAGTATTTTGAGTATTTATGTGATAAATCCTTTTTAGGTCATTGAAGGTGTAAGGACAATAGAAATCCAGGAGTTCATTTAAGTGGCTATAAAGTTAGGTTTGTTGAAGAGCCAGGAACAATTTTGGGGGGTAAAAAGAGGAGGGCTGCTGCCTCTACATCACTCTCAGTATTGGACCGATGTTGGTCAGATTCTGTTGACAAAGAGAATGAATTCCCTCCCCCATCCTCTAGTTTAACTAGGAATATATTATGATAAACATTTGTTAAGACTGCCATTTGAATATTTAATGGAACGTCACCGCAGAGTCATCTAACTCTGGAGGAAGTTTTCTTTTTTCTTTTTTTTTTTTTTCTTAAGATTTTATTTATTTATTTGACAGAGATCACAGGTAGGCAGAGAAGCAGCCAGAGAAAGAGGTGGAAGCAGGCTCCCTGCTGAGCAGAGAGCCCGATGAGGGGCTGGATCCCAAGACCTTGGGATCATGACTCGAGCCTAAGGCAGAGGCTTTAACCCGCTGAGCCACGCAGGTGCCCCTGGAGGAAGTTTTCTTTTAAAATTATTTTAAAATTATGATCAAGGACTACAGCAAGGGATATTTTAAATTTTGTAATGAAGTAGAAATTACGACTCAATTAAAAATGAAACCTTTGCAGACTTGACTAAAATAAAAATAGAGAGAACCTGAATGACATAACTTATAGATACTGTTCTATGGATATTGAATTGTATACCTAGAAAATAGAACATTATACCTTTTAAAAAGTAATTAGGGTGACGTAAAAATTTACTCAGTTCCACTTTTTTTTAATAGAACTCTCAGATCTGTTAGTAAAAATATAACAAAAACAAAGCAGTTTCTAGAAATTAAATCTCTCTAATAGGAAACTCATGGGTTATAACAGAATTTCAGTCTGCATTGGAAGAGTTATCTAGGAAAAATGCAAACTAAATCACAGTGGATAAATCTTACAAGATTCAGCTTGGATACACTTCGAAAAAAATACATGTATCTTGAAAAATGCTTATATTCATTACTGCAGTCAAGACTAAGACACTATACTAGTAAGTCTTTAGAAAGTGCTAGCCTGTCATATATTAAAATCTTAAAAATGAAAATGATGTTACAGATCCAAAAATTTTTTTTATTGAGAAGCTAATTTCATACCTTCTTTCAAGAATCCAGTAATGAACTCTTCTGGAAAAATGGAAGAAAAAAGTAAGAGACGAGAAACCTTAAAGCATCTTTTTGAAGAAATGATGGAACTTTTATGATATGTTAAGAACTATATGGCATCCTTACAGATTCAATTAGAATGGTCATGTGAGGTTTCAGGGACTTATTTCTAAGTTCCTTGGAGATGATGTTCAGAATGAAAGCCTTTAAAGAAATTTTTTTTAACAGCTTTGGTATTAATGAAACTTTGTTGTTCTTACCAGAATATGCTCTTTTAATGTTATTTACATGAAGGATGGATGTTAGCTGTGAATTAAAATAGTTGCATCTTTTAATGTTATTATCTCTCACAGACTCTGTAACACCAGCTTTTCTGGGTATATATTAATGCATGCTCTTTTTTTATTGCTTATGTAAATGTAATGTAATCATTGTCTGAGATTAAAAAAAAATCTAACAACTGAAAACAGTTATTCATGTCCTACCAACTTGCTCTTAGAACAGTACTGGCACAGAATTTGTATTATTACAAATACAACCCAACCGTGTATCAGTGATGGACTCTCTTGAATGTTTTGGAATATTTTGTGGTCAGTTCTTTCTCTCTTTCTCTAGGACTTGGTTTTTGGTGTGCTTCCTATTGATTAGTGCATTACATTTTTAGCAAATATCATTCTATCGATTTCGTATAAGTTTATTTACTGCTTAGTGCTTCTAATGATTTTCCGTGTAAAATCAGTTTAAGAATTGATTCCTTCTGCCTCTGCATTTACTGGGCTAACCTGAATTATAATCTGCAGATTGGGAATCAGTATCCTTGTGGGATCACAGACTGCCTCTTCTGTAAAACTTTTAAGTTGTTATACTCATATTATCTATTTAAAGTAGTGTTTAGATCTAAAGGCCGGATTTGCGTTTGCAAACATTTAGCATATGTGAGTGTGCAGTACCATTGTTGAAAAATTCTTTATTGTTTGAGTAACTATAATATTGCTATTCAGTCATGAAACTTGGTAATAAAAGACCTGCACTCTTGGGTTTTGAGGTATTGGTTCTAAGGCAGGTTTTTGGCAAAATTATTTAGTAGAACAATAATTTAATTATGGAAATATTTGGGGGAAAGGGTAGGGTGAACAATAAAGAATTGGGAGACTTAAAAAAAATGAAACAATTCACTTTTCAGTACTGTATTTGCATCTCAGTTTCCTGATAGATTTCTGTTTTGATTTTTCTGCTGACAGGTCACATTTAGGGCAGGCAAAACATAAGGGATATAGCCCTCCTGAGAGTAGAAAATCTAATTCTAAGGCACCCAAAGTGCAGTCTAATACTACTTCTGAACTGTCAAGGGGACACCTTTCTAAAAGGTAAATCTTCACATTGCTTGTACATTTTCAAGGCAGAATTATTTGCATTTAAATCATTGCATAATATTAAAATTTAGCGGGTTATCGCAAGATGTTGTGATACGTGTTTTCATTATTCCCTGATTGTAACTTTGAGGATTAATAGTTTATTTTGCAGTGGTGTCAAGGCAGTAAGCTCTAGACAATGCATTTTTGCCCTTGGAGAGTTGTGAGGTTCCCCTTTTGATTAACAAACCTTTATGAGCATCTGAAATGCCATTTTACCACCACCCCCCCTTTTTAAGGTTTTGTTTTTAGTTTTTTATTGGTAGAGCCAAAGGTCAGTGATTTCTTAAGATCTAATTAGCAGGAGTCTTTTAGAAAGGTATGATACTATACAATTCTCTTACCTTCGTTTTGACAGTGCATACATAAGTGGTTACGTATTTTAGGCTTTGACAAAGAAGTTGTATTTGTGAACAGAGCACCTATATTCTAGTTTCAGCTAGTTCTGAACTGCTAAGAATTCCTTTTCTTTTAATCTTAATTCTTGTTTTGTGATTAGGAGGGTTAGTGTCAGTAATCTTTGGGCTGAAGAATTACTCTGATCTAATCAAATATTGAACTTCTAATCAAATATTTAACCATCCAAAGTCACACCTGCTTTTTTGACATCCCCCCCCCCCCCCCAATTTGAACCATTTGAAAACCTGTGTTTATTTAGCCTGGACTTAATCAGGAAGACTTTTGCATTTTGTTTTGTTGTTGTTTTTTTGCATTTTTTTAAAAGCACTTTCTTGCCCAGATTTGAGAAGTGACTAAGTACTATATGACAGGTACAATGACGACAGACTGATATTAACTCTCTTCTTATCTGACCTCTCAGAAGCTGCAGTTCATCATCTGCTGTCATAGTTCCACAACCAGAGGATCCAGACAGAGCCAATACTTCAGAAAGGCAAAAAACGGGGCAGGTGCCTAAGAAAGACATTTCTCGAGGAGTGAAACGCAGTGCTAGTCCAGACTACAACAGGACCAATTCTCCTAGCTCTGCCAAAAAACCAAAAGCACTTCAGCATACTGAATCTCCCTCTGAAACCAATAAGCCACATAGTAAGTCAAAGAAGAGACATTTAGACCAGGAGCAACAACTGAGATCTGCACAATCGCCGTCAACAAGTAAGGCTCATACCAGAAAGAGTGGGGCCGCTGGCAGTTCACGGAGTCAGAAAAGAAAGAGGACAGAGAGTTCTTGTATAAAGAGTGGTTCTGTGTCTGAGTCAACGGGTGCCGAAGAGAGATCTGCAAAACCCACCAAGCTGGCTTCAAAATCCGCCGCCTCGGCCAAAGCTGGGTGCAGCACCATCACTGATTCTTCCTCCGCTGCCTCGACTTCCTCCTCTTCTTCTGCTGTTGCCTCGGCCTCCTCCACTGTACCACCAGGGGCCAGGCTGAAACAAGGAAAAGACCAGAACAAGGCCAGGCGTTCCCGTTCAGCGTCCAGTCCCAGTCCAAGAAGAAGTAGCAGGGAAAAGGAACAGAGTAAAACTGGTGGCTCTTCAAAATTCGATTGGGCTGCTCGTTTCAGCCCTAAAGTTAGCCTTCCTAAAACCAAACTGTCTCTTCCAGGGTCTTCTAAGTCAGAGACATCAAAACCTGGACCTTCTGGATTACAGGCCAAATTAGCAAGTAAGTATATGGAAGCTTCTCTCTACTACTTCTTCGTTTTTGGTTTGTTTGTTTTTTTATCCCCAAGAAAATTTTTCTTGGTTTGTCAAAAGTGATTATGCTTTCAGAGTAGTCAGATTTTATTTTTCTTTTTTTGCAGCTTGAGGCAGTCTTCCGTTTATTACTATATCTGTTTGTAACAATATGTAATACTTGATACTACATTTAGTTTCAATGAGACCAGTCAGGAATGCCTTCTTATTTCTAAATGCCATTGTAGTGCCTGTATCTTTAGACTTTTAGCACCTGCTACTAAATTATTTCCTATTGTCAGAGTGGGACATCAAGTTGGATCTTTTTCCTTAACCAGGCAACAGAATTACTTCAGTTATGAGTTGCATTTGACCATGATCAGAAGTCGAGTGGTGGTTTTTTGTGTGTGTGGGGGGGGTGGTCGTTGGTGTGATACATTCATGATATATGGAAATATGACTTAAAGTTTCAGAATAAATGTAGCCTAGTATAAATGAAATCTATTCACGTCATACTTAATGGCCTTTAAAGAGCTCAGTCTGAAGATGAATACCCCTTACGTTCCATACACTGGGCCATGTAAATGGGAAAGGATGTTGCCTTCTTGAACAGTGGAGTAGAACTGACATTTCAGAATAATGCGTTTCAAGCAAAGAAACAAACTAGATGGGCAATAGGGATCTTGAGATACTTTCCTTTTTCTCTTTTGTTCAAAAGACTTCTTTACGGGAAGCAGCATGTTCATGTCATTAGAATCGATTAGAGCTGGTGGTGGCCTTCTTCAGTTGCGTGATTGCTGTGATGCTGAAGGCCGTTCTTTTCTTTTTTTCTATCTTGAGAATTCTAAAAAATAACAAAGAATAATAAAGCACTTAATGTAGAGTTCCAGCATGTAATTTTTATAGTATTTACCCATCTTTTTTCTTTTCCTTAATTTTTTTTTTTTGCCCCCATAGAACATTTTTAGATTTGATTTTGATAGGGCCAGAATCTTTTCTTGGTTATTAAAAAATTTATATAGTGTGGTAGTATTCTTGTCAAAGTTTAACTGATAGTGAATTAGTCTAACTCTACCTATTCTTGGATCAAAGACAGTTGTTAGCTGTTTCCTTTAACCCTACTATCTGTACTAACACTTGATTCAATATTTGCTAAACTTTGACAAGAATACTAGTAGACCCTATGTAAAATCTTGTGTTTAACCTATACCGTAGGTTTACCATGAAGGTAAACTCTTTTACATTGTAGAATTTTGTTCAGTTGGGTATTTTAAATATATCTTATATCTCTGTTAAAATCTTTTGAATTTGAAGGTATAGATCCTGGATTAAGATTGGTACCTTAAAGTCATAAGGAAATTAAAAGCCAAGCTAAAAAGGGACCATCAGCTGTCCATAGGACCTGCCAAGGTTTTCTTGACTATTGGGGCTCATTTATTCCTGCTTTTACACCTCTTCCTTTCTGTTTTAAAGTGAAGTAGAAGCACGCAAGCATGTGTGTGTGTGTGTGTGTGTGTGTGTGTGTCTGTGTCTGTGTCTGTGTCTGTGTCTGTGTCCGTCCAACATAGTAGCTGTGTGGCCTCCACAGCCATTGGGCCAGGATGAGGTTATAGGTGGTTCGGTGGGATTCCATTCTCTGTTTTCTGCCTTCCAGTGTGCTGTGCTTCAAGATCAGACAGAGCTCCCCTCCTGCAGCTCTGATTTCCAGGAGGGTCCAGGGCAGGGCGAGAGCAGGTTGTTCTTAAGTGTCACGTCCTCAGCTCTTCTTAGACACTTGTTTTCTTTTCTTTGGAGTCTGTTAACATAATTTTTTAGAAAAAAACCTGACAACCGTCCCCCCCCCCCCCCCAATGCAGTTTCCTTGGTTCCTCTCCATGAGAAAGCATTGGGAGTTCTGACGTGACTCCAAGGCCAGTGACGCTCATGCTGCATTTCACGTGGTGGCAAGTGGAGTAAAATTCAACTCGTATCAACTTCCTCACATTCACAAAATCTGTGTGTGTCGTATGGTCACGAATACCGCTTTTCCGTTTTTACTACCACTACCCTAGTTCTCACCTCTCTCAGCTCTTAATTAGCTCTTAATTATAGCCTAAGGTGTTGGAACAGGAGACGGGAATGAGCATTTATTTCACATTATTTTTGAGAAATATCAGGTATCTTACATATGCATTCCGTTTCATTTTTTTAAAAAACTGGTGTTACTAAGTTACTAGTTATTAAGGAAATTTATTTCAGAGAGGTGGGATAACCTGCCAGGTGACACATCTCACAAATGGCAGAGCTAGAATTGGAAGATGGGTGGCTGTGTGTAACTTGAAGCCACTGCTGCCTCCTCTTCACTGCTTGCTTTTCACTCCTGTTTTCTCTGTTGAACTGTCACACCATATTTGGGTTATTAGGAGATGAAAGTCAATTTGATCCTTCTTTACTGATACTGATTCATGTTTAGGGATGAATATTGTGTGAACCCAAGGATTTATATCATTCCAGTCACTGTATATTTGCTTCTTTTCAAATAAGTGAAAAACCTTTGAAACAAAATAGTAACAAATATTGATATGTAACATTCTTGCCAAGTGCCTTGCCTGATAACTTGTAAATCCTTTACATGGATCATGTCATTTACTCCTCATCAGCCCTGTGTGGCAGGTACTGTTGTTTCCATCTTACAAGTAAGGAAACCCAGGGTTAGTGGTCAGTTTGCCTCCTTAAGGTCACAGAACCAAGAAGCCATAGAGCCAGGAGTCCTTCCAGTTTTAGTATATGTGCTGCCAAAGCGAGCACTATAGAGCCAAGAGTCAAACCCAGACCATCTGGTTCCAGAAATCAGTCGTGAAACTGGAATGCATAGGATTGAGTAGATCGGATGAGCTAAATCTAGGAAGGCTTCCTGAGGTCAGACAGGGCCAGGTGGATTTTAGGCATGATTACTTAATGTATGTCTCTTGGGGGAAAAAGGAGTTAATATAGGAAGCAATACCACAGTAGAACTGAAGGTACTTGATAATTATACTTAAGACTGTAGGGGCAAAATAAGGTATTTTTATGGGAATCTTTTTTGAGTTTCGAGTAATGGCATGTTGGGAATAGAAAACTTATTATAGAGGTGAAAATCCTGGGTTGGAATCCTAGTTCTCCCGTTTTATCAAGTGGCGACTCTGGGAAAGTTTGTAATCTTTTCCTTCTAAATGGGTATAATAGCTTATTTGAGAATAAATGATTATATGAGGACACTTAGTATAGTAGTTAGTACATGAGGTGCATCGTAGAATTTAGAGCAGCAGAAATTGAGTATGCTAAGACAGAAACTATGTTCAGCAACCATTTGAGAATGAAGGATTGATAAATCCTTTGATCAAGTTTAAGGTATAACTGTTTTTAGATTTAGAAGATCTTGATTTGAAGTTGTTACTACTTTTTTTCTTTTTAAGATCTTATTTATTCATTTGACAGAGGGATCACAAGTAGGCGGAGAGGCAGGCAGAGGTAGAGGGAGAAGCAGGCTCCACTCTGAGCAGAGAGCTCAATGCAGGGCTCGATGTGGGGTGGGGCTTGATTCCAGGACCCCAGGACCATGACCCGAGTCGAAGGCAGATGTCCAACTGACTGAACCACCTAGGCGCCCCAGAAGTTGTTATAACTTTATAGTTTTGTGAAGTTGGGCAAACCATGCAGCGTAATTCCGGATCTTATTGGTAAAATAGTAGTAATAATTCATCTTTGGGAAGCATAAATGAAAGAAAGTATGTGAAAATAACTTTGTATAATTAATGTACTGACATATAATGGTGACTTGAGAGCTATTGTCATATATTTGAAGGGCTCTTTACACATGAGGAAATGTCCGCCCTCCAACAAGACATGGGGCATGATTAGATTCAGCGGGTAGAGGTTGACAGGCAGATTTATAATTAGTGCATCTCGTGGAACCAGAATCTGTATGTTATCCAAAAAATGGATTTGGCCACTTCCTGAGATAAAAGCATTCCAAATCGATTGTTTTCTTCAACTTCTAAGAATCAGTGAACCTATTAATTAGAATGTGGTATGTTTTCTCAGGTAAAGAATCACTGATGAACGGTTGCTCAGTAAAGCTTCATGGGAGATAAAAATTGTTTCTAAATTGTAGGAGTGACGGTACTTACATGATACTTCATGAAAACTCATTTCCATAGTCAGATACTACTGGAGGAGATTTAGGATTACATTAACACATTGAAGTCTGTGAGAAATTTTATGGTAACTTCTGCTTAATAGTATTTTATAGATTGGCGTGATCATCTTGGGAGACAGCAGTAGTCCAAGGAACCTCTGGGAAATGATAGAATACATTTAGTCAGGATACTTAAGCAAGACGACCTTTCCCAGTGTGCTGTTTTGGCAACTGATGACAGACGGATGAACGAGTTCCTGGTCAGGAATTAGGGCTGGCAGGAGAACTAGCGAAACCGCTACTTTTGAGATGTGTTTCCTAAAGCCTCATGGCTTGCCAGCTGCAACTGATCAAAATAGCTCTATGACAGCGGTCACACTGTATCAGTTGATAGAAGTTTTGAGAATACCCCAGAGGGGACAGTGTTATGTGACAATTTTTATTTTACTTTTTCTATAATCTTTTTAAAAAATTTTTTTTATGTGACAATTTTTAATACACATTTAATAAATTATTCTTGCGGGGCGCCGGGGTGGCTCAGTGGGTTAAAGCCTCTGCCTTTGGCTCAGGTCATGACCCCAGGGTCCTGGGATGGAGCCCCGCCTTGGGCTCTCTGCTCAGCGGGGGGCCTGCTTCCTCCTCTCTCTGCCAACTTGTGATCTCTGTCGGTCAAATAAATAAATAAAATCTTTAAAAAAAAAATTATTCTTGCTTTGTGTTTAGCATAAGTAAACAGACATTTTCAGAAATTTGTATAGCATAAATGTAAAAGCAGTCCAGCAGTGTAATGGTACAAGTGAGTTTTGAAAATATTTTTATATTTTAATATATTTTAAAATGATTTTATAATTCATTCGGCTTCAAGGTCTATTTTGCTAATCTGACTTAAAAGAAAGCTAATCTTGAAGTATGACTTTCAGAGTATGTAGTGTCTGAATAGTAGACGGTGATGGATAGTGTAGAAATACAAGAAAGTTTGTGATCAAAATTAGGGACTTTTGGGAACTTATTTATAGAGAAATTTAAAGATACTATATTTCTAGTCTGATGGTCTATTTATAGATCTGGTTTTCCTCTCATTATTTAAGTGGACATCATGCACACATTATTAATAACCTAGTCAGCAGTACTTACCAGCTTGTTTCCAGCTTGAGTTTCATGCTCCTCTGGTGACTTGAATGCAGCCTGTGGCCATTATTAGAACTAGACAAGAATCAGGTAGATGCAGAATTCTGGGAAGGTATTTCGGCTGAGATTAGGACTCTATCATTAGTCTGAGACAGAGACCTGTTTCTTTGCATCCCTAGCATGGTGGGAAGAAATAAGAATGTGTTGAGCAGGAGAGAATTTAAGAGTTAAAAATCTTGATTTCACCTAGAGTCTTAAAGGTCCTCTAAATAATTAAATTACCTTTCACCTCATGAGGTGTTGGCTGAGGAGCTTAAAGGGAAAAGGATTGAGTGTTGAGAGTTCTCTCTATTGTAAGACAGCTGTGAAAATAATTAGCAACTTAAAGCTCTAATTTAATATGTAAGTGGTTTGAAAAATTACTGATTCCTAATAATTTTGAGGCTTTAAAAATTAGAAAAGTGAGGGGCGCCTGGGTGGCTCAGTGGATTAAGCTGCTGCCTTCGACTCAGGTCATGATCTCAGGGTCCTGGGACCGAGCCCTGCATCCGGCTCTCTGCTCCGCGGGGAGCCTGCTTCCTCCTCTCTCTCTGCCTGCCTCTCTACGTACTTGTGATCTCTCTGTCAAATAAATAAATAAAATCTTAAAAAAAAAAATTAGAAAAGTGAGTTGCCAGATTAAAAAAGAACAGTGAATGGAAACTAGTATCATCAGCTAAAGAGTTAAGGCTTTGTTTTTTTTTTTTTAAGTTTTCACATTATTATTTTTTAAAGATTTAGTTATTTTAGAGTATGTGCATGCGGTGGGGAGAGAGAGAGAAGCAGACCTCACTGAGCATGGAGCCCGATGGGGGCTTGATCTCACGGACCTGAGCCAAAATCAAATCCAATTTTTAACCAACTGAGCTACTCAAGCATCCCAAAGAAAGCTTTTATTTTCCATTGCAAATTTTAAATTATCATGGTATGTATTTTTGTATACCAGTTCAGAATAAGAATTAATTTAGCCACATTATGTTTTACTAAAGTTACATAAAAGTTTTAAAAAACAGCAGTCTTCCCACCACATTGCCGTTCCCCAGGGCCGGTTATTTTGGTATTTATTTCCATGTATATAGAGTGTGTGCTTGTATGTTTATTGGTTGAGTTTTTTCAGTTTAAGGACTACCGCCTTTTATGAAGGAGTCACCGCACCTCTGTACCCACCAGGCATGTACTGTATACACTTCCCCTCTGCCCAGGCATGATCAGTGCCCACCCGATGTGTGTATGGACACATAAATGCCATTTACAGAGTCATGTCAGAAGGATTCTTTGCTTACATGTTCTTGTTTTTCTTAATTTAAATAATTAATTTGTTGATGTTTTCCCTTTTCTGTGAACCCATTACTCCAAACTCTTTTACTAATTTTTTTCTCAAGCTGTCTACTTGGCTTTTGTTAAATTGTCCTGAAGAAATAAGGCCTCTGGATGGCTGCTCATTTATGCCTGCTTCACAGCTTTTATTTATATAGCCTGGGCATTTTCTTCAGTCTTTTGTTTAGCTTTCTGTTTCCAGATCCCACATTGTCTTTCCCAGTTCACTATTTTGTTTCGATGGAATATATCTTCTTCCACTTGCTTTCTAAGAAAAAACGCTTATGAGATTTTTAAAAGCCTTTTTATTATTTTCAGATTTTGACTGTCTGAAAATATACAACCTTGGTACTTGTTTGATTGGATATAGAGTGCTGGGTTAGAAATCATTCTTAAAAATTTTGAAGAGTCACCTTATTTTTAAGCTTTCATTACTAGAGACATTCTGATTCCTGATCTGTTGTATATATAACCCATTCTTCTAGAAGCTTGTAGATCTTTTAGCTCCATTATTTAGACATGTCATGGTATTGCCACAGCTGTGAGTTTGGTCTCATTTCTTGTTAGGGTAACCAACAGACCTTGGGTCATTCCCCAGACTTAGGACTCAGCCTTAAAACAGTGGTTAGAACCAGGCCGACCAGGACAGTTTTTCACTGTATCCTTGTTTCTTTTCTCTTTCTAGATTTCCTATTATTTATTATTTTGGATGATTGTCCTCTTGGAAAGTTCTGATGTTTTCATTCTGACTTTGCTTTTTTCTTCTACTTTCTGGTAGATTTCTTCAACTTCTTCCAACCTTTCTATTGATTTTTTTTTCTTTTTTTCTGTTGGCTCTCTTGTTTTTATTTTCAAGAGGTTGTTTTGTTCTTACTTCCTTTTTATTATGTATACATTTCTTTTTTTGAGGACCTTAATATGGTGAGTTTTCTTACAGTTCTCATGAAGTTTTTTTTGGGGGGGGGAGGTTGATTTGGTTTTGATTTTCATATTAGGAATTTTCCTCAGGTTTTGGTATTTCCTGGTGGTTTTCTCATACTCAGGTTTTTGGTCCACCAACAATTTGTAAGCTCTGAGCACACAGGAGATTTCACTGAAATCCATTCTCTAGTGATCTGTTTGGGCTAGTCATTACAAAACCTGTCATTATTTTTAGATCTTTTTCTTGGGTGCAATTCCACAGAGAAGATTTATTCACACTCCTGGCAGAGGTAAAAGCCAAACTGACCAAAGTCTGGGGGTTGAGCAGGAAAAGAGGCCTAGGAAAGAGGCCCTCTGTCATTTTATCTCTCTGTTCATACTTGATCCCTCCTCCCTTCTCTCATTTTGCTATGGCACACCTAGATACAGCTGTGTACTTTAATTGAGAATTTCTTTATTTTATACTTTGTAGAGAATAGAGGTCTTGTGTTTTGCTGGGTCAGCAGTGAGATAGTTACCCAGCTGTGCAAGTGGGGGAGGGGAGCTAGGGATCTGACTGCTTCATAAACAGCCTGTCAACCAGTCCTCAGTTTTATTCCAGAGTCATCCCAGAGGTACCTGGTACCATCAATTCCTGAACTTTGTGGGATTCTGAGTGTCATTCTCATTAGTAATTTATCTTAGTTTGCTGCGTTAAGTTTTCTGGAATTTTTAGTGCTGGGATTTCTGCTTTCCATCTTGTAAAATTGTGTTGTGATAGTAATCTCTTCCGTTCTTCTCATCTTTGTGGATTTATGCCTCAGATTCTTTTAATGGTGGTTTAGTGGAGTTTCTGGAGAGGACAGAAATGAATATATGTGTGTCCAATTATCTGTCTTTAACTAGAAGGCACACACTTTGTCATGTATATGCACATATTTCTTCAAAAGTTGGTGCTTGATCTCCATGACAGTAGAGGGCTGTTGTAAGCCACACTCCGTGCTAGACATGTAACAAACACTAAATTTTATCCTCATGACAACAGGATGAGGTAGTATCCCTGTTTTAGGTCTTTAGAAACCAGAGTGCTTTATTTGCTTAACACTAGACCTTTTTCCTTTCAAAAGAACTGTGAGTTCTATCATTTGAATGGCTGTGAATGGATGTATCCTAATTTAGCTCATTCTCAATAAATAGGCATTTACTTCGTTCTGAATTTTTTTAATTGACTAGAGCTTTGTAATTTACATCATTATCTCCTTGTTAGCTTTCTGGTTATGTTCTTTTAAAATGTTGATGTATATTTTGAAATTGCTGTAGAAGTATATGAATTTACATTCTCACTAGTAATGTAAAATGCCAGTCTGTTCATATACTTATTAGCCAAAGCTGTATCCCTGCAGTTTTTATTACCATACTGCTGTTTACTTAACCATTCCCTGTGATTGGACGTTTAGCTCTTTTCCAGTATCTCATTATTAAAAGTAATGCTTAGATGAATATCTTTGTACATTTCTAATGTGTTTAATTTGTATTGCCAGATCAATGCATGAAATTGCTCTGCATTGGCTAGAAAATAAAAACTTGGCTTAGAAAATCCCATTTGGGATTTACCTTACTGTCATCTACACATTTTTTTGTTACTGAATGATTTTAAAATAAACATCTGTGATCCCTCTTTATATGCTAGGTTACTTTCCATTTTGTGAATTTATTTTGGCAAAGTAAGCATTAATAAGGATGTATATACTGAAAATAGGTACACAGCAACCCCAAGTTATACCAGGTTCTCATGATTCTGTTTTGGCTGAAGGAATCAAGATCAAGTTACTGAAAATATTCCCACTGTTAATTAATTCTTTTTATTGGGTCTACTTTGTCCTGTGGCAAAATGTCCCCATTGCATGATTCTAAATTGAACTCTTCATGTGTGATAGTACTCAGGTTATTTGGTGCATTTTTTTCCTTTTATGAAGAACAAGCAAGTCATTCTGAATACCTTTTGAAACAGACTCAGCATGTAAATAAATGGATAATTGATAGCTTTTTATCTTTTATTTCTGTTTATTTATTTTAAAGATTTTACTTACTGAGAGAATGTGACCAGGACAGAATAGAAGCGGGGGGGGGGGGGGGGGGGGGGGTGTCAGGGGTTTGGTCAGAGGGAGAGAGACAAGCAGACTCCCCACGGAGCATGGAATCAGATCCCTGGACTCTGGAATCATGACCTGAGCTAAAAGCAGATGCTTACTGACTGACTGAGCTACCCGGGTGTCCCATTTGATAGCTTTTTAAAATTTATAAACAAATTGGGGATTTGCATTTCAAAACTCAATCCTCCCCCACTACTCCCCCAAAAAACCAGTCCTAATCATCCTCTGACACCTTTAAATGTAAATGAATTGTAGCAGTTTTAAATACCGTTGTTTAAAATAACTGGTTTGTGTATCTTATTTATTGGTTTGTCTACTGTACCATTTTAAAAAGGAGATGTATTTGTTATCTGCGGGAGTTTTGAAAAAAATTGTAACAAAAAATCAAGATAACTAGTTCTAGAAAAATTAGTACTTGAAAATGAGATATTGTTTAGCTTCGTCTTGTTTTTCTTCCTAAAATACAAGGAATTTTGTTTGTATTTTGTTTTGGACAAGTTTTTTTTTTTTTTTTTTAATTTTTAACTGGTTTTTGAAACTTAGGTGAGTCCATATACTGTTGGACTTTTTCTTTTCAAAGTCCAGCTTAATAATTACTAATTTTTTTAAAAGGTCCATATAGTAAGTATTTTAAGTTTTACTACCACATACAGTTTTTATTACATACTCTTTTTTTTAACAACTCTCTAAAATGTAAAAGCCATTCTTAGCTAATGGGATGTACAAAAACAAGTTGCCAGTTGGAATTTGGCCCACAAGCTGCAGTTTGTCAACACCTACCTTAGAAACAAAAATGTTAATATAATTGTATATTATATAAGATATATATTATATGATATGTATTATCTGATATGTGTCATACATACACATCAATACCGGTCAGTTCATAGGACTGGTAAAGCCAATAGATTGGGGAGCTTCAGGTTTGAGTGGGTCCGGGAGCTCAAAAAGGTGACACTGTCAGTCCCAGACCTATGTTATGACTCTCAACACCTTCCCCTCTCCTCCCCAAAGATGCTATCCAGTCATTTATGTATTAAATTTTAAGGAAGTTCCTGATATCTTTGGAGCATATGCCTATCCTTGAGCAAATCACTCTTTTGTGGCAGGGAGGCAGGGTTGTAACGGACTATGATGGAAATAGTCTGGCCTGTTTGAGTCCCACTCATATAATGGGAGTGTACTGTGAATGGTACTTCCATCAGTATCACGCAAAGAAAAGAGTAGGAGAGAGTTCTCAAAAGAATTTAAAAAAACAAAACAGGGTGTTTAGAAAAAGGGTTTCTGGGTATTATACAATAGATGTCTACTTGATGATATTTGTTGATTTATTTTAAAAGATCTTATTATTAGAGAGAGAGAGGGATAGCAAGAGAGCATGAAAGGGGAGGAGAGGGAGAAGCGGGCCCCCTGTTTACATGGGTCTTGATCCCAGAGCCCTGGGATCATGACCTGAACTGAAGGCAGATGCTTAACTGACTGAGCCACCCAGGAGCCCCTACTTGATCATTTTTAAAGGTTGCTTTGAAATGAATATGTAAGTTGGAAAACAAAAACATTCATGTAGTTGAATTCAGTCATTATTCACTGAATAAAAGTGTTAGGTCAATCTCTCCCCCATCTCACTTGACTTTCAAACAACGTTATCAATAAATTGACATTTAGATTTATTTTCACTATATAACATAAGGACTCTTTAAGAAACTAGAATGTTTAATTATTGCATTGTTAAATTATTTTATCATGGAGGGCTGTATTTTTGTTTGGGACTATGTGGATATACCATATCAAAGATTAGCATCCTCATTTAATTCATGAAAGAATTAAAAATAGAATAAAAGCCTGGCCATGAATATGTATTATCTAATTATTCTTACTTTTAAAGTAACTTAGTGGAATTAATAGTGAGAACCGTATCTTTCTAGGATTTGATATTGTCCTACCTCTGGTTACTCTTTGCTGAGGTAGGCAGATCATGTTACTAGTGCTCATTCTTCCTGCAAGTTACAAAATTGGAGTCATTTCACAATAATGTAATGCAAAGAGTAACACTTTTAAAAATTTGAAGTAGAGAAGAAAAATCACTGTAAGTAGCACCACAATCATACGTATCTTTGTATTAGCTAAGAAAATACAGTTTCTAAGACCCTCAGTTGTTCATTCTTTTCAGATGTTGTATTTTAGAAATCTGAGCTTACAAGTGGATACATAAGAGATTTAGTTATTTCACATTTTGTATGTCCTAACTTTGCAAAAGAACTAATATTTTTTATAAAAGATGAAACCCTGAACTTGGAGCAAATTAGTTGTGGGTTAGGAACACTTGTTCCAAGAAAAAGAAAAAAAGGTAAGAAATAGATACGCTGTAGAGGATCAAAGCAATTCAGACTTTGAAGAGAATAGTACTAACTTCCAGTTTCACTTTTATCCACAGGAATAAAGATGATCAGAATATATTTATAGGAACAAGAGCATATATTCTTAATACCAAAATAATGTCAAGAGCTTTGGTGAAAGTATGTCTGCATTTATACCTGACTTCATTACACATTAGACATTAGTATATTAATCTGACCAGAGCTATTTTGGATGCTTCTCAGAGTGGCCTCATAAAAACAAATGATAAATGCAGTTTTTGCTGCATTAATGCCTCTGTGTGTGTGCGCGCGTGCACGCGCATGTGTGCCTGCATTCTCGTGCACCTGTATTTTAATTTGTTTTCAGTGAGGTTGTTGGTTTCTACTTACATTGTTTCCTCTTTTATTGAAATAACCCTTATTTGACCAGTAGAATGGGAGGAGATACATTCTGATTCTACAAAACTACAGTGTTTTTACATGAAGTTTTAACGTTTTCTAATTGAACTCGTAAGGCCCAGTTTTAACTTTGGCCACAAGTATACTGACAATGTAGTAGTCCCTGTTCTGCTTCAAAATAAACTGAAGAATTGCGTGGTTTGTCTGGGGTATGTACCTTTAAGCAAGTCAGTTAATAGTTTTATGTCTGAAAAGTAAGAATTATCTTTGTCTGGACACATACACATCCTGTCACCTGAAAGATAAACATGGCATGTAGACAGATTATAGGACTAGCTTAATATGTTCAACTAATTGGCATCACTATTTTTTAATATCTGAAGAATTCTGAAGTTATTTTATCCCTCCTGTTTGTGCTCTCTCAAAGAAATCTTTAAAAACAAAAAAGTTCCTGGGTGTGGGGTAACAAGTGACCCAGAGAATTGTTATTACTGTGTAATTAGTGTCTGAAAAAGGAAATGCTCACTTTTTAAGGTGACGCTGTAGTTCTGGAAATAAGCTTTTTCACTTGGACACCTTTCATTGTTGGAAGTCTTTGTGTAGATAGAATACACCACCCAGTATATTATCATGTACAGTAACATTGGGCGAGTGGGAGGGTGAATAATGGTTGATGGCCTCTGCATTGTTTATGAAATAGTAATAGACTTAATTGTTGTACCTTTTTAGAATCTATTAACCCTATGAAGAAACCAGTTTTAGCTCCCAGAATAACATGTAAGGTGTGCTTGTATGACTTTTCCCCTTAATTATCCAGTTATCTGTACATTGGACATTCTTATAACCTTCACCTCAAATATGTTTTCCTTGCTGATGGGGTGATGTGAAGAACAGAAAGCATTTTGTTCTTTCATAGTCTTAATCGATGAATTTTATATAAACTAGATGAAAGAGACAGTTTAAAGACAATATTCTAATGAATGAAAATGAAAAAATGGAACATTTTGTTAAATTTAGTAAGATCCTGAAATACATAGTAAATTAAAAAAAAAAGTCTTGGCTTTATTAGTGGAGGAGTAGAGATGATAGGAATGGTTAAAGGGCATGGTATGAGAAGAGGACTACTGTCATTCACAGTTTGGGATAGTTCGAGTCAAGGTTAAACCCAAGTGGGTTTTGCCAAGTTTATCATGACGGGGAATGCCAAGTTCCATATTAACCTTGCCAGGGTGGATTGGGTAAGTAAAGGCACCTATGACAGAAACCTAGCAGAGTGCTAGAGAGCCCGTGGAAGATGCAATGGATTTTTGATCTGAAGAACTGTGTAATTTTTTTCTTTATGATAACTTTTTTTTTAAAAAGTTCACTTTTGCATTTCACGTGTATAGGTTTAAGAAAATCTACCAAGAAGCGCAGTGAATCCCCACCTGCTGAGCTCCCCAGTTTGAGGCGGAGCACACGCCAAAAGACCACGGGCTCCTGTGCTAGTGCCAGGTAACAAACACTTTGGTTTTTCTAGTTTACGAGCCAGTTCCTTATCTTCTGTTCAACTTCCATTAGAATCCTTCCCTTTCTGAGTTTTCAAAAATTACTGAAATTTTCACTTGAATATTGAGTAGTAAAGAAACTTATCCAATATAATTGAATTCTTCCCCAGTGTTGATTTACATGTTTTTGCTAAGTATTAATCATGCAGTTTTTTGACAGCACTCTTACCCTCTACCATTTCCTCTGTTGCTATGTTATTTTCACAGAGTTACTGCCAGCTATTGGACATTTCATTGTTTTTAGAGTTCCAGTTGGCCAGTAAATCTCTAATGAGCATCTTAATGCAGATTGGGGTTATTTTTCAGAAGTAGCTAAATTTCCCAATAGTATGATTAATGGAGCAAAAGGGATGCCTGTTTTAATGGTTGTAATATTGCCTAATTAGTTTCTCAGAGTGTTCATCACTTGAGTTTAATGGATCAGGGGGAGAGATGTACTTCATTTTCGTTTTGTATTATAACATTTACCCCTCGTGGAGGAAGGTTGGGTGTCATGTGTCCGCTTTCATGTCTTCAGTTCCCATTTTCCCAGTTGCTGGTTTGGATCTCATTTTCAGAAAATCAGCTGCCTTTGATCTGATACAGTGTGTTATTTCACATTCTTTTATTAACGATTGAGAATCTTTGGTCAACATTTTTTTTTCTTAATAATTTCCTCACCTTTTCACACGTGGTCAGTTGCTCAAATGCCTTTGTGTGGCTAGTCATTGGCAGCTGGGTAAGACTTACTCCTCTTTTATATGTAGTTAGTTCTTCTAAATGTGCCCAAAAAACAGTAATGGGGGTGAATGGTTTCAGTTTGCCTTTTTCCTACTCCCACTCAGGTGAACGGGAAGGTTTTAACTCTGCTGTTGTTTCTCCTCTGAGATGAGCCACAGTGACCTCTCGGTGACAGATACGGTAGTGACACAAGGAAACAGAGTGACTAATTGCAAGTCATAAGAAAAGGACTCGTGGCACTTAAATCTCTACTTTTTCACTTATTTTCTGGTTCTATCTGGATTGTTTAAAATGCCATTTAAAATATCTGGAGTTAGTAGGGGTGCCTGGGTGGCTCAGTGGGTTAAAGCCTCTACCTTCAGCTCAGGTCATGATCCCAGGGTCCTGGGATCGAGCCCCGCATCGGGTTCCCTGCTCAGGGGGGGAGCCTGCTTCCTCCTCTCTCTCTGCCTGCCTCTCTGCTACTTGTGATCTCTGTCAAATAAATACATTTTTAAAAATCTTAAAAAAAAATAAAATATTTGGAGTTAGTATACCTGTTCGCTTCTGTGGGTTCTTGGCAATAATTTTATGAGAACCCTGAGAGCCAAAAATTTGGGGCTAGATTTTGAATTTGGCTCCTCCAGAGTTGATAATCTGAGATATAAACCAAATTCACTGTGGTTGATACTAATTTTAAGTTGATGTGAAGTCAGGTAATCTAGTGTCCCATCTTTGTCTGCTGCCTGCCTTCTTCCTCCTCACGACCACTGTCTTAGCATATGTGAAATTACTTACAGTTTACATGGTTATTCTCTATACCAGCTATTAGCTGCCTGCCTGAAATGCTCTTTATCTCAGACTTTTTCTGTATTAGTAGCAATTCGTCTTAACTTTAGTGCTTTTCCAGCCTGCTACAGCCATGTCTTCATTTCTCTTTAGACTAATACTCCTTGACATCAAACTGTGGAGCACAGTGTGTATCACATGGGTTGTGCAAATTGAATGTTAAATAGATGAATTAATTTGAATCCCACTAATTTGTAGCTTGGTAAATTGGGTCTGGAGTGAGCTGCTTCCGTAGAAGAAAAGATTGGCTAAATCTTTTAAAATCCCTAAATAGGGATTTTTTACTGCTTGGAAGAACAGACTCTTCTAGTACTCTCTGGTAATTCAGAGCCTTCGTTTATGTGTCACTTATGCCTGCCGCTTCCTCATTGTTTACTGGCCAGCTTCTAGTTCCACTGCAATTTGACTTTGGTCTAAAACATTTCCTTAGTAGTATGTTTCTTCATTTCCTAATTTGGAGGCCTGCTATTTAAACAATACCAAGTTAAAATAATTTGGCGGAAATCTTGTTTTTACCTGATTTGCTTACTGATTTCTTTATTAAAATAGAAAAGCTCATCATCAGTAAAATATAATTTGGTTTGTGAGAAATAACTGATCATCATTATTTCCATATTACACTGTGCCTCAGTCCTAAACCAGTTTCTTCCTCGGTGTCATCTGTATGTGTTTATAAATGTTAAATCTTTTAATTTTTTTATTCTAAAGGGCGGATCTCTTGTTCATTATTAGGGTAGTTCTTTTTTTGTTGATTTAAATTATCTGGAACTTAGGTGATAAGAATTTCCCACATCTTTTCCTCTTCTTCCCTCCTCCCCCTGCATTGTCAAGCATAGCCTGTGTATTGATCCACTATTTAGCCTGGAAGTGGGGATCTCTTTTAAGTCAGTTGAATTCTTTCAGTAGGAGTCACTTTTCCATTTAATTGAAGTGCAGAAAAATCATTTCTGCCTTGTAAAGATGATAACAGCTCATAGCACCACAAAAGCATGTATTGTGAATGCAGTGTAACTTGGAAGAATTTTAAATATACAAAGTCTTGGTTGTTACCCATAATGATTTTCTGCAACAATTTCTATGGAAAAAGAAGAAACTGGCTTTGTGTTCCGTGCATTGGAGCTTTGTGCTGCATGGACATTGCTCCTGGTCACTGGTAGTGCTGCCTGTGATGGCATCTTTCTGTTGCAGTCGGCGAGGCTCTGGCCTGGGCAAAAGAGGAGCAGCTGAAGCTCGTCGACAGGAGAAAATGGCGGACCCTGAAAGCAGCCAGGAGACCGTGAATTCTTCAGCTGCACGGACAGACGAAACTCCCCAAGGAGCCGCAGGTAGATTGGCATGTCTTAGCCCTAAAATGCATTTATGTATCTTACCGATTTGTTGAGAGATAAATTACCTTGCAGGCATACCCGTTATAAGGCAAGAGAGGAGGCAGAGATATACTCGATATCACCATCACATAAACATGTTCTCCTTTGTTTTACTTTATATGTTTGGTTTTTGATGAGTTGGATTCATTTGGTTTTATTTTTTAATTCTTTTCCAAGTCCAAGTTTGTACTAATTACATTCAGAGGGACTTTAGGAAATAACGTCACTTTCTGTGAAGGTTCTTCTATGTCAGTGTGGATATACAATAGTTGCACAGTGATTGAAAATTTAAGTTCGTAATAAGAAAGTAAGGATATGGCTTATTGCTTCTTCATACATGTGTAAATTTTAATGGAGAATGTTGTAACCCCTAAAAAGTAGTAAGTGTTCTGCTAGAAAGGAACTTTAAGAATGCTGTTTGTTTTTTTGGGCTTATTTTTATTCTGCTTGATATTTTAGCACAACAAAAATAAGGCTCCTCCCCCACCCCTTTAAGCTTTAAAAATGTATCTGTCACCAAAAGGAAAAGAAGGCTAATACTCGAGAAGTTAATTGTCGCCAACAGGTTTTAAAATGTAGCTTGTCCTAAGTATTTCTCTCCAACACTAAGAACAGATGGGAAGATGTTACAGGTCATTATTACTTCATTATGAGCGTGGGTGTGATGAGTCCCTTTTGTCAGAATGATACACATGGGTTTAGGCCTAGGTATGTTCTTGCTTTAACGGTGCTCTCTCACCTAAGATTGGCGTGTGTGGTAGTTTTCTTTCATGCCTGTGCTGGAGCCCATGTTGTACTTGGCCAGGAAGGTTCTAGTTTGCCCACCACTGTTCATGTTTTGTGCTGCTTGTCTCAGCATTCTGTCCAGCTTAACATTTTTACCACTGTCTGTTTTGGTTTTGTATCTTAAGTGGCATGGCAAACTTGAATCATCTCTTCTGGTGGGAGGGGACATTTTTCATGCACTTATTTTTTTTTTAAAGAATAGTTTTGCAGAAGGGTTAAGTTTTGAGGGAAACTACAGCCCATTGCACATACAATGTGCTCTTGATGCCACACAGGCTATGCTTCTCTGTGTTTTAATGTTTATTTCAAGTCTACCTATAGAAGTGGGGCAGTTCCCACATGGAGGACAGAAATGGAGCTGCCGAGTGTGTTAAAGTGGACTCATGACAGTGATTATTGGAGCTCACATTTGTAGAGTATGCACTGCTGCAGACACGGTATTAAGCACTTTACATATACTCTCATTCAATGTTCAGAACAAGGTGCTGAGGTGTGAGTGCTGTTCTCCTCCTTTTTTTTTTTTTTTTTTTTTTAAAGATTTATTAATTTATTTATTTGACAGAGAGAAATCACAACTAGGCAGAGAGGCAGGCAGAGAGAGAGAGAGAGAGAGAGAGAGGGAAGCAGGCTCGCTGCTGAGCAGAGAGCCCGATGCGGGACTCGATCCCAGGACCCTGAGATCATGACCTGAGCCGAAGGCAGCGGCTTAACCCACTGAGCCACCCAGGCGCCCCTGTTCTCCTTCTTTTTAGCAATGAGGGAAAACTGAGGCACATAGTGGTTAAGGTTGTGCGAGTGCCCCTGGCTGTGGGACTCTGAAATCCAGATTTTCGAAAAAGAGGGGCACCTTTCTGATGGCTGTGTCCTTCCGCATCCCACACAGTCCCAGAGTTAATCTCAGATGGTACCACTGGCAGGCAGAATGAGGGGCACTGTGTGAAGTTTTGATCCCTGGTGTATTTACCTAAGAGGATAAAAACTTCAGGGGATTAGGTCCATAAGCCTGCCTCGTAAATGCTTGTGTTCCTTGTCTTTGAGAGTGGAAGTTGTTCTGTGATCTCAGTATTTTCTACGTTCAGGGGAAAGATAACACGGGCCACTCAGCACTGCTTGGTTTCGCTTTGGAAGCAGGATGCCTTCTAGGTGCCGCGGGCATCCTCTCTGCCAGCCCACTGAAGGAGTGCTGCGGGAAGAAGCACATTCCTTATTAACTGGGCATGGAATTCTTCGGTGTGATGTACTTTAGTTTTTCCATATGTACAATTGGAATTTAAAGAGAAATAAAACTCTCTAGTGTGGAGTATAAACTGATGGTGGTCATAACTTAGAGCATCTCTTGGCAAGCATCTGTTCACAGGCAGCTCTTAGAGAGTTGATGTAATACTCTATTGGAAACATTTGTTTTGAAATAATGTTTTTATTAATTGAAAGAGATTGATTTAATCTCTTCAGTGTTTTTATGGTTGTTTTTTCCCCCAGCATTATTTATTTTTGGAGATACCATCTTCCTGACCTATTCCAGTGATGAAATCATTGAAATAAGCTTACTGCTTTTTGTACATGTAGTGTTTAAGCATTGCTCCACCTTCGGCAGACCTACTCCCATCACCCTGACTTGGCCAGTATTGTTGACACCTAGGAAAATTGGTTGATAACGGTGTACTTGCTTGGTCACCTTGAAATCTACTTATATTTGGAGCCACTTCCCTCGTTTTTCGTAGAAGAGAGATGCTAGTTCTTGGAGTTGAAAGTAAAGTGCTCGCCACATTTTCCCATGAGTTGGGGGCCTAGTTTTGGACTTTATCAGAACTGTGTACCTTTTCATAGTGCTGGTAAAGTCTTGTAAATACTAGAGACTCTAAAGTGAGAAATCAAGTATTCTTCCTTACACCTGCAAAACAATCAGATGGCAGGGAAAAATAGCCCATGTTCTGACACCTAATTTTGCACTGAGAATCTTAATTTCACAGGAAACAAATAGGGTGAGTTTTAAAAAAGAAAGCAACCCCAGTTCTGTCAGTTTTTTATCTCCCTAACTACTTTTGTTTGGAATCCCTAAAAATTAGATGCGTCTGTATCACCTGATACCAGGGCCCATGTAAGGCATAATTACATTACTAACAGTTATTATTTTGGCTTTGCGCAAATGTTTTCATTACACTCCTGAAAAAGTCCTGCTACTAATTGCCTTTAGGGATCTGGTAAAGGTTCCTGTCAAGTGAATTTGAATTTTATCAGCATTCTAATAGTTTATTGTCTTTCTACATAAGAGGCCAACCTAATTGGTTGTTATAAAGATGTGGGGTTCTGTGATAAATTTCTTATGTTCTAATTTAAATATTTTTTTCCATAGTTTTAATTCAGCTGTGTATTAGAAACTATCTTGCATGGTGCCCTGAAGATATGCTAAATACTAGGTGGGGGAGGTAGTGGTTTAAACAACAACATGATAAAGATTGACACCTCTTAAAAATCTGGCATCAGATTTTCTCTGCTTGATAATCTTAGGTTTATATTTGTGTCCGGACAGATCTTGTGCAAGTTGCCCAAGGAGGTTTGACGCCTTGACTAAAGAATTTTATCACTGACTCCTCTTGGCTGGTAACACTTCCTTACCTGCGTCACTTTACAAACAGCCACTCAGGGGCCAGCCTAGTTTGGTTTATCTAATTCTGTAATACTACAGAGAACTTTAGTAGACAGATGATTACTGTTTGCCATCAGTGGGCTGCCCAAGGATTTTTTCCTTTGGGTTCAGTGATTGATTTCTGTCAAAAGAGGCCCTCCACCTCCATAGAAAAATCAGAATATCCTTGCCCCTCCTTATGGTGACCCTCTAATACATAAACTGAAAAAACCTAGCATTACCTTCCCAAGTGAAATTTTGTTTTGCCTTGTTTTGTTTCCTTAAAAAAGATGTGGTGCCAGAGGGTACTTTAAAAAAAAAAACCAGTGACTTCATTTGTTAAGGCTTTGTATTTTCTCTGCACATAATTGGGAGTTTAAAAACAAGTTTAAGAGTCACTTTAACAAATTCAGTCATAATCGGAACCTTAATAACAGTATTTGTTAACAAGATTTCTCTTTAATGTGAAGAAGCAGCTGTACTAGAATGAAAAATTAGTACTGAAGAATATATTGAAGGGGCCATTAGAGTACAGTATTTGAGTACAACTGATGAAAAGTCAGACCACTGGGCTCAGATCTCTGATCTGAGGGTAGCCAGTCGACCTTGGGCAAGTAAGTACACTCAAAGTCACAAGGCCTCAGTTACCTCACGAGTGTGAAAAAGCTGAGCAGCCTCCCTATATGGTCGTAAGGAAATAGACACAGCTTGCAGATGGTAAGCATTTTGTAAAGGCCGCTTATAAGTAGCATTCCAGAGTGCAGTTACTCTTTTCTTCCCCAGAAGTTTGGATTTTATTAAACTCTGATACACTTTAATATCGGTATTTCTTGCTAACCTGTGAGTAGAAACCAGGGAGCTAACCTTTCCTGTAAAGGGCCAAATAGTTGATGTTTTAGGCTTCCTGCAGGCTCTGTTGGAACTAACGACCCAGCTCGGTGGTTGTAGCAGGAAAGCAGCAACAGACAATGTGTAAAACAATGAGTTTGGCTGTGTTTTAAAGAAATGTTATTTTGTTATTGACCAAATGATGTGCTGGATTGAATTTGGCCCGTAGGCCATAGTTTACTGACTCCTGTTTAAGCCATACGTTTTTAATGCGAATTTTTTAAAATCCCAGTGAAATCATAGAAAATAATGAGGTGTGAAGAATATTATTAAGAAAATTTACAGTTGGTGGCTCGTATATTACTATCTCTTCAGAAAAGCTCTGTAAATTCACATCCATTATCCATGTACTTTTAACAATCAAAAACGTGGTTCTGAGCTGATCTTCTGTCAGAGCTTAGGGTATTGTGGATAATGTTGTCATACACAAGTTAATTGTATAGAATAAATGCTTAAAGACTCAATGGACACTGAGAGGAGGAACAGCAAAACTGCTGGTTTTAGAGGAATGTAGTTTCATCTGGTCAGGTTCATAATAGAATCAGCCTCTCTTTGCTTAGGCTGATGAATTGCTGCTCAAGATAGCTTTTTGGGTAGTAGAATCCTTCTAAATCTGAACTCTTTTTTTTCTGCACTGGTTTTGACATCCTAGTTGCCCTCTATTTTGTCCTGAAGTGCTTTGCTGTTGGTTGTAATGTGTATCTTCCATATTTTACCCTGGAAATAAGAAGGGTATCATCTGCATGCTCTTAGAGAAAACATCTGAGTGATTCTTGTCAAGATTGCAGTTGAGAAGTAAGGCCGACTGAAGAAGACACACGTCTGCTTGGAACATTGCCCCCAGATGTCAGTTTTGCTTTCTGTTCCGATTGTGACTAATTCCCCATCTATTCAACCTTATGGTGGTTTTTGGCAGTGTGATCTTCATGGATTTTTGGTACATGATTTCAGGACAGGGCAACAGGACAATTTAGGAATAGTTTCAGAGGCATGAGGAATCTGTCAGAACCATGTATGGAAGGAATGTAAAGCTTGTATTTTTATGCTTGTTGAACTCTCAGATAGTTGAGCCATCCTTTCGTTCATCGAAGCTACAGGGCGAAATCTACAACAGCTGAGCGTGCAATGGGGAGACACATTTAATTGCTGTCTTTGTTGATGGTAGTCTGTAAAACTCTGTTCTTTCTTTTTTTTTAAGGAAAACCGGACATAATGAGTTTGAATGTTCCTCTCCTAACCCTCACCTTGTTTTCTCCCCCCCTTTTGAAGCCTCTAGTTCTGTTGCAGGGGCTGTGGGCATGACCACCTCTGGGGAGAGTGAATCCGATGATTCCGAGATGGGACGATTACAAGGTAAAGACAGTTAATGAGCTTACAAGAAACCATTATCAAAGGCTGCCTATGACTTCTGTTCTTTGTTAAAATTAATGCAGATAAGCTCATGGAAACATAATCTAGCAATGCCTGTACTTAAAAAACTTATTTGTGATGATTTGGATTTGGAAGATGATCTGGCTCTCTCTTTTTACTGTTTAGACAAAATCTGATAATATATGTTTTTTGTTTTTAAAATGTTCTCTCTTACGGCTGCTTATATAGTTGGTAAGGACTTAGGAAGTTCTTGAAAAGGGCATAGCTTAAAATGTCCTCTGGTATCCGCTAACAGTAATGCGTCCTAGTGGGGTGCTTTTGCTGTGTTCTTTTATGTTCTTGGTCACCTATTTTAAAATGAATGTAAGTGTATACCTAAACACCAGGTATTTTAATGGTGTGCTTTTAAAAAAGCAGCCTTATATTATGTGTATGCTCTTTACAGATGGGTGGTGGTGGATACGTATTTTTATTGTGTTCAGACAGTTGGTTTGTATGATAGATCCCCAGTGTGAGGCTTCTGAGAAACATTATTTAGAAAGCACTTTCACATTGCTTTTAAGTTCCTAAAGTAACTTAGAGCAGTCTCTTTTCAACTAGAAGTCTTTGTGGAACACATTTTTTCTCACCTATGGGACCTGATAAAAAATAATTTTTCTATATGTTTTTTAGAAGATCTCATGACCAGTATCAGCGAGAAAGCAACAAGGGTGCTTAACCTATAATTTCTTCAAAGTAAATACTTACTCTGGGTTTTTCTTCGATCATTTGATATAGTCCCCTCTGAAACTGATATTTAGTATCTCCATAAAATCTTAAGATACCTTCAAACTAGCACTTCGGTGTTCTAACTTACATTAATTAATATCTAAGAGTGGCCTGAAAAGTTTGATGTATTTTCTCTTAAAAAAGGGGGGGGGGATTAACAGTATGTGTGAGATGAATCAGTTGCTTGAAATTTTTATGTAATATCAACTGTATTTACAATTCAACTATTCCTCATGCCTTTCTTTTTTCTTTAGCTTTGTTAGAGGCCAGGGGTCTTCCTCCTCATCTCTTTGGCCCTCTCGGTCCCCGGATGTCACAACTTTTCCATAGAACAATTGGAAGCGGAGCTAGTAAGTGAATACTCTTAAATTTGCCCTCCCCCAAAACGTTTAATAATTAGGTGAGTGCTGTTTTTGCTGTTTATCTATTGCTGTAAGGAGGCTTTCATATAAGGAGGTTTTCATGAACTTAAAGCTGTTTTAAAAAATAGGGTTTGTACTCATTCTTGCCTTTAAACGCAGTGACTCTAGGTTCTTCTGTACTTTTATTTTTGATTACTGGATTTGAGTCATTAGCAAATCATCCAGAGTTATGGCAAGATTGAATCTTTGTTTAACTCTAGCATAGTAAAGAGTCTCAGATGATTACATTGATTATATTATAGCATCTGATTGCATGATTTGCATAGATTTGAATCTTGATTTTTGTGTGGCATAATAAAATTTAATCCGTAAGACAGTCAGTTGTAGAGTGAGCCGGAGAGAAAAGATTTCTCAGCAGAATTACCAGTCGCTAGACTCATTTAATCAAATTAACATATTATAATCCAGAGATTTGTCATATATGATAGACAAAACACTGACTCTTGAAGTGGCAGTGTGTATCAGGAATAACTTCTGCATAATTACAAATCCGGTTAAATTCTTTCCTGGTATAGAATACTATCTTTAGCTTCTTTAAACAGAATTTACATTTAAGCAGTTGTTTTTTTTTAATAACTTCATTGATAATGTTTCCAAAGAATCAGCTGGCTATTTTTAGACTTCAGTCATGATTAATTTCAACACTTCTAAAGTGTTAACTGAAGTTTATTGACTCTGACCTCACTGATATGTGCTAATATAATTTTCCATCAAATATTCCAAGTTGTTCTTGTTCTTATTTTTTAATGTGTGGACATATGCTCACATATGTGTATTTATGCTTAAGTCCCTTTCAAGTTTCTGGCCTTAGCATTTGACAGGAAATTTAAGAAGCAGCTGGTATTTTTGGTTTGGTTTGGTTTAGTTTTTGCTGCCGTGACACTCAACTCTCAGATAACATACCCTGTTGCAAAGTTCTCATGAACCCTTAAAGGAGGATTCTTACTTAGTGTCATTTATTAGATACTGGGATTGTCCTGAGTCATGAACAGGATAGTACAGAGTTGTTTCCCACATGGAGCTTCCATGCTAGAGGGTGACCCTGGCAATAAAAAGACTGTTTTCCGGCAGAAAAATTTCAGTTAGTGCTAATGCAGTGGAGGAAAACAAAGTGAGGATGTAGGTTGGCTCATGAGGGGGTGTATACTTAGGCTGGTTAGAGTAACCTTTTCTGAGGCAGGGTGAATTCGTGGATACCTAAATGAAGTGAGGAGACCAACCCGGTCCAGGTGTGAGGGAAGAGGAAGTACACCTCAGCATGTTGGAGAAAAAGCAAGAGGGGCCTGTGGAAAGGGTGAAGTTGTAGAAGAGAAATCTGAGAAGGGTAGATACTCACTAGGTCATGTAGGGCCTGGTAGGCCTGCAGCAAGTATGGGGTTTAACCAATTAAGGAACTCAGGAACCATTGAAGGATTAAGAAAAGGACAATGGCATGATAATGTTTTATGAAGAAGATAAGATATATGCAAAAATTGAGAGAACAGTAGTAGAATAACCTCCACGAACCCATCAATAATTATTAATCCTCAGCAATTATTGTTTCAGTTAATATCCTCAGTCATTCTCCCCACTCCCAAGATTGTTTTTAAGGCAGTCCTATGCATCATTTCATTTGCATGTCATTGAATTTGTAGCTATAAGGACAAAAATTTTTAAATTTTAGACAGTACCATGGTTAAGAGGAATCCTTACTTTTATTAGTTGCCTGTTTAGAGTGCAGATGTTCTAGGCCTCTCATAAATCCATTTACAATTTTTGCTTATTTAAATCAGGATCAAAATATCTGTACATAGCCATCAGTTAATACATTTCTTAAGTTCTTGTGTGTGTGTGTGTCTGTCTGTCTGTCCCTTGAGAGAAATTTGATTTCACGTATTTTACCACTTCATTTATGTCTTGGAGAAGGCTGGGAAAAAAACTTCCTAAGTTTTAAGAGTATTAACATTAGGGGTACCTGGGTGGCTGAGTCAGTTAAGCATCTGCCTTCAGCTCAGGTCATGATCCCAGGGTCCTGGGATTGAGCCCTGCATCAGGATCCCTGCTCAGTTGGGAGTCTGCTTCTCTCTCTGCCTCTCCCCAGAGCTTGTACTCTCTCTCTCATTCACTCTCTCTCAAATAAATAAATAAAATCTTTAAAAAAAAAAGTATTAAAATCATCCATATCAACTTCATTTTAAGGGTTGACCATTGCACATGAAATTAATGTGAGCCATAAAATAAAACCAGAGTAGAAAAAGTGGCCTCCCCACCCCCTGATCCAGTTCAGTGATGCCTACTGCATGGCCAGGCTTTGTCTTTACCCTTATCACATCCTTCCTCCCACATTGTAGGAAATGAATCCCAGGCATTATATAATATTATCTAGACACATTTAATAATGTAGCTCAAGATAATGCCCATTAAAACATAGGACCACCCCTCCCCCCTGATTACCATTATCATACTTGAAAAATAAAGTGGTAATTTCTTTAGTAATTGTCTAGAAAGTCCAATGAGCATCAAGTTTTCTTCTCTCAAATATTATAAGTGTGCTTCTTTATAAACTGGTGGTTGGATCTAGAGGCTTTTTCAGATTCAAGTTTTATTCTTTATTTCCTTGGTAGGGAAAGACTAAGCAAAAGTGGTAGTATGTTCTAATACTTAGGAGGCACATAAAGTCTGATTGTCTCTTAAGCCATCAAAACTCAGTGCCTAGGTGACAGGGATTATAAAATGATAGTAAATCACATCTAATGAGCAGAATTTATGCATTAGAAGTAAAAGAGGTAATTTAGTAGAAATATATTAAGAATATCTTCCTTCTATTTTGTTTCACAGGAGAATAACCAGTATAGGAAAACAGATTTCTCCCCATACCAGTTTGGAAAAGAGTTGGTTTTTGGATCCTCCAAAGTGCCATTATTATTGTTTTTAAATATCACTTTCAAGTGGAGACATTTCAGTGATTTTTTGATGATTAAATTGTCCTGTCATTGGATGATGGCATCTTTTGGGAGGTGGCTTCTCAGTCTCTCTGATATGATCCCTAGCAGTTTTTTGTGACTTCCTTTCTGATACGTCAGATTTAAAACCTCCACCTCAGATACCTGAAATCAGGGATTTTCTCAGAGAACACCCTGGTTTCTTTTATATGAGATAGTATTTAGAGCTCATAGTCTGGGGCATAGGTCTACTCATTGCTACTGAGGTGGTCTCTCTTGTTTTTTTTTTTTTTAAGATTTTATTTATTTGAGGAGGGAGGGGAGAGCACCAGTGCGCTAGCCGGGAGAGGGTAAGGGAGAAAGAATCTGAAGCCAACTCTGCTGAGGCAGTGATGGGGGACTCAATTCTAAGACCTCGATATAACGACCTGAGTCAAAACCAGAAGTCTGGATGGATAACTGACTGAGCCACCCAGGTGGCCCTGGGATGATCATTATTATTAGGCATGTGTAATGAACAAACATAGGAAATAATTGTATTTTATCTTTTAAAATAAAATCATGAGTTTCCACTTTCAATGTTAATTCAAATTTAGGGCTGGGAGGTTTTTATCTACCTTTATTTTGTATCTTCTTTCTCCCAAGCTGGAAGTTTCAGTTCCCAAAGATAGTAATATAGTCACTTATTTGCTTTCTCCTACAATACAAAATTCCAGCTTAACACCAAAAGTAATATTACTGAGAGTTTTAATTTTTCATGTTTTTGTTGTTGGCTGTTCTTGGGGACTCATTCTGTGGTCAGGTTTTGGTATTTTAAAGTCTCTTGAAATGATTCCTTCTCTTCATTCAGGCCTCCAAGTTGATTTGGTTCATTTGCTTGATTTCCTTTTAATTTCTAGAGGTTGCTTTTAAATTTTAACTTCAGTTTTATCCTTATGGGATATTTACATGGTGTAGAAAGTCTGATCTACAAATAAGGTTTATTTAGGGAAATCTTAGCTTCTTTTGCTATTCCCTTTACCCTGCTTCCTCCTCCCTCACAAACAGCCTTTGTTAATTTTATGGCTTGTCCTGTTATTTACTTAAAACAAAAACAAATTCATATTATCTGCTTCACACTCCCTTTTTAAGATTAGAGGAGTAAGCTTTATACACTTTAGGTTGCCTTTAACAGTATTTTGGTGATCCCCTTCCTATACCTGCTACACAGGGAGAGAGGAGATTCCGGATTCCTTTTTGTAGATCTGCCTTAGTGCTCCACTGTGGGGATGCATGGCTTTTTTATCATGTCTCCTCTTGGACATTCAGGTTATTTCCAGTCTTCATTGTGTTTCAGTCAAACACCACATTCGTATTTCTTCCTGCATTATGTTTGGAGTAGATTGTTGTAAATCAGCCTTATTGGAGCCATACCATTTTGCATTTCTTCCATCATGTGTAACGAACAGTATGGCATCGTTTTTTTTTTTTCTTCTTCTTACTTACTTGACAGAGGGAGAGGAAATATAAGCGGGGGAAGTGGCTGAGGGAGAAGCAGGTTCCCCACCAAGCCGGGAGCCCAACATGGGGCTTGATCCCCTGGGATCAGGACGGGAGTCCAAGGCACATGCTTAACTGACTGATACACTCAGGCATCCTTTTTGGCAGTGTTTGTCTTCTGCTAACTTTTTAGTTCTGTATCCCTGTAGTCTGTTAGTGGTTACTGTAGAGATTTTAATGCATGTCCTTGGTTTGTTATAGCCTACCTTATATTAATACTTTATTACATGCTAATTAGTGTTAAGAACTGAACAGTCGTTTCACTCTTTTTATCTCCTGACATTCTTTGTGCTCTTGGTTTTGTTTTGTTGTTTTTTTTCTTTTTTTTTTTTTAAGATTTTATTTATTTATATGACAGGCAGAGAGAAATAGAGGAAGGGAAGCAGGCTCTTGGCTGAGCAGAGAGTCTGATGCGGGGCTCGATTCCAGGACCCTGAGGCCATGACCTGAGCCAAAGGCAGAGGCTTTAACCCGCTGAGCCACCCAAGCCGCCCCCTTGCTCTTGTTTTAATTTGTTTTACTTACACATGTGTTATAAACACAATAAGACCTAGTTGTTGTTTTAGATTATCCATATTCGGTATTCTTTTGTCCACATACACATCCCATTTTCAGTGTTCTTAATTCCTTCCTGCAATTTCTCTCCTAATCAGAGTTGTTTCCCTTCTCTTCAGAAGAACTTCTATTTTCGTGTGGTAAATGAGTACCAGTAATGATTTTTCTTTGCCTTTGAGAAGATACTTTTACCAGGTATAAAATGCTCATTTTAGCACTTTGTGATGTCTTCTGTTTCAAAGTCTTACTGGTGGGGCGCCTGGGTGGCTCAGTGGGTTAAAGCCTCTGCCTTCGGCTCAGGTCATGATCCCAGGGTCCTGGGATCCAGCCCCACATCAGGCTGTCTGCTCAGCAGGGGGCCTGCTTCTCCCTCTCTCTCTGCTTGTGTCTCTGCCTACTTGTGATCTCTGTCTGTCAAATAAATAAATAAAATCATTTAAAAAAATTATAAAAGTCTTACTGGTGCCCTTTCAAGGCAGTATCTTTTTTTCCCTCTGACTTCTTTTAAGATTTGCTTTTTGGGGGTGCCTGGCTGGCTCAGTTGGTTAAGAGTCCCGACTCTTGAACTTGGCAGTCAGGACATGCAGGGCTTGATCCCAGGCACTTGACTGACTGGACCACCCAGCTGCCCCTCTGTCTTGATTTTCCTGGTTCTTCATACATCTAGTAGTAGTTTATGTGCTAGTCATTTTGTATAAAAGAACTGAAGCCACTCCAGATAACACTTTCCATTGTAGAGTTGTTTCCCCCTTTTCTGTATTGAAACAAAGGGTTAGGAGCTGATCATTTTGTTCTGGTCAGACATTAGCTTGTTTAGACAAGAATGAGTTTTGTGTGACTCGTTTCACCTGTGGCTCATCCCTCTCTGTGCCTTGTGATCCCTTTTGATTGAGACCCTTGCAAGTCTCTGTCTACTTAGACTTGATTCATTATGCAGTTTGAAAATGTCACAGATGTCTTGGGGGTAGAACCCAGTGACTGTATATGTTTGAGGCAGGCCTCCTCCCTCTGTAGGGCCTTTGTCTTTCTTCTGAGCACCATGAGACTTAACAAGGTTTTGTTCTGTCTTACAAAAACTTCTGATTCAGCCCCAGCCCTCTTCACAGCTCCAGAACTGGGCCGATGTCCATTGGGACCAATTCAGTCAGAAACAGCATCTTGGGGCGCCTGGGTGGCTCAGTGGGTTAAATACTCTGCCTTCGGCTCAGGTCATGATCCCAGGGTTCTGGGATCGAGCCCCTCGTTGGGCTCTCTGCTTGGCGGGGAGCCTGCTTCCCTTCCTCTCTCTCTGCCTGCCTCTCTGCTTACTTGTGATCTCTGTCTGTCAGATAAATAAATAAAATCTTAAAAAGAAAAAGAAACAGCATCTTCCTGTGACTCCCTGACGTGCTCTGGGTTCTCTCCCCCATTCAGATCAGCAGTTGGCACACTCCTGCCCAAGGGCCAGATTCAGCTTCCTGCTCGGTTTTATAGAGCCTGTGAACTAAAAGTGATTTTTACATTTTTAAATGGCTGAAAAAATTTTAAGAGTAATATTTTGTGAGATGTGAAAATTAAATGAAAGTCAAGTTGAAGTGTTCATAAATAGTTTTATTGGAATACAGCCATGCTTACTTGTTCATGTATTGTCTGTTCTGCTTTTGTGCTGGGGTTGAGTAGTCAAAAGCAACAGAGCCTATGGCTTGCAAAACCCAAAATACTTATGGCTCTTTAAAAAAAATGTTTGCCTACCAACCCTTGATCTCTGATAGTGCTTCTCAAACTATGGTCTGTGGCTTGCCTAGGGTTCCTGAAACCCTAATATTAAAGCCATTGGTCAAAAGTCTAGTAATAATTGGTAAGGTTTTTCCTTTTCTACATTGCTGTTTGAATTTTGTTGATGTTGCAAAAGCTGTTATGTGTAAAACTGTTAGTACGTTTTTGAGAGAATCAAAGCAGTGGTTCCAGGTTGCGCTAGTAGCCGTTACATTCTTCAGTGCCAAGTGCTACTAGTCAAAATAATCCCAGTTTTATGTAAGGATGCCCTTGCTAAACAAAGTTACTAATTTTACTGTCTTTACCAGTAAGTACATGTCTTTTTAGTAGTCCTTGTGAAAAAGCTGGGCCCGAGTTTTACGCATTCTTCATCTCAAATAATGTTGCCACAGATTGAGAGTAGCTGCAGCGGTGGCCATACTGCTCTTTTATTTAATAAAGCTTGACATTGAACCAATTTGCAACAAAAAAATTATAACGCTGCTCATCACTGAATTTTTCTGTTTTAGAAAATACGGTTTTGGGGCGCCTGGGTGGCTCAGTGGGTTAAGCCGCTGCCTTCGGCTCAGGTCATGATCTCAGGGTCCTGGGATCGAGTCCCACATCGGGCTCTCCGCTTGGCGGGGAGCCTGCTTCCCCCTCTCTCTCTCTCTCTCTGCCCGCCTCTCTGTCTACTTGTGATCTCTTTCTGTCAAATAAATAAAATCTTAAAAAAAAAAAAAAAGAAAATACGGTTTTCACAAAACTTTGTTTATATTAGTATGTAATGAATTAATGAGTATTTGAGTTTTTTCTCTCTTAATTCCAGACACATTTGTAAATAAATACAAGTTAGATATAAGCCACATGGACAGAGATGCTTTGGGGCTCCCGTGGTTCTTTTCTTTTTTTTTTTTTGGCTCCCATGGTTTTAAAACCAAAATTGATCAGAACATAAATTATGACTTTTGCTTTTTATTGTCATTTTCAGTTGGTTTAAAGTTCTGTGGTATCTTATAACTATGCTAACATGATCTGTGTCCTAGAATTGCCAACTTCCATGTTTATAAAATACCCAGTGGATATGTTAGTTTTTCCTGTTTTGGGTGGTTGTGCTAGTAGGATATATGAAGTATTTCATCCTTTAAAAGCAGATCTAGAAGCAACTGAGGGCTCTTCTGTTTTCAAGAGTTTATGTTCCATTCATTTGTTTTGCCTTTCATTTCAGTGCAAAAATGATAGGCCTGCTCTAAGTGGAACTCCTATTTAGTTTGAAAATTTTAAAGATGGCAGCCATCTGAACTTGATGTTCTTGCAATATATTGTTGGGTAGATTCTTCGTTATGGTGAAGGTAGGTAGGCAGTAATAGTTACATGCAGTTCGTTCTCCGTAGTCTTAAATCTTGCAAGGATCACCGTGTGTCCCCTTTGAAAGGCTATGCTTTTAGGAAGATCACTGTAACTTAATTGAAATAAAAATACTTTGGTTTTCATACGAATTCCACATTCATTGACAATTTCTACACATTTGACATTTCTTTTTTTTTTTTTTAAAGATTTTATTTATTTGACAGAGAGAAATCACAAGAGAGGCAGGCAGAGAGAGAGGAAGGGAAGCAGGCTCTCCGCTGAGCAGAGAGCCCGATGCGGGACTCGATCCCAGGATCCTGAGATCATGACCTGAGCCGAAGGCAGCGGCTTAACCCACTGAGCCACCCAGGCGCCCCTACACATTTGACATTTCTAAGCTGTTTCCCTAATGACTTGGAGAGGACAAATCCCATACGCTGATAAGAACCTGTGAAGGTGTAGGAAGAGAAAGGGCTTGAAATTAGCATTAGCTATAATTTGGTGAACATTAATTATGGTTTCAGATAGGAAGGTGTTCATGAAAATTTGAAACACTTTTGTGGCCTTTATTTTTGAGTATGTTACCTAGATCACTGACCACGGTCTGTCCCTGTGGGCGTTGAATCTTAGCGTTTTTCGGTTCTTTGGGCAATGAATTTGGGCCTTAAAAGTGGAAGTCATATGCAAAGGGAATGAGAGGAGGTGAAAAGGCCAGTCCTTTGCTGTTTTTAGAAATACTGCATTCTAGGGGTGCCTGAGTGACTCAGTGGGTTAAGCCTCTGCCTTTGGCTCAGGTCATGGTCTCAGGGTCCTGGGATCAAAGCCCCACGTCAGTCAGATTCTCTGGTCGGTGGGGAGTCTGCTCCCTCTGACAAATACATAAATAAAATCTTAAAAAAAATATATTGCATTCTCTCCACTCTCTTCTATTAGGTACATTGCTCTGTTTGTCTTTATTTTCTTGCCCTTCCACTGTTACCAGGATTCCATTTATTCTGAGCAGGACTTCAGGAGTATGTGGATTCTCGTTGAAGGCTGGCCATCACTTTTTAACAGGTGGTTATTCCTGCAGAAGGCTTTTGCTTATTAGTCTATATGTAAAAGTCACTCTGTCAGAGGTAACAATTCGTATTAGTCTTACGGATATCTTTTTGTTTTAGCTAGTAAGAGCCGATCCACCTGTTTCATTTTAAAAGAAAAATTAAAAGACAAAAATCTATAAATACTGTGAGATCACTCTAAGTTAAGATAAATTCAACCAATTTAATTCAATTCAACCAATTTAATTGTGTCTTGAATTACATCAGCAGCCTGTCTTAGCCTTAGACTTAGCCTTTCACTGGGATCGAAAGATAAGCAGCCCGCTGCCACGTAGAGTCACACCTTATACCTACTAATAATTTCCTTAAATGTTTAAAAGTAATGATTTTTTTTCCTCCCTGTGAAGGCTCCAAGGCCCAACAGCTTCTGCAAGGACTGCAAGCAAGTGATGAAAGCCAGCAGCTCCAGGCAGTTATCGAAATGTGTCAGCTATTGGTTATGGGAAATGAGGAGACGCTGGGAGGGTTTCCTGTCAAGAGTGTCGTTCCAGCTTTGGTAAGAGAGTTTGCCCCTCATTTTACCTCAGTTCTCTGAACGTTGCTGAAGGATATTTATTTACACAGTTTGAACTAAGAGATGGTAGAGTGTGGCTTTGTGCTTTTTACTTCATGCTTCTAGATCTTGGCAGTGATCACTAATAATGAATTTGTAATTTTCTAAACTACTACTTCTTGATACTTAAAATGACTGGTTTTATTTTATTTTTTTTTTTAATTTTTAAATTTTTTCATTAATATATAATGTATTTTTAGCCCCAGGGGTACAGGTCTGTGAATTGCCAGGTTTACACACTTCATAGCACTCACCATAGCACATACCCTCCCCAATGTCCATAACCCCACCACCCTCTCCTGACCCCCCTCCCCCCAGCAACCCTCAGTTTGTTTTGTGAAATTGAGAGTCTCTTATGGTTTAAAATGACTGGTTTTAAACCTAAGTTGTTTGTTGCATTAGGTGATATCTAAACTTACATGCTCTCTCTTTTAAACTGGTGATACATGAGCGGTAATAAGCTGCTCCCTTGTGGCAGGTCTTGTGGGCCACAAAGCTTTTGTGTAGTAATTGTGTGCAGGAGCAGAGCATTCCAGCCACGATACATACGTGAATCCTTCAAGCTTAGGTTTTACGTTAAGTAAAAATGTAAAGAAATGAAACAAAACCTTTTAGTGATTTTTTTTCAGTACAGTCGTGAATTGATGTTTAGAATTTATAAACATCTTAATTGCTTGAGCTTTTTAATGGGACAACAAGAGGAAGAGAAGTTGCCACTACTAAATGTAGGCCCCTGAACACAGTAAGTCTTAAATAACAGCTTGGTAGTTTTCTTAGTTGAAGATTAAAAAGATTGGCTTATATGGGAAATTAAGATTTAAGTCTGAGTGTAAAACAAAAGACTAACATAAACATGAATATACTCATACAGCATGTGAATATATTGGAAGTTAAACCAAGTATCATGTTAATAAGTCTTCGTTTACATAGCAAATAAAATTGACAAAAACATGGTTGATGTGTCAGATTGTCTTGTTTGATCTCATTATCAAATTATGAAGACAGTTGAATGAAGCTCATTGAAACACAAGGTGATGCCATCTTTTGTTCTTGTTGAATGGCTCAGCTCTGGCCAGGTGAGAAAGGATGGGCCAGTTTCTTCACTTTCTGCCAGGCAGACCTGGATAGTGTGAACTGGCACTTAACTATTACCACTTCCATTCTAGTGAGGGCTGGCATGTTGATTTCTGGATGTTCCGTGAAAGGAGTATTGATTTTTGTGTTGTTACATTTTGCCTGTGTCTGTATTCACACTCACCCTACCCATTTCCCCAGGAGCTGGTTTTGTTTCCTGAATTAAACTGCCTTGTTTTGTTGTTATTGTTTATTAAAAAAATAACAAAGAACCAGGCTTATACTATGTAAGATGCAGTTTTTATTAGTTGAATAAAGATGCTATTAAATCTATGTGCAAATGTTGACACATAATCTGATGTACTTGATTTGCTGGCGGTTGATTAGATTTAAGTGCTTCATCAACCTAGGTAAGACAGCTCCTGCTAGTAATACTGACTGTTGTTAATGAACTGGTCAGATTAATCTTCTATCAGAAATGAATATTGTGAATATATATCCATCCGTCACCATTCACTTGTGTGACCCTGGTCATTTTTGTTGAAAGGAGTCTGTTAGAGCAGTTCCTCTCAAACATGGTCTTACAGTGTTTATTCCATCTTAAGAATTGGAGAACTTGTTACTTTTCCTGTCAACATGACAACCCCTTTCAATCTACAGTGGGTGTTTCAAATGACTGGTTGTAGGTGATTTGAGTTCCATTGAACCCCAGAATGGGGAGAGTGTGTGTGTGTGTGCGCGCGCGCCAACAAAGGAAGTGATCAGGACCTCAAATATGTAGGTGTACTTTACCTAGCATAATTCATAGCTGAGAAGGCACTCCTGTTAAATGAATATTGTATTAGAGTATCTGATGTTCATTATTAAATACATTTATTTGAAGTGTACTTTGTAACTTGAATTCAGTGCATTTAAAATTTCCCGTTGAACTATGAATGATTGCTTCCCCAGGTAGGAAATTTCTTTGGTAGCTTTGGCTGCTTCAAGAGGATGGAGTACATACATAGCCCTAGCAGTTTTGAATTTCTGCCTTTGAAAAACATGGCTAAAATCTGCTTAAGGTCTTGTCCACAAGGGAAACTAAAAGAAATCCATGTAGACTCATTCATGTAGTTGTAGAATAAGATGATTAATTTGGGTTTTAATTAGTGCATAGTTAGTTTCTGATGTGATAAGTAATGTGTTTGAAGACTTTACAGCTGAGTTATATGGTGTTTAGCTCAGCTTGTAGAGAAGTTTATTCACAAGTGTTGAAATAGTAGTCTTGAATTTGTCTGTACAGTTGTTAACAAATGCCAGTGCATTGCTGGTCTGTTTCTTTAGGTATGAAGTATTTACTGATGCCTGTTAAAACAGGCATCTAAGAAAGGGGGCTCGAAGTACCAGAACAGTTAGTTGTAAGCCTTTGTTTTCTGACCTGGATCATGAGAGGTGATGATTATCTAGCACAGTTCCCAAGTCAGAGCTATAATCTGCATCCTGCCATCCTCAATATAATCATTTCTTGTGTACATATGCTAGGTTTTAACTTGGTACTGTTTTTATAAGAATAAGGTCTTGACTAATACTTTACATTTGAGTTGATGTAGAGGAAGAAACAGTTCCTCTAGGGGTATAGATAGCTTCTAATAGTTTGTTCTCATCTTTTTTTTTTAAACAGATAACATTACTTCAGATGGAACATAATTTCGATATTGTAAGTATGTGATATATTTTTTTAAACACCCCAGATGAAATTTTGGGTTCTTACTGAGCAAAAGTGCCGTCTTATTTGTAGATGAACCATGCTTGTCGAGCCTTAACATACATGATGGAAGCACTTCCTCGATCATCTGCTGTTGTAGTAGACGCAATTCCCGTCTTTCTAGAAAAGGTAATCCTGCTTTTGCTCAGCTTGTTTGAAAGCAGGCGTAGGGGAATCAAGTTGAAGACTCTTGACTTCTGAATTCTAAAGTAGTACATCGAATTGTAAGGCCACCTTAAAAGACTTTTTAAAGGATTCATTATCTAGTCAAAGTATATTTTTTAGCCAAGATGTCAGAAAGATATTTTGTGTTTAGCACACCAGTAGTTTAAAGTTGATGCTAATAAAGCATTTATGGAATCATTTCAGTTAATAATTTTTAATGAGAGCATTTGTCAAGAATATAAAATCTTTCAGAGAAGAACTTAAAGCACTTGATTAAAATAATCTCATTATTTCTAGAAAATATCCCAATGAGGTTGATAGCTATTTATACTCTCATTTTACAGCTGAGAAGGCTGAGACAATGTGCTTGCTCAAGGTTATAAAGTGAGTCAGTGGAGAAAGGAAATTTTTTCATATGGTCTTTGGTAGGTTGTGTTTTGGTCTGTTTTAAGGGCCTTTTTCTTTTTAATGCATAATAAAATTTGCATTATCTGATAACCTTGAATATGGCATAAGGGCACAACTTGAATTTTAAAATTTGTTAAATAAAACAGCCCATTTATTATAAATAGAAAAATTGAAAGTTATCTAATTGGATTTTGTTTATTCCCTATGTAAAACCTATTTTTCTGTGTCTTTAAGCAGAACAAGATTGTTGGAAGGAAACTATATTTACTTGTTACAGCTTGAGCTCATAAATCACTGGTTTCCTATGGTGGTTTTCATGTTAGAGTTAGGGGCAGTGTATAGATTGATGGAATTAGCAAAAATACTGTGTTTATTCGTGTAGAAGATAAGCAGCTGGAGAAGCACTTGAGTGATGGTCTTAAGTTACCTATTTTTACGTTCCCAGCTGCAAGTTATTCAGTGTATTGATGTGGCAGAGCAGGCCCTGACTGCCTTGGAGATGCTATCCCGCAGACACAGTAAAGCCATTCTGCAGGCGGTAAGTGTTGCTACCGAAGGACTGTATTTCATTTCAAGTTGGATTTTAGATCTGCATTTGTGCTGGCTACTAGACTGCAGTCTCCGTAAGGTGCACATGGTGTTTCCAAAGTGATGTGCTAGACTTCTTAGCCCTTTTTCTTTTTTTTTTTTTAAATTGCTGTGAGAGGGTCTTTCTTCAGTTTAACAGTTTTCTGTATTTTAGGGTGGTTTGGCAGACTGCTTGCTGTATCTAGAATTCTTCAGCATAAATGCCCAAAGAAATGCACTAGCAATTGCAGCCAATTGCTGCCAGAGTATCACGCCAGACGAATTTCATTTTGTGGCAGATTCCCTCCCACTGCTTACCCAAAGGCTAACCCATCAGGTAAAACATGAACCTATTTTATGTGCCATAAAACATCTTTATTGTGTTTTTTAGAATGCCAGTTTTATCTAGGGTTTTAAATCATCCAACTGGGTATATAAATTGGAAATATTCTGATCCATGTGTTTTTTTTTTCCTCCTGGGTTTTCCAGTCGTGCACCATACTAGGTTATTTTATATAATTTGATGGATTTACCCAAATGTGACAGCATTTCCGTATTTTGACTTTAAGGGATGAATTTGTTATTTCAGCAAACATTGAGTGTTTTCTGTGTGATAGGATCAGAGTTTGCTTTAGGGAGATCATCTCTTCTCTAAGGCATTGGGTTCTGCAGGAAAGATCTGGAGGATGTGGGCTAAGATCAGAGATGAGATGACACTGCAGACTGTGACTGTCGGAAGGAAGTTGGAGAAGAGCAGGGACAGTTATTTAGGAGATGAAATTGGCAGACCAGGTGATGGAGGATGAGAAGCAGGGCTTATAAAATCTGGTGTGGGGGGCAGTGAGTTAAGCCTCATAGAGAAATTTGAATTTTCTTCTAACATAAATTGTCTTAAAATGTTGTTAATTGCTAAAAGAGTTTTTAGAAATCAGGCTCTTAAAGATTTTATTTATTTTATTTTGAGAGAGAGAGAGCATGAACATGACTGAGCCAGGGGAGGGGTAGAGGGAGAGAGAGAATCTTGGGCAGACTCCCTGCCGAGCACAGAGCCGTGTGTGGGGCTTCATCTAACCATCCTGAGATCATGACCTGAGCTGAAATTGAGTCAGGTGCTTAACCAAGTGAGCCACCCAGGCACCCCTAGAAATTGGACTCCTAAGTCAGCTTGGGAGTTACACAAAGTGTGTTTAAAATCATCTTTGGCAGTTTGGTATAGAGAATATGTTCAATAGGAATTTATGTAAGAGAGCTACAAAAAAGATTATTGAGTCACTGTGAAATGTTTTGCCTCTGAGATGATCAAGGTACAAGTCATGCTATTTGTTGTTTGCTTACTTAATTTTAAAAACTTAGTAGACTTAGGGTCCTGGGTGGCTCAGTTGATTAAGTGTCTGCCTTCGCCTTTGGGTTATGATCTCAGGGTCCAGTGTCTGGCTCCTTGCTCAATGGGGAGTCTGCTTCCTCTCCCTCTGCTGTTCCCCGCCCTTGTGTGCATGTTCTCTCTCTATTTCAAGTAAATAAGTAAAATTAAAAAGAAAAAAAGTTGGTAGGCTGAGATAACCTGTGCTTACTGGGTCTAGAAATATATTCTGTAGTTGGGTGTGATTTCCATACCATATTTTGGAAAAAAGGGTGAGAATCAGAAGTTAAATTGTTGGGCATGTTATTTGTAGCACCCTTTATAGACCTAAGTACTGATAGTGAAGATATAGGGCTTTTATGGTATCAGAATTATTCTCAATTTTGTATAAGCAAGCCAGTCTGGTTTTTATATCTGAAACCCATTTACCAGTTAGGAAAAAAAAAAACACTATCAAAACACTTGTTAAACAGTTAAATTGTTCTTATAAGGATATTTCATGCTTTCTGAACGAGGCCTCTGTAATAGTGTTTCTAGATTGTTTTCATAGTGATTATAGCAAAATGACACCTATTTTCTCACATCATCGGTAAACCTCTGGTTCACAAACATATACTGAACTGTTTCCAACTTTTTAGTGTATACATATTCTAAACATTTCTACTGCGAATGCTTTTTTAGAATGATGTTTATCTTTGTTGTGACTTGTGGTTAAGTATTAATTATAGAAGCATAAAAGTTGTTCCTTCGTTTCTGTATATTTGCTCTTATTTATTGGGGTCTTCACATAGGAGAGAAGTTCTCTCAGTATGAAGCTCTTTGCTTGGAAATCATGATGTTACTGATAGTACCTTGCTTAGGCTCATTGGGTTTTCAAGGCTCACATCTTAGTGAACCGGCCTTGAGCAGTTTGGGGTTGGGAAGAAAATTAGGTAGTGATGTAAGACAGTGATATATTTTATATTACTAAACTTTATTTCTTCTATAAAAAATAGGACAAAAAGTCAGTCGAAAGCACTTGCCTTTGTTTTGCACGTCTAGTGGACAACTTCCAACATGAGGAGGTAAGCCTTTAATCTTTGGTGGTATTTTCATGAAATTGTTGATTGTTGAGTCATGGTATAACAGTATTTTTTCTTTTGTTTGTGAAGAATTTACTCCAGCAGGTTGCCTCCAAAGATCTGCTTACAAATGTTCAACAGCTGTTGGTAGTGACTCCACCCATTTTAAGTTCTGGGATGTTCATAATGGTGGTTCGCATGTTTTCTCTGATGTGTTCCAACTGTCCAACTTTAGCTGTTCAACTTATGAAGCAAAGTAAGTACTACTTTGTTATCCACCTTTAGGCAGGAGAAGCAGGTTCTTAAAAAGTGTTTATTAATAAATGCAGTCAATATAGACAAGTAAAAGGGCTTGTTAAAAGCATGGACACTGGGGGTGCCTGGGTGGCTTAGTGGGTTAAGCCTCTGCCTTCGGCTCAGGTCATGATCTCAGGGTCCTGGGATCGAGCCCCACATGGGGCTCTCTGTTCAGCAGGCAGCCTGTCCCCCTCCCCCACCTGCCTCTCTGTCTACTTGTGGTCTCTTTCTGTCAAATAAATAAATAAAATCTTTACTAAAAAAAAAAAAGGGACACTGGAGAGAGTAAGGGAAGAAAACTGTTGATCTGTAATACATTTGTGTGGGGACAGTACAGTAGTGCTTCCTGTGTACAACGTATAACATCTGCAGTATATTAAAAATTTATCCTGGTGGTTCTAGGGCTAAAAATGCAGGCTCATTGCCTTCTCTCCAATAGTAATTATGTAGTGATGCTTCATTAGGGGAATACTGAGTTACGAGTAGTTGCCTGTCCTCTGCTTCCCCTTCTTTCTGCCCCTCTTAGAGTTTTCCCAGCAGTTTATCTGATTCCACAATGCTTCCTTCCTTAGGAATTTGGAACTTACTTGCACACATGAATCTCTCTCATCTTTGCTCTCGAGTATTTTCTAGGCCCTTCTCAGCCTTATCCATCAATACAGTTCTGTTGTACTGCCGTGTTGCTACCGCATCTCTCATAAACCTTAGATTTTGCAAGTTAATCTCAGAAGACAGTGTGCTTCAGAAAACCACCTGTATGTTAGGATTATTGCTACTAGGGTGTTGATCCCATTTATACAGGATGCATTTAATGGTGGTTAATTTCATATTTTTAATTCTTATCTCTGAGGATATTACCGTGGGAGCATTAGTGATGGTGTTCAGAGACAGAGAAACCTCTGGCATCACTGTCTCAGATAAATATTTTTTACATTATTTACGTTTTTTATATTTAGTCACTTTTTTTGTGAATTGGCCCAGCATTTTGCAGGAAAGTAGTGTTGTTGAGCTGTTATATTCAAAAGATTCTCTTAAAGCACTAATCACTCCTAAACTTGGCATTCCAGAGATTTGTACGGCTTGTGTCATGAACAAAGTGAGAAGTTGGGGAAGGTCTTGAGTAGTGTTGGCGCATGCCCTAGGAGCCCTTTGAATTTTGCTGAGCCCACCATCTCCTGAAGTTTGAGTTCAGAGTATTTCTTGTTACCATGTGTGGCACCACATTTCCCTAAAACGGTTTAGGAAATTGTTCACTGACTTTTGTTCTGCTTTACCATTTCGGACTTTTTCCCCCTTCGGATGACTGTTCTTACCTTTTGCTTATTAGTCCATGAAGTTTGCCGTACATTTATCACTTGGAGGCCACTAGACTTAGATTTTGTTTGTTCATCAGTAACACAAAGGAAGCATGTTGTCACCCTCTCATCTCTTTTTTTTTTTTTTTAAATTAAAGAATCCTTACAATGTAACATAGCTATGTATTCACATTTCTGAAGAAAGTTGGCAAGACTGTACTTTCTCAAGAAATTTAAAATAAATTTCTTAGTGAAATTTATGTGGGGCAGCAAGTTAACTATACAGGCTTTTGCCCAGATCAGTAGTGAATACTTTCCTCCATAACAAAATTTAATGATGACTGCCAAAACATTTCAACGAAATGTTTGTAAAAGATCCAGTGCCATCTGTACCTTTAGTTATTTGAATGACTAAACCTGTGAATAATGGGAACTTCCTCATGTCACAGTGTTCTTGCAGGAGGCTGGTTTTCATGCAAATTCCTCTATAAACTGATGTCTTCTGGCATTGGAAACTTAGGGTAGAGGATATGTTAATGACCTTTGTATTAAGTAGGCATGTTTGTCTTTAAGGTAATTACTTCCTGACCATGGTATGGTAATATTTTGATGCTTGTAATTTCTTTGTTTCATTGTGTTGATCACCCATTTTCAGTATACTTAAACTAAAGGCAAATAAACTTGAATTGGGGATTAAAATGTACGTTGACTGCACTTTTGTACAAAGTACTGTGTTCTTCACACACAAATAAAAACAAAAACAAAATTAAAAAATTCCCAAATTCTCTGGTGTGGATTTTGTTTAAATGGCCAACTAGGACTCAGACTGAAGCCTTTAGAAAGAAAATTTTCTTAAATTACTTTTTTTAGGTTTTCATTATAGGTCATTTGGCTTTTTAATTCCTATATATGGCATATTGCTGTATAAGAAAATACCTCTTTTTAACTTTTTATTCATGTATAGTTGACTGTAAGAAAATAATTGATTGTTTTCCCCCATAGGAATGATTGCCTTTTAAATTAGGTAATATAACTAGTTTCATGGGTTTTTGGTTTCTGTTACTGGTTTTACAGACATTGCAGAAACACTTCACTTTCTCCTGTGCGGTGCCGCTAACGGAAGTTGTCAAGAACAGATCGATCTTGTTCCACGAAGTCCTCAAGAACTGTATGAACTGACATCTCTGATTTGGTAAAGATTGGGCTGATAATAACAGCTGTGGCTTATACGCGGGTATTTTATTGAGAGATCTGTCATTTACTAATAGTTCAGGAAGCTACTTAATGAAATAATTGCACCTTTGTTTTCAGCGAACTTATGCCATGTTTACCAAAAGAAGGCATTTTTGCAGTTGATACCATGCTGAAGAAGGGAAATGCGCAGAACACAGATGGTGCAATATGGCAGTGGCGTGACGACCGAGGCCTTTGGCATCCCTATAACAGGATTGACAGCCGGATCATTGAGGTAGTAGTTTCATCGTACCGTTTAAATATGTTTATTTTGGTGGCGAGTGGGTGTAGGGATGGAGTGGGGATGTGGATATGTGTACTTAAATGTGCTCAGTTTTGAATTAACTCAAGATTCTCTCATTTTGTCTCCTGAGAACAAGGTCCTCATTTCTGTTCAGGTCAACTGCTTCAGCTGCTAACTACCTGATTGACTTGGAGCAAGTAATTTAAGTTCTTTGTTCCATAGTTTCCTCATTTCTAAAAGGAAACATTGGAGGAGCCAGGCTATACATTTTCAAAGTCCCTTCTATCTCCCACCCAGAGATGCCTCCCATAAACAAAGATTTATAGACAAATAGCTGTTTGTCAACATACTTTAAAGAAAAAAAAAACAAGGAAACAGTTTTAGTATAAAAGTGTAGGTGATGAAATGGTTAAGTGAGTTTTGATACCCACTAGCCTCATATGTAGTCCACATGTTAATGGGATACATTTCAATGACATAAAATGGGATATGGAAAAATGAACACAGTATTCAGAACTTTGTGACTCTTTGGGGCACTCAACAAAATAAGAGAGGAATAATGAAAAGGAAAGGTGCACCGAAATATTTAGTGTTTTTCTATGAAGGTTTTATGTGTGATTTTTATTACTTTTGTTAACTTCCATATTAAGTATGCATTGAAATATTTCAGAAAATTTTCAGGTCAGAAAAATGGCCTTCTGTTAGGAACTGTGGGTCACTGCATTATTTGGTACACCATGCATCATTTACTGGTATTTTCAATACGGGAGATAGCTTTAAGTCATACTATATTTTCTAATTTAAGTCTGTGATATTTGAATTTTTTTTAGAGCATCACACTTGAAGAGACATTCTTCTTTAAAGATGTCTTCTATGATTAGTTTTTAAAAATGAAATTTTGAAAAAGAACTTTGAAACCATTGACTTCCCGTTATAAAATCAGGAGTTCTTAAGACTTTTAAGTTCCGAGCCAGCTTTCAGGAGGGAGTGAGGTGTAAGGGGTCTTGGTGTGTGTTGTTCACCTTAGTATGTAAGCAGGCCATGTTCTCTACCATTAAGCTGCCTTTTTAGCATTGTCCTGTTAATTGCATTTTCCCTATTAGCTTACTCTCTTACGTTTAAGGAGTCCTGTCTTTGATTTAACCTAAGAATTCCGTAGCCTGGACTGTTGTAAGAATGAGTACTCTATCACATCTTTGGCTGTCTTATCTCAAGCAAATAGTATTAATCAAAGCGTGTCGTTTTATTTATGTACTGTGCACACATGCACACCCGAGGGGTTACTCTCCTAGGTCCAGGCGTGTCCCTTTCAATCTTAAAGTATCATTTAAATGGGAAGTCTTTTTACCTAAGGATAATTTTATAGAATCATTTTGTTTAAAGAAGATTTTGTGGGCTGCTAAAAATCTATGATATAAATACTATTTTAAGAATTAGATACTAAGATTTTTTTCAGGTAACAATTTTTTTTCTATCAGCAATGTCTTAAAAGCTTTCTTAATATAAACGATGTCTTCCTTACGTCAGGGATTCTACATAACTGGATCTTCCATCAGGAATTGATCTGTATTTATGTCTCCAGGGACCTTATAGAGTCTGTGGTGTATAATTATGTTTAATTAAAAATGATTTATTAAATGAATGAGTTTTGTCATGGCCACACTGTTAAATCTTCCATACTCTTTTACTTCACCATCTGAAACCTGATGAAATAAATATGTAAGTTAGCGTTTATGGAGGGTCCCTCTGTGTCTTAAGTTAATAAATTTCTCCATGTTTATATTCAAGGTTTCTCTCTCTTTGCTCTCAGGCAGCCCATCAGGTCGGTGAGGATGAGATAAGCTTGTCCACTCTGGGACGAGTTTATACTATTGATTTTAATTCTATGCAGCAAATCAATGAGGACACGGGAACAGCACGTGCCATTCAGAGAAAACCTAACCCCTTAGCCAATACTAACACTAGTAAGTACTTTTGAGTTAATAGTACTGTATTGTCATGTGAATAATATTTCTGATGATAAATAATTATTTCACTGAGTGTCTTTATCAAGCTTAAAACCATTGTGTAGTGGTAATTAATTTGTTGTGGTTTTTTGGTCATGTTCTAACTGATGCATGAGCCAGCACTGCTTCAGCACTGCTGAAATGGGACCCTCCACATTTTTTTCCTGCTCTGTGATTTGTTGTCCTGGGCCCCGGCTGGAATTGGCCTGTGTTGTTTTTTGTTTTGTTTTTAAAAATCTGATCCTCTTATTCCTCTTACACATTTAGATCCACACACACCTATCTGCTTAGTTCTTTACAACCTTTTTTGTTACACGTTCCTATCGAAATTCTCTTCTTCACTAATGAAGAATAGGTTTTTTCTGTTGAGGTTTCTGACATTTGTCTGTGTCCTTGGGGATTCAGTCTGTTGCTTTGCACCTCTAGTGTAGAGTGCAGGGGTCAGCGGACTTCTGAGAAGGGCCAGATAGTAAATGTTTAAAGCTTTATGGATTGTACAGTGCTCGTACTGCATACCGTCATTGTAGCACAAAACAGTCATATTAAAAAAGAGAAAGAAATGTATGTGGTCATGCTCTGGTAAGATAACCCCCCCCCCCACCCCCCCCAAAAAAAAGAGGAGCTGGGCCAGATTGGGCCTTTCCACCATACTTTGCTAACTCTGGTGTAGAGCTTACTTCCTCATCACTTTATTTCCCTTGTACCTTGTTCCCTCTGAGAAAAGCCACAGATCATCTTGTTTTTCCCATAGCTTCTAGTCACATACCCACTGTCCATTTCGTGAACTTTGTTTATTTCTTACCAGTGGTATAGCTGGCTAATACTGAAATATCCTTGGTATTTTGTTGAACATATGCTATTAAAACAAGAGGTACACCGCGCTGATACCTTGTCCTTTCTAGCTGGCTCACTTTTGTCTTAATGCTGCCTTTGGTGTCTTTGTGGACACCAGGTGATCACATTACATAAGTTAAGGTCTTTTTTTTTTTTTAAATAACATTTCAAATAATTACAACAAGTTGAAGGCTCTGTTGTTTACTTCTTTGAATTTGTGAGGTCTGTAAGTTTAGAATTGTACATTTTTTTTTTAACAGGTGGATATTCAGAGTTAAAGAAGGATGATGCTCGAGCACAGCTTATGAAAGAGGATCCGGAACTGGCTAAGTCTTTTATTAAGACATTATTTGGTGTTCTTTATGAAGTGTATAGTTCCTCAGCGGGACCTGCGGTCAGACATAAGTGCCTTAGAGCAATTCTTAGGATAATTTATTTTGCGGATGCTGAACTTCTGAAGGATGTCCTGAAAAATCATGCTGTTTCAAGGTGTGTTCATGAAAATAGTAAAACATTGTAGAAATTCAAGTCTCTGCAAGTAATCTCAGCAATCTTTAAAGTAATAATATAGGAAAAAAATGCATAAAACAGTTCATTTGTAATGTCTCGAGGCCTTCGTTGTCTCTTTATATTTATACACACCTTGAGAAAGAGAAGTGGAAAAGTTAAGCATTTAAGACAAATTTTAGTTGTTTTCACAGTGAAAATATATTGCTCTCAAAATTAAAGTAGTATGGCCAAGAATAATTCTCAAGGTTCAGACAGTTGTTTTATATGCGAATGCTTTCTTTTTTTAGTCACATTGCCTCCATGCTGTCAAGCCAAGACCTGAAGATAGTAGTTGGAGCACTTCAGATGGCAGAAATCTTAATGCAGAAGTTACCTGATATTTTTAGTGTTTACTTCAGAAGAGAAGGTAATGTCATTCATGATAATTAATTAGTGGTTAATCTTTTAGTCTAAATAGTATTTCAGTAGCCGTATAGCTTTAATTTAGAACAAAAATAAACTTAAATCTTTTACATAAGAAGTTTTCGTGCTTGTAACTTATGTACATATAAAGTGTGTCTTCTGTAAAATCCATTAGCTGACGTTGTGTGAGATTAATGGGCAGATGATAAACACTTTGTTATGTTTTAGTAATCTGAGTGTTCATGGGCCAGAAGCGATCCTTGACGTTCCTTTTCATGTGGATAATGCACACCTGCCCATAGAGATGCTTGAAAAAGTCAAGAGTTCACTTGCATTCCCAGTGAATCCCATTAGTAGATCAGAACACTAGTAAAGAGGATTATTATTTACTTCCTTGGATTTAGTCCCCTAATTTGAGGAATTTGAACATGGATGTCAGTCTCGGAGACATAGTCCTTTTCCATTCTCTTTTTGAAGATCACAGAGATGAAACCGTATTGCTCATTTGGGTGTTTTATCCTTTTCAAACGTGCCAAGATATTAAAGGAGTTCTTTCTCATCAACAAATCTCTTTATGGCTCTTTTGGTCTTTGAAGGTACTTTGGTCTTGTGTGAGGGCACAGGAAATAATGGTGTTTTACCCTCAAGTAATCCTTCTTAGCTTCACCTTCCATCTTATCAGCAGTCCCGGTTCTTTCTGCATATGGTCTATTACCCTTCTTTCATCACATTACACTGGCTCTGTTTCTCCTCACATCTCAAGAGTGCTGTAGTCATGCTAGTGTCAGAGTATTAAGTGGAAAGAGGTCTTCAGTATTTCTTACTAGTTCTGTTTAAATAACGGGGCTTTTTTTTTAAATCCCAACTCTACATATTTACATGAAACGGAAGGCAAACTCTATCGTTAGCAAATGGGTGCATTTATGAATAGATTATTTCTTTGATCACATAGATATTTGGTATGTGTTCTTTTTAGCCTTGGATTATTTTTAATTTGCATTCTGTGTTTCAGTTTTCATGGTCTGTATTAGTTGTTGTTTGCCTTAGTATTATCTTTCACATCTATTTCATCTTTCTGATTTGGAAGTATGTCAGAATATGTCTTTTTCTCAAAGTGATTTTTTTTCTTTTTACATTTCTAGTACCACTGTGCCATCAGATTGGAATTTCCATCCCCCCAAATTTACATAGTATATACAGTTTGAAGTTTATGGAGGAGTTTTGATTAGTTCTTTACTTTGCATCTAGCTAGATATACTGTTCTTTTAGGTTACTCTTAAATGTCATTTATTCCTGCGGACCTTGCCTTCCTTCCAGAGTCTGTAGGGTTCCTGATTGCTGTGTGCTCTGTCAGAACTTACTTTCTAAAGGGCAGTTTATTTTTTATTTGTTATTTCTTATATTGTTTTGTTTTGTTTTCTCCCCGATAACTGCCTGAGTTCATTTTTCTCATCCGTGGCCATATTCTTAGTACCTAGCACACAATCTGTCATGTTATTGCTGTGGATATTATTCGTGGAATGTGAATGCCTCAAGTTTGAGTTCATTCAGATATTCTGTGTTTTGTTGTGTTTTTGTGGTTTTTGTTTGTTGGTTTGTTTTAAGAATTCTGATGGAAAGCTCTGGACTGTTTCCCAGAAAAAAAAAGTGAATCTGTGAACATGCATTCATACCTTCACACGTATACCTTGGCATACAGTTGATAGTTCTTGGCAACTACCCCCCACTCCCCACCACCACTGTCCACCATTCTCCTGTGGTTCTAGCCCAGATGTAAACCCCTGCCTTGTAAGTTGCTGTTTAGCTCCCCTTGTCTCCTGCAAGGATGTGAAAAATCACCATCCTTGGATTGCTGGTGTTCTCTTTTGGCCAGTGGTGTTACTGTGATCTTGTCTCACTGTGCATTTGAAGTCAGGTAAAAACTGTAGCGAGTCTTTCTCTCCTGGCTATCAAGCCACAGGAGCACTACTGCATTTTTGTAGTTCATTTGTTTCTATAATAGTATTTTGAATTTCCAGTAGAACCTTATGTGCGACTCTGTTAAATTTCCTGTGATCACGTTTTGAATTTAGATCTCTTTATTTAATGTTGAATTTGCCTCCTACTTTCCAGAATGGAGTCAAGTCCAAAACCCTGGCACCTAAGTCATCATGCTCCACCCTACCCCCACCCTCATTTGCTGGATGCTTTTAATTCATTCCCCGTGAATCAGTGTTAGCATTTAGAGATTCTGTAATCGTGGGGAAGTGGTCTTGGTTAAAACTGACTGTTAAATCTGTTACTACATAGGTGTAATGCATCAAGTAAAACACTTAGCAGAATCAGAGTCTTTGTTGACAAGTCCACCAAAGGCATGTACGAATGGGTCGGGATCCTTGGGGTCCACGACGTCAGTCAGCAGTGGAACAGCCACGGCCGCCACTAACGCCACGGCTGACTTGGGGTCCCCGAGCTTGCAGCACAGCAGAGATGATTCTTTAGATCTGAGCCCTCAAGGGTAAGTCAGAGTTTTGTGCTGATTTTTATGCTCTTTGCCTTTACCTGTGTCCTGGTACCTGAGATTCACACAGGGAATAAAATGGTAAAATATTAGAGAGGACACTTCGTATTTTCCCATCCTGTTTAGTTCGATGTTTAACGGGCATGGGAAGAGACTGAACACTTACGGGAAAGCCACTCTGTTGAGCCATGCTTAGGAACTACAAGAGATACTAGGTATTTCCAGTGTCATATCAGGGAACTGAGGCTCAGGAAACTTTCTGAGTGAGCTAATTGAGAAGTCAATGATGAGCACAGTGTTACACACTTACTTTACAGATGTGGGATTTGAGCCCTCATATTTAATGGCATATTTACTGCACTGTTGCATACATACCAACTTCAAGACATCTAGATAGTGAGATAGAAATACTAAACACTAAAAAAAAAAGAAAGAAAGAAAAATATTAAACACTAGAGTTTTTTGAACTCCACAGGAAAAAAAAACCCAATTTCCCATTTATTTTTAATTGGCAAATGGGAACTTTGCTCTTAATAAAAGAAAGTGGGAGTTCTTAAAATAGGTCTGCTTCCACCTTCCTACCCCTTTATTGAACTGTGCTTCTGAGAACATTACCAGACCCTCATTTTAGTTTTCATTTTGTTGTGATGAAACAAATTACACTCTGAAAGTGTTTTTGTTTCTTTGACGTTAGAAACTGAATATTGCTATATGACGCACATGATGAAATATTCATTTCTGGAATCCAGAGTGTAGTTAGTGTAAGAACTCCTTCCTGCTCCTTTTAAGGTGTAACATAGATTTCGGTAAAACATACTGTATTTAATCAGTGAGGTCCAAACATTTAATCCTGTCAACTGCAAGGGGGCGTTGTCCTAAGAAGCTTATCTCGCTCAGGATTCCTGCTCCTTTTGGTGCCACCTGGTGGCACTTGTCCTCTCTAGCTTAAATAAGAATTTTGGCAGTTCTGGGACTTGGGCTGCAGACTGAGACTTCTGACACAGTGGCTATTATTTTAGGAAGCTGCTTAGTTTGGGTGATACTTATGTCAGGGGCCCAGTCCAACGGGATTGAGCCTGGGCAATATACTGGGGATCCTTCACCTTCTCTCTTTTCAAGTTGGATTTGCCTTGCCTGCCTCTCTTTTCCCTTCGTCTCCAGAATGACTTCTTGCCCCTGCTGCTGTAGTAACTTGTGTTACTGCAGGGTTTCACTCTCTAGCACAGGCATGGTGCCCTGAGACCTCAGGTGCTTGGTGAAATGTGATGCAGCTCAGACAAATGCAGTATTTCTGAGCTGCTTAAAGGAATTAGAGTTCATTATAGTTTCTAGAGTTGAAAATTTCTAAAAAATGAGGGAAAACTTTCAAAGTTTTAAGCAGTTCCATTCCTTTGTAATATGGTTTCAAATAAAGAAAAGTTCATATAAATTTATGAAGGGGGAATTGTTTAGTTGTGTTTGAAAGTTCATTTGTCCTTGGGGTGCCTGGGTGACTCGTTTGTTCAGGCATTCAGCTCTTGGTTTTGGCTCAGGATCGAATCCCATGTCAGGCTCCATGCTCAGTGCAGAATCTGCGTGAATATTCTCTTTCTCTCCCCCACTCCCCTGCCCCTCCCTCACTTGCATTCTCTCTAAAATAAATCTTTAAAGAAAAAAGTTCACTTGTCTTGATTGTGAAGCATAAACATATTTGTGATTTTAATAGGCATGTCAGACGTTAGAAGACCTTTAAAGGGTTTTTTAGTTTTGTTTTTCTGGGGGGTTTTTTTGTTTTGTTTTTTTCTAATTTTATTTGGGTTGCAGACCAACTGAACCAGAACTTCTTTTTTAAAAGATTTATTTATTTATTTGAGAGAGAGAGTGCGCTAGCACGGGGTTGGTAGAGGGAACAGAGGGAGAGAGAGAGAGCAACTCAGGCTGACTGCATGCTGAGCGTGGAGCCCAACGCAGGGCTCGAGATCATGACCTAAGCTGAAACCAAGATTTGGACAGTCAATTACTGCCCCATTCAGGAGCCCAAACATTTTCCCCATCTTTTCCATATTAAGTAGTTTTGTTATTCTGAGAATCCGTTGATATTTCAAACTATTTCTGCTGTTGTTAAGAGTATTGAAAATAAGACAAAGTCTGTATATGTTCTATTTCAGGTATTCTAATTTAAAACAAGTTATTCATACTATGACTTAATAGATTTGTTTATAGGTAAATTTGAGTAAAAAAAAATCACGAAACTATTTATAAATGCATTCATTTAGGATGTTACTGTATTACATACCATGAAAGTACTTTCGGTAGTATCAGGAAAGTATCTTTAACACTCAGAGTCCTGTTGTATATATCTTCTTGTCATTTATTTTAGGGAAGAAATATAATCAGAGTTAACATTCTTTTTCTAGTTTGATAGCACAGTTCTTTTTAATATTGGGTCTTTGCATCCTAAATTTGTTCTGTGTACTTTTCTGTATGTGTACAACATTTTATAATAAGAGTTTTAACAAAGAATTTATCAGATACTCTATTTGGTTTTACTTTTTTTAGTAGTTCAGTGTAGTCAAATAAGCTGTTTTTCTGGGTTAATCATTTTTTGTGTTTCTAGACCTCTAGAACACGACTGGTGCAGAGTCTGCATTAAATAAGTAATCATAAAATGAAGAATACCCTTTTATGGCAATATTTTACAACTCCTTGTTTCTGCCATTTTAGCTTGCTTTTCAATGAGCGATGATAATAAAGCGTGGTAATTGCTAAACTTATCCCATGTTTTCCCATGTGATAGTCGATTAAGTGATGTTCTAAAGAGAAAACGACTGCCAAAACGAGGGCCAAGAAGGCCAAAGTATTCACCTCCAAGAGATGATGACAAAGTAGACAATCAAGGTAATTGCTTTGGTAATGTGGTGGGCTGCAGAGGGAAGGACAGTAGCAGTGAGTGGCATGTACTTCCAAAAGCTCTTGACAGCTTTTAAGCACACCTGGGTTTCCTGAACAGTAGTTTCAGTAAATTCATCTAGTATTGTAAACAGGAATGTTAAAATTTGGTTGGTTTTTCATCAGTATGCTGAGATGACTTAACTCTCATTACCGCTTCTTTTCATAGCTAAAAGCCCTACCACTACTCAGTCACCTAAGTCGTCTTTCCTGGCAAGCTTGAACCCAAAAACGTGGGGAAGGTTAAGCGCACAGTCCAACAGCAACAACATTGAACCAGCACGAACTGCGGGAGTTAGTGGTCTTGCCAGGGCTGCCTCAAAGGACACCATATCCAATAATAGGTGAAGTGGGGGAATTCTCTATTAGTTTTGTTCTAAGATTAGTGAAACTCTACATTCTTGCAGTCAGCACACTTACTACGTGGAGATGAAACATGGACACAGCCTTTTAATTTATGCTCAGAAATGGCATTACTCAAGATTGGAGCAGATTCTTAGTTTTTGAACTCTGGCTTTTTCCTAAATTCAGTCACACTTTAAAACCATTTCGACATTTCTGGTTGGGAGTTAACATATGTTCAAAACCAAATAAATTATGTTCCCCATGGAACCTGTTCTTTAATTTTGTTCTAGACAAGGGAAAGCTGACGTATTTGTGTGCGCACTCACAGACTCCCCTTCTATGATACCCTTCTTTCCTCTACCCTTTACACTGGAACTTAAGGGTCTTAGAATAGAGGCTTGTTTGTTCTAAGCTGTTTAGAATTGTATCAGCTAAACTTTTTCACATACCAGTTTTTGACTGTTTTTGTTTTGTGTTTTTGTTTGTTTTTTGTTTTTTAATTTTTTATCTTCTCAGTCTGTGGCTTTGAAAATTTTTTTTTTCCAGCCCTTCTGAGTTGTTTTATTTAGTTTCTTTGACTCTGGTTGTAACATACCAACAAGGATTACTTCCTCTGCAAAGAAGAAATTTTTAAAAATCAAATGCCACTGGGTTAAGAGATAGGGTTTTGGGGAGTGGGGTGGGGTGGGGTGGGTGAATTTGTTTGGTTGTATTCCCAATTTTGGCTTTAACTAAGAAAATAAGCAAATGTATATCTAAAGCCATCAGAATTTGTAATTTAAATAGCCAGGTCTCAGCTAATAGCACAGGTGCATGTTCCTGGTCTGTAGTTCTTCACTTTAGCTCTCTAAGGAACAGGATAAAGGACAAAGCAGGTATGTCTGTCTGTCTACCTAATGAAGCAGCCGTGTAGAGTTGCTTTCAGGCAAACACTTAGGGGTAGAGTTCCCAAGAAGGTAGAACTTGTACATTCTTCATGTAATGATCTGAATTATAGTTGAAGTACATGAGCATTTCTCTACTACACCTTAGCCCATTTTGAAAATGACTCTTAATTTGATTCATCTGAATTTTAGAAGCATAGGTGGAAAAGGGTTTTAAATGTAGCAGCTATTTGCCTTTGATGTGGAGTTACAATTGAAATCCTTTCTATACACGGAGACTGAATTTAATATCTTGTTTTTCCTTCTTGCAGAGAAAAAATTAAAGGTTGGATTAAGGAACAGGCACATAAATTTGTAGAGCGTTATTTCAGTTCTGAGAACATGGATGGAAGCAACCCTGCACTGAATGTCCTTCAGAGACTTTGTGCTGCAACTGAACAACTCAACCTCCAGGTACCACATGGGCTGTGTGGTGTTGGTCCTTCGTCGTCTTTTCCAGCATCTCTTCTGTCTTCCTGTCCTTTCCTTGATGACTCTGACTTTCCATGAATTTTGTTGTCCTAGATCAGCTTTTTCGCCAGACATGTACCTTTAGCACTGACTTAGCTATAACTTGTCCCTTGACTTTTGTGCTTCATTATTTTATCAGTAACTATACTAGGAATCTCATCTTTGACTTTCTTCTCTTCTCATCCCTTTTTTTTTTTTTTTTTAAAGCGTTTATTTAGAGAGCACATGCATATGAGCTGGGGGAGGGACAGGGCCAGAGGGCCAGCAGATCTCAAGCAGACTCTGCTCTGAGCATGGAGCCTGATAGGGAACCCATTCTCACGAACCTGACAGATCATGGTGTGAGCCCAGATCAAGAGTCAGAGGCTCAGCTGATTGAGCCACCCAGGCGATCTGTCACATTCCATATTTCTTGACAAAAAAAAGAAACTTGAGAGAAATGTCCCACAGGTACATCTCAGCTATGGGTATTAGAATTGATGGGACCCTCCTTAACGCCTCAGCCACATGGATCTGATAGTCCTTGGAGAGGGAGATTGAATAATAAGCCTTTTATATTTCATCTGATTCTTAGCCTGTTTACATTTTTAATGTACTTTGAGTACTTCGAGTAGTACATGTTTTCCAAGAATTGTCCATTTCATCCAGGTTTTAAATGTATTAATTTAAAGCCATACTTTATATTCTTGTTTTATCTTATCATTGTGGTATTCTAGCTCTTTACCCCTCAGTTTGTATTCTCAATTCTATGTCTCATTTCTTTATTTATTTAGTCTCTTGATTTCTTTTATTATTATTTATTTCTTTATTCAACATTGGCCGAATGCAAGACTTTCCTTTTTTATGCTAGTAGTATGGATGCTGGTTTTCTTCAATGAAATCCTAACATTTCTGACTTTGCATGTAAGATCATAGTTTCCAAGGTTCTACCAAGAATGCATCACTCCCCCCACCTTCGTTTTTAAAAATGTTGAGAATGTATTCAGTTCCTTTTGGGGAAAACGTGCACTGTGCATTTAGTTTTAAGTCAATATAAATAATCAGTACAGATAAATCAGTATATCATTATAGAAATACTGTTCCAACTCTTCCAGGTGGATGGTGGAGCTGAGTGCCTTGTAGAAATCCGTAGCATAGTCTCAGAGTCTGATGTTTCATCGTTCGAAATCCAACACAGTGGATTCGTGAAGCAGCTGTTGCTTTATTTGACATCTAAAAGTGAAAAGGATGCTGTGAGCAGAGAGATCAGATTAAAGAGATTCCTTCATGTATTCTTTTCTTCACCAGTAAGTTATCTCCTGATGCTTCTCTGTCATCCTGTAAGAATCATTGGTCACTGATATTTTCACCTCAGTAATTTCCATTAGGTGCTGGTCAAGATATTGAGGTCAAGTCTCTGGCTTCTGATACACAGTTAGATTTGGATTTCTTGGTCTTTTACATAACAAATACACTAGTAAAGCAACAGAATCGTGATTTAATGGCATAGGTGCTACACTACACTCTCTATGGCCATTGTATCTTGTCTTTGTTTTTTTTCGGTAATACCCCAGCCATTAATAGTAGTCTCTTACTTGTGAATGTATTTTATTCTCAGTATTTGTTTTTAAACATGTTGTCAGCAATATATACATATAGGGAAATATGGTAAGATAGCTACAGACATGAGAGAGGGAGCATATACGTTTCCATTTTGCATATAAAGTACAGTATTAACAATTTTATTGGAGTGTACGCAGTCACCATTTATAATCTGGATTACCAAACCAGAAGGCTCAGAGAAGCTCCACTTCCTTCAGCCTCAGTGAGTAAGAGCAAGAATGTAACCATTCTTGGACACTAGTGACTTAACATCATTCTACTTGTTACAAAACTACTTGAGAGAAGTCATCCTCTGGATCATCTGTGTAGTAAGACTAAGGGTAATTTCTCCTATGTGTTGGTGAAACATTTGAGCACTTCCTGTATTGTTCTAACTTGGACTCGTAACGCAGACTTGTTACTTGTTTGAGATGCATTAGATGTGTAGCAGTTTTGTACCATGCTTAAGATTAAGTACAGGTCTGTAATCTCTTACCTGAAACTCCGTGCAGCTGAAAGGGTTTCAGGAGTTCTACAGTACGGTCCCAGTGGATTCTAAATAGCGCTTCATAAACGTTGAATATTTTTGCAGGAAAGCATGTGGATATTCCTGCTCAGTACAGGTAAATAAAGACTGCAAAGGGCCTCATGTCTGAGTCAGATCTCTTCACCAATAAGTTGTGTTTTCAAGCCTTTTTGGACTTAGGAATTAAGAATAAGGGATTGTGGGCCTGTACAAAAAAAGAGTCTCTTTGAAATAATTTAGATGGAAATAATCATTCCAACCAAATCTATCAAAAGAGACTAGAGGAATAGTTCTCTTCTGTAAAACTGCCCGTTAAATTTTCTTGTTGAAGAGTGTTCCATTTTCAAGAGGCCTTGCTTATTAACCTGTTGGTTTATTTATAACTTTAGCTTCCTGGAGAAGAGCCCATTGGAAGAGTAGAACCAGTGGGTAATGCACCTTTGTTGGCATTAGTTCACAAGATGAACAACTGCCTCAGCCAGATGGAGCAATTTCCAGTGAAAGTGCACGACTTCCCCAGTGGAAATGGGACAGGAGGCAGGTAAGGATCATTGCCTGGGTGTGCCCTTGCCATCGGACTCTGTGCTTCATTTTGTTGAGGTAAAGTGCCAAGAGGTCTGGTAACATCTTCATCTGCTCTAAGACCATTCGACTTTAATGACTGAAGAAAAACACTTTATAGCTTTAAAATCGCCCCATGTGTTTTAAACATGTTTTGGAAGTACATAACCCATTGATTGTGTTGCTGAGCTGTTAATAGGCTTAGTGTTCCTTAAATTGATAGACTTTAATATATACGGATCTCTCCGTGAATTTGTAGATAGATTAATAAAATATTTGCATTCTGTACAATAATGTGATTTAAGTGGTTATACCTTTGATGGGTTTCAGCAAATAAGTGTATATTTTGAAGTTTTCTTGTTGCATTAAAACTTCTGCTTTTTCCATAATACAGTAGTTTTGCTGGACTCATGAAATGCTATAGAAAGAATTCACTGTAAAAGTTCATTATGGTATTTTCAGGTTGTTACAAGGTTTCTGGAATATTATGATTAGAAGTCTACAAAGTAAGAAACTAGTTTAGTTTTAAAATATACAGTCTGATGTGTTTTGAAAACATTTCAATTTTTTATTGAATTAAAACGATGTATTATTGGGCAGATGAAGGGATCCATGTGGGCTACGGTTTTTTTCTGGCTTTGAATATTATTATAGAATGTGGTATTCAGCTTTGATTATTATCCTGTCCTGGAAAATTTTATGAAATTGGGGGCATTTTCATCTGTGTCTGAGAAAATTATAAAGTTTTTCATTTTTACTTAGATTTGTATTACAAAAATTTATGTTTACATATATGTGTATAAATATATGTGTGTGTGTGTATCTCCTGTCCAATGGAATATTCTTTCCCATACTCTTATTTGCATGTCTTATGGAATCTTGCAGATAACTGCATTTTAAGCCTATCTGTGTCTCACTATTGTCAGCCCTTTCCAGAAGTGAGCAATTAAATATCATTACCAGGGTTAGACTGGTGTAGCTATCAAACTGCTTTGTTCAAAAGACCGTAGCAAAGTAAATTTTAAAGGTTAGTTTTTAAAGTAATTTTATAACAGAACTGTTTGAAAGCAAAAAAGAGGGCTTTTTCCTTTGTTTTTAAAGCCATAGAATTTCGTTAGACTGTGGCAAAATACTGCAGAAGTGAGCAGGCTCAAATGGTTGCGGAATTTCTAGTCTAGAGAAATATAGTTAAATCTCAGTGGTGAGGATTTCTGCTCACATTGGTTTCCGGTATGATAGAGATGAAATGATGATTTAATGTTTTCATATGCATACATACACACCATCTTTTATTTCTGACTTTATAACAACTTTCACTAAATAACTTGAATTGCTGGCTTGACTATTTACATAGCTGGTAAGTAAGTGCTTATTTTGTGTCTTAAAAAAATGAAGTCTGTATTGTCTTTTGTTTGTATTAATTATGTTGATTTTGAAAATAATAGAATAACTTTTTTTCACAAATTATCTTGAGCTTTTCTCTCAACAGAGGATCACAGGCTTTAAAATTTTTCAACACACATCAGTTAAAATGCCAGTTACAAAGACATCCAGACTGTGCGAACGTGAAGCAGTGGAAAGGCGGGCCAGTCAAGATCGATCCCCTGGCTTTGGTACAAGCTATCGAGAGATACCTTGTAGTTAGAGGTACTTTCCCTAGATGTGTGTTTTCTGTTTGTACATGCATTGGGCTGGGAATATTAAGGGATGTGGGAACGATTTCCCTGCTTAAGGCTGCTTCTGTTAAAACCTAGCACTGGGAACCTGTGTTCCCATCATTCATTTTTACATAGCCTGTGGAAGCATGATACACTTCCAAGGGGTTGATGGCTGACTTCAGTGTTGAGTTCATTTATCATGTTGGAATGTAATGCAGTAGAAATGACACTCTGTAGGTGACAATTTTCTTAGCTCTTTCTGCTTCATAGGTCACAGTGTAAATGTGTACTTTTTCTAAGAGTATGTTCATTTACTCTGTAAATGAAAAGTGTGGGCTTTTCTTTGCCATGGACAATTGCTTAGGAGTTTAATGGCCTTCTTGGGTCCTCAGGGTATGGAAGAGTAAGAGAAGATGATGAAGACAGTGATGATGATGGCTCTGATGAGGAAATAGACGAGTCTCTGGTAAGTTGCTATTCTCACCGTGTTGTCATGCACACACGGTTCAGGGCCTGGAGCTTAAGTGGGTTTTCTTTTGCTTCATTCAGGCCGCTCAGTTCTTAAATTCCGGCAATGTAAGGCACAGGCTACAGTTCTACATTGGAGAGCATTTGCTGCCATATAATATGACCGTGTATCAGGCAGTCCGGCAGTTCAGTATCCAGGCCGAGGACGAGCGGGAGTCCACGGACGACGAGAGCAACCCTCTGGGGAGAGCCGGCATTTGGACAAAGACTCATACAATATGGCAAGTCCAAAACTGACTTCGTTTGCTTTGTCATCGACTTCCATATATCGTTCTTGTGTTTTGGAATTCATAGTAATGGCTGGCTTACATAAGGAGAGGGGACCCAAATCCGACATTTTATTATTAAAAGCAGCTTTGAAATATTTTATCTGTGGGTACGTGAATGCATGCATGTGCACGTGTATGTATGTTTGTATTTGCCTTCCTTATGACTCCTGGAAAACGTACTCATGGGCAATAATCACAGTGTATGTCAACTTTTTAGATTCGTTTCAAGTCTTTAAAGAGGGCAAAAACCTCTTCAAAAAATGACATTCCTTTAGGTAATAAGCTTGGCATCTCTGAGCCCTTAGAGGCATTTAGATGCAGCCTTCTGCATTGTTTGTGAATGTCTTCTATTTAGATTTAAAGAGAACCAGTCTTCAGGGCACCTGGGTGGCTCAGTCGGTTAAGCGGCTAACTCTCGATCTCTGCTCAGGTCTTGATCTCAGGCTTGTGAATTCAAGCTCTGTGGTGGGCTCCGCTTTAAAAAAAAAATAAACTACAGAGAGCCATTCTTCTCTGAACCAACCCTGGAGTTCCTCAGGTGGCCTCTCCTGGGCCAGTGGACCCTTTGTGGTGGTTTCCTGAAACAGTGCCCGGGTAATTCTCCAAACCCATAAGTAGGGAGAAACAGGATAGATATCAGAGTTCTGGTAACTGTGGTCAGCCCCTGTAGAAGAGTTGGTATTTTTAAAATCGACATTTAATTTACATACGCTCCAATCAATTTAGGTACAAACCCGTGAGAGAGGATGAAGAAAGTAATAAAGATTGTGTTGGTGGTAAAAGAGGAAGAGCCCAAACAGCTCCAACAAAAACATCACCTAGAAATGCAAAAAAGCACGATGAGTTATGGCATGGTAAGTTGGTCCATGGGAGGGGAAAACAAATTGCCACGGGGCAGTATCCTTCTTGTTGTGGAAGTTTTAAAGGAATGATTTATATCTAGCAGTGAAACCCTTAGATATGATACAGAAAAAATGAAATTACCACAAATGAAAAATTAAGTACCGCAAAATTAAGTTTTGGAAGAAAATTGGGAAAAACTCATACTGTTCTCATGAAAAATTTATGTTTTCATGAAGGCTAAAACAAATTTCGTTAGTGGAACACATGTACTAAAGAGACTGATGGTGGTCAGGCAGGCCCTCCCATTTTTGTCATTTGTTACAATCTAACAATTACAGAAGGAATGAGAAGTTTTGCCAGGTAGTGTAATGACTGCAGGATGGAGTAGCACCTCCCAGTTGATCTCTTTTCTTTTGTAGTATTTCCTTCCAGTTTCCGTGTGCTCACCCACCCCCGTCCCCCATTTCTGTGAGGGTAACAGTGCTTTAACATTCGGCTCAGGCCCCTTCTTGGAGACCATCTCTTCCAGGAGTTCCAAACAAAATGGTGTCAGCTACTGGATTTTTTTTTTTTTTTTTTTTTTTTTTTTTTGTCCTCAGAAATAAGGGCATTATAACAATGTTTTGTTTTCTTTTCATAAAACTTAAGTTCTGTTATAAAGGATTTTTGTTTTGTGTTTTTTTGTGTCTGTGTTTTTGGTGTTAAAAATTGCCCTTTTATGATAAGGATAGTGTGGTAATTCTTAATTCCTTTGTTTGGTAAAAGTAAATGGCAGCAGTTTGAGCCCCTGCCCCCTGCCCAAGCTATCGTAGATCCCCTTGGAAACTCTCAGTCTGTCCCTATCCTTGGCCTCAGATTAAATAGCCAAATCTTCTATCAGATTTAATTGGGAATATTTGTCTCTTTTACACGGTCATTTTAAGGTGGATATAAAAATTTTAAAATCCAGGAAATTTATATAAAACTAAACTTAAACATTCTGTCTTTATTATTCTCTGTGGCCGTTTTATTGTTAGTTGTTTCTTCTGTTGAAAAGAAGAAATGGGAAATGAGTCCGTTTTTCTCCTTTACAGTTTATTTGGATATGGGAGGAAAGCAAAATTTTCATAGGCTTGTATGATGTATGTGTAAGATAAAGGAAAAAGTGATCAAGCTATCAATACTCTGATAGGATACCAAGCAGCAGATCTTCACAGCTTGTGTTTACTATTTCCGGGGGATAAGAGGACACCAGCTCCACTGGCACAGCCTTTCTAACTTGGGTCAAACCTTACCTTTGATCTTTTGCCCTCTAGATGGAGTGTGCCCATCGGTATCAAATCCTTTAGAAGTTTACCTCATATCCACGCCACCTGAAAATATAACTTTTGAAGACCCATCATTAGATGTGATTCTTCTTTTAAGAGTTTTACATGCCATCAGTCGATACTGGTATTACTTGTATGATGTGAGTAATGTGGCCTGCTTATGGAGTTTCCCATCGTGTGTAGTGCGTGGCATGTTACCCATGGTTGATGGCTTTTTCTGTCTAGTGGTTGATGAGTTTTTGTTGTACTAGAGACAGCCATAAGGATTCCGTTCAATGCAGGGGGATCATAGCCCAGTGAGATACAGCATACTCACCAGTGGGAGCTTCTCCTGCACTTCCTGTGGCTGGCCTACATTCTTGGATTAGTGTTCTTCCTGGCTGTAACTTTATTAAGTTAGGCTACAACATAAAGAATGATGTGAATTTATTTATTTATAGAACTGATAGAAAAATTCAGTACATTGGAGCAAAAGTTCATTTGTCTAAGTTGAAAAGAGGGAAGAATGACGGAATTGGCCTCACACAAAACATAGCTGCCACCTCAATGATTGGGTCAGTGCTAGTGGCCTGTAGGGGTTGTGGTATTTGAGATCTGCATTGTAGAAATTGTCAATTAGGTTGAGACACTTGAATGAGGAGCTGTATATCGTATGTTGGGAACCAGGTGGAATCCAGGCCCTCTGCATACATTTTTGAAGATAAAGAGTTAGTGGATATAACCCTAATGTTTTACTACATGTAGACTTTATTTATTTATCTATTTATTTATTTATTTATTTTCAACATTTTACAGAATGCAATGTGCAAGGAGATTATTCCAACTAGTGAATTCATTAACAGTAAGTTGACAGCAAAAGCAAATAGGCAGCTTCAAGATCCTTTAGTAATCATGACAGGAAACATCCCAACATGGCTTACTGAACTAGGAAAAACCTGGTAAGATGATCATTTCTGAAATGGTGTCTTGGGAGTTATTGTTGCATTGCTCTTCATATATTTTGTCACAAAAACAGTCTTCACTGGACCTATTTAAGTGTTTAAGTAACATCATATTTGATCACAGCTTGCTTAATATTTAGTGTTGCTGTCTGTCCTCTAGCTGGGGCGAATACAATGTCTACTTGTGACAGTATGTGTCTAAATACATGAAATAGAAAAGTATGCAAGGATATTTAAAGAGATTAAAATCCTCTGTCTTCGTAAAGTTGGACTCCAAAGGTATATAGTTGGTTGATTTTCTGAGCCTGTTTGCATCCAGACTTACATTCTCAGAGACCATAGAACTGTACCACCGATCAATACAGTAGTCAGTAGCCATGTACATCTGTTTACATTTAGATCAATGAAAATTAAGTAAATTAGAAATGAGATTTTAGTCACGTCTGCCACATCCTTATGTGGCTACCCATATTAGAACAGACGTTGAATATTGGTATCACCACAGGAAGTGTTTTTAGCAGCTCTGTGTCAAGAACTTCCAAAGTCCTACATCAAGAGGCAGTAGGACCTGTGTCCCTGTAGGGTTTCTTCTCTGGAAATCAGCATGGCTGTTTGGTAAGATTGAGTGACTTAGAAATGCCAGAGCTGGAGGAATATCGTGAGCTAGTAAAGCCATTATTATTCTTTGTGTATATGTGGTATGGGGATGGTTTGGCGGTGTCATGAAGCAGTGATCGTATTTTAAAATCAGGGTTTTGCTAGTCAAGTCATACTTCCTAAAAGTCTTTGGGTGGATGAAGATAATCTTGAATAGACCTGATTTAAAGTATAGGATTTTTAATAGTTGAATTTCACATTTCACAGCAAAAAGCTACTTTTAATGCATTATTGATCCCTTAGAAATTTCATACAAGAGTTATGAAAATTCTTCCAAATTAGTTTGCCAAGACCGTTTTTATTGGTTCTCTTATAATTCTTCCTCTTTATCATAGTAACAAGTTGTTTCTAATGTAGTGGTTTGTATGGTTTGTGATTCTAATTCAGATAATCTATGTCTCATCTTTTTACAGCCCATTTTTCTTCCCTTTTGATACCCGACAAATGCTTTTTTATGTAACTGCATTTGATCGGGACCGAGCAATGCAAAGATTACTTGATACCAACCCAGAAATCAACCAGTCTGATTCTCAAGATAGCAGAGTTGCACCTAGATTGGATAGGAAAAAAGTAAGTTTCTCCCCCCAAATATGTAAAGGTAAACCACACCGAGCTTTTGCCAGTAACGGGAATGCTGGCGCTGCGGCGCGTGGGAGCAGTGCCTGTGGTGCGGAACCATCACACGGTCACCGCTGTCCCTCTGCTTGTCTGTCTTCTCTGCAGCAGCCGGGGTTTCCTGTCAAGTCTTGGAACCAGGCTCTCTTGTGATTCTTTTTCATCCCACAGTTAAGAGTCCTTTTTTCCCCAGTTCTTTTTTCTTAGTTGTCATAACTCTCGTGCCAAGGAAGAGTCCTGTCTTCTCCCACCAAGCTTTTTCTTTTTAATTTAGGACTCACACTGTAGCCTCCCTTTTATACTTGATCCATACGCGGTAGGTAGAATTAACCAGATGCACTTTAGTCCCTTCGCTCATCACTCTGATCAGAGGTGACCGAAACAGGATTCTTTTTTTTTTTTTTTTTTTTTTTTTTTAAGATTTTATTTATTTATTTGACAGAGAGAGATCACAAGTAGACAGAAAGGCAGGCAGAGAGAGAGAGAGGGAAGCAAGCTCGCCGCTGAGCAGAGAGCCTGATGCGGGACTCGATCCCAGGACCCTGAGATCATGACCTGAGCTGAAGGCAGCGGCTTAACCCACTGAGCCACCCAGGCGCCCCGAAACAGGATTCTTGATGGGATTCCTGGCTCGTGCCTAGCTAGCCCCTGGTTGCTGACCTCTGCTTCCTGGGCTTCTCACCTTGGCTCCACACTCAGAGCTCTGACCACTCCACTGTGAGCCATTCCAGCGGCGACCCCATCTTCCATTTGTGACACCACTGCCTTTTGCTTCTAATGTCTCTGTTCATCTTCCTCTTTTCTTACTGAGGATTCTTACTCAAGTGTGTCTTTTGAAAACCTGTAACTCCAAGACTCGTGAGAGCCACTAGTAATGACATGAAAAGAGTTAGAAGGAATGAGAAGCAAAACAAAAATTACCTTATACTTTTTGTTTGTTTTGCAAAGCCTTGCTATTTCTATCTTTATTTGTGTCACTAGGATTGTGTCAGCGGCAGTGTTGGTAGATTTGGAAATCTAGCAGGACATGTCTTGTCCCCATGAATCTCGTTAGTAGATGTTTGTAGTTGTGCTTGTAGGATCTCTGCAGGTTGGGGCCGGGAGGTTTCAGCTCACCTGTCTCACATGCCACTGCCACACCGATCTCTCCATGATGTAATTGTAACTGTGCCCAGGGAGAGGCCACGTAGCTGCAGCCTAACTTGCACTGGTGTCTGGCAAGGTTACAGAGAGCCTTTCTTCTCCACCTGGAATTTTCTCAACATGTCTTGGGCTCAAGATAATACTTAGACTTAACTTGTAGCTTTGTTGTCCACATTCATAGCAACACAGTTGCTTCTTAACCTTTCCTGACATATGCTTTTCTAGAAATGGTCTTGAGGCGCTCCAGTGGCTCAGCCAGCTCAGCATCCGACTCTTGGTTTTGGCGGGGTCATGATCTCAGGGTCGTGGGATCAAGCCCCACACCACTCCATGCTGGGCATGGAAGTCCACTTGAGATTCTCTCTCCTTTTTCCTCGCCCTCTGCCCCTTGCCCCACTCAAGCAGACGCATGCACACTGCCTCGTGGGCTCTCTCTCAGATAAATGAAAAATAGTATTTTAACGGTTCATTTTTTTTTTTTTTGCACTCCAAGAAATGCCAGCTGTTTATTATAATAAAGTGTAACACGAGCATTGTATCCTCACGTTTGTGCTTTGTTTTTCAGCGTACTGTGAACAGAGAGGAGCTGCTGAAGCAAGCAGAGTCTGTGATGCAGGATCTGGGTAGCTCCCGGGCCATGTTAGAGATCCAGTATGAGAATGAGGTGAGCTTACCAGCGTGCTTGTTTTTCAGCTTCATTTGTGCCTTTAGTAAGACTTTGTTGGTCCTCTGAAATTCTAAAAGACAATTGGGAAATTAATCTAGAAATTGGAGATTTGCTCTGTGTAGGATGGCCTTGGAAGGCGGAAACCCTCCAGTTTCCAAGATTAAGATGGTTTTTTCCTGCATAAGAGCAAATGTTTGTGTAATTCTTAGGTTGATAAAGTGAAAGGATGTTTTAAGCATACCTTTCAAAATGTTTGAACTGCTTTTAAAAAAATAAGCAGATCTAACCCATATAATAAATGTACACTTACAACATGTACAATTCTAGTCGTATAAATTCTAATGTCCAAATGTATTCAGTCTGGAAACATTACCACATCAAGATCAAGAAAACATTCCATCACCCCAAACTGTTCTACTAGATCACTTTGCCTTGTGCCCCTCCCCCTGCCTCCTGCCCCCAGGCAACCATCGGTCTTTTTTCTTTCTTGCAGTTCTGTCTTTTCTTACAGTGTCCTAGTAGGTATGTAGCCGTTTGTGTTACTCTTCTAACACTTAGCACAATGCTTTCCAGAGTCATCCAAATTATTGCATATATCTGTATATTTCCTTTTATCATGAATAGTAAGAGACTGTTTTATAGATATTTCAGGAAAGGTTTCATCACCAGGTGATGCACATTTTTTTTTTTTAAAGATTTTACTTTAAAATCTTTTTTTATTTTATTTTTTTTTAAAGATTTTACTGAGCCTGGGTGGCTCAGTGGGTTAAGCCGCGCCTTCGGTTCAGGTCATGATCTCAGGGTCCTGGGATCGAGTCCCGCATCGGGCTCTCTGCTCAGCGGGGAGCCTGCTTCCCTCTCTCTCTCTCTCTGCCTGCCTCTCTATCTACTTGTGATCTCTGTCAAATAAATAAATAAAATCTTAAAAAAAAATTTAAAAAGATGCACATTTTAGTTTCCGGTTTTTAACACGTGTGAATGATGCTGCTGTGAACATTGGTTACAAGTCTTTGGATAGACACTTTGTATTTCTCTTAGGTAAATTCTTCAGGGATGAATTGCTGAGCCAATTAATAAGATCCATTTTTACTTTGTGAGAAACACCACAAACTGTTTTCCAAGTAGCTTTGCCATTTCCTATTCCTGCCAATGATGGAGCTTGTGAGTTTCGGTGGCTTCCCATGCTCACCAACTCTCGGGTCTAGTTTTTTTAATTTGGGGTATTTTGGCAGGTTTATAGTAGTATCTTACTATGTTCTGTTTGCATTTTTCTAATTTCTCATTTCCATTTGCTTTATCTGGCCATTCATATATCTTCTCTGGAAAAGTGTCCATCCACATTTCTAGCATCGTGTTTTATGATTAAGTTATTACTCTGGATATAAGTTCTCTATGAAATGTCTTTGGAAGAGCAGACATTTCTAATTTTGTTGAAATCCAGTTTACCAATTTTTTTCCCCCGGTCTGCGCTTTTTTTAATCCGAAGAAATTTTCCCCTCACCCTTGGTTTTCAGAGATTTCCCCCCGTGTTTCTCTAGAAATTTTAGAGTTTTGGCTCTCATACTTAGGTCTGTAACCCATTTTTAGTTATGTATAGCATGAAGTAAGGGATTAAGGATATTTTTCCTTTTTTCTAAAGAGAGGCTATTTTATTTTTCTAGCACCATTTGTTTGAGAAGGCATATTTCTCCCATAGTGAATGACCTTGGCTGCTTTTGAAAATGAGTTGATTGTGAATATTTGGATCTATTTCTGGATTTTCTGTTGTTTTTTGTTTTTCTATACTGTCTTGATTACTGTATCTTTATAGTTAGTCTTGAAGTCAGGTAGTGTGAGTCCTCCAACTTTGTTTTTCTTTGTCAAAGTTGTGGTTATTTCTCAGTCCCTACTATTTCCGTGTAAATTTTAGAATCAGCTTGTCAGTGTCTACAGAAGGTCTCCCAGGATATTGAAAGGGATTATATTGAATTTTGGTCAGTTTGGGGAGAAAATTGACATGTATTAGTGTTGAATCTTGGAGTTCATGAACACCGTGTAGACTTCCATCTGTTCAGGTCTTTTTATCTCTCTCAGTTTCACTTTCTAACTTAAGTCTAGAGGTCTTTCATGTGCACATTTTGTTAAAATTCTCCCCAAATGTTTCTTGTTTTATGATGATGTTGAAAACGATACTCTTATTTTCTGGTTGCTATTAGTTTGTAGAAATACGGTTGATTTTTATATCATCACCTTATTTTATGTGACTTTGATAATTTTTAGTTCTAATAACTTTTTAATAGATCATGTAGGATTATTGCAGAACCCAGGTTTGTGAGGCTTAAAGGGCTGGATAGTAAAACATGCCAGGTCTGCGGGCCCTACACTGCCCATCAGGACCACTGCATTTTGCCTTTGTTGTACAAGCAGGAAAGTGGCCGGAGACGATACTTACATGAATGAGCCTGGCCGTGTTCCAACAAAATTTTATTGTCAATGAAATTTGAAGTTCATCTAATTTTTACATGTGGTAAAATATTACTGAAGATTTTGCAACCACGGAAATTGTAAAAACCACTGTTAGCTTGCAGATGGTACAAAAACAGGAAGTGGACCGGAGCTGTAGTTGGCTCACCTGTGGTGTTGGACAGTCTTGTCAGCTGTGGAGAAAAAAATACGTTTTTACTTACTTTCTAACGTTTGTCATTTCTTTCTTTTGAGGCACTTTTATATTTCAAGAGATTTCAAATAATGGTTTTCTCTATATTTTAACTGTGGAAAAACTCTTGAGGGTACTTTTCCTCCCTCTTTCCCCTTAATATTTTTAAGACAAAACTTGAGAATGTTTAGACGTCTAAAACTCGTAAAGACCTAAAATTTCCAAACCTTCTATTAACACTGATGATAATAGCCAGTCACTCTGCCCCTCCGTTTTCTTGTCTATAAAATGTGAGGTAGAGTACAACCACGAACAGTTTGCAGTATCACCTATGGTTATCCAAGGAATTTTAATATAAGTTTGATTTTTTTTAAGGCATTTTCATCTCATTAAGACTTTTGAAAAGTTAGTTTGAGAGTATTTAGTCATGAAAAGTAAAACTTGAAGTCATTGTGACCTAGGAAGTAGACCATGTGCTGGGGATCCGCGTTATGGCAGAGTTCCTGCAGTCAGAGCATTACGGTGTAGTGGTGGGGGGCGGGGAGGGGCAGCACAGGACAGAGGTACAAAGGACACCAGTCCTGCTGTCCCAGGAGCGTGTGAGCAGGTTCGTAGAGTTCGACTGATAGAAGAGAGCAGGCTGTGGGTCGAGCAAAGGATTGGGCTTTGTGGCGATGGGGCAGAGGGAGATGGAGTGGAGGCCTTGGCTACTGGGATAAGAAATTGGCATGCTCTTTTGAATCCACCCTGACCATGCCTCTTGCTCAGAGATACAGTTCTTAGATGTTTACATGTACATTTCTTCTTCATAAAACTGCAAGACCTCTGCCCCAGGTGACTTCTTTTCTGGAGGTTATTTTTAACTTTATTTTTTACTTTTTTTTTTTTTTTTTTAAATTTTATTTGACAGAAATCACAACTAGGCAGAGAGGCAGGCAGAGAGAGAGGAGGAAGCAGGCTCCCTGCAGAGCAGAGAGCCCGATGTGGGGCTCGATCCCAGGACCCTGAGATCATGACCTGAGCCGAAGGCAGAGGCTTTAACCCACTGAGCCACCCAGGCGCCCCCCATTTTTTACTTTTTTACCCCAGTATATTTTTTTCTTGCCAGGAATGTCTTTCCTTCCCTCTTGCATCCTTCGTGGTTCTGTTCACATTGCCTCTCACACAGAACCTGAACAAGTTCACGATAGCATCACACTGATTGCGCCACGGGTCATCAGGACTGAGTTACTGATGTAGAAGTCTTAATTTAATAATCTCCATTGCTGGGTCCTACCCACTAATTATAGGAAAGATTCTAGGAGGATCATTGGGGAATAGGGCTTGGGAAGAGTACTGACTTTTTAGATACAAAGGGCCTCAGGTTGTATAGCAGATTCAACTGTACAGGTCTGCAAGTGATCATTAGGAAGACTCCAGAGTAGCTCTAGAAGAATTCTAATTCAAAGTATCAAATCCAGATGGGCCCCATCTTGAATAGGGATGATTGGTAAACCAGTGTCTAGGCTCAGAGAATCTTTTAGCCCCAAGATTAGCTGGGGCTACAAATGACCAACCTCCGGGAGGGTGAAGTGTTAGGAGTGTGAACTCTAGAGCCTGGCGCCAGCACTGCCTGACTGTGACACTGGGCGGCTCTGTAAAGTCCTTGGTGATACCTCAAGAGGGGCAGAAGAGATGGACCTTTCTCATCCCGTGTTGTTAGAATGATTAACGGTAGAATGTTGTCCTGTGGTAAGTGCTAGTACGTGTTAGCTTTTGAAAGAGAAAGACTCAGTTGTCAAAATTCATTTTTCTGTGTTTTTACTTCTAGAGCTTTATACTTCCTTTTTTTTTTTTTTTTTAAAGTATTTATTTGAGAGAGAAATCACAAGCAGGCAGAGAGGCAGGCGGTGGTGGCGGGGGGTGGGGGGCGGGAGCAGTCTCTCTGCTGAGCAGAGAGCCCAGTGTGGCGCTCGATTCCAGGACCCTGAGACCATGACGAGGCCTAACCCACTGAGGCGCCCCCTTTTCCTTCCTTTAAAAACAAATGAAGCAAAACCAAAGTACCTACCTTTCTAGTGGAGTGACTGAGTAGAACAGAAGCCTGAAAAGGTAAGGTTGATCTACTGCAGGGCAGCTGGCCAGCCCAGGTTATAGGGTGAATTGTCAGAACAGCTTTGACTACCTCCTTCCACACCTTACAGATTTGCTGTGATGACATGTTTACAGTGATACTAGTGCCATTTGATATTTTAAGTCTGTTTTACCTTTAGAAATAACAGCCCATTCCTTGGATGAAGGAATTAAACTGATCTGATTTGTGATTTCTGTTTAGCCTAGGGTAATTATGCTAAAAGGAAGAAAAAAAAAAACTTAAGTGACTCTAAAGCACCATCTGCTGGATATCAGATGTTACTGCAGTTTTTTCTTTTTTTCTTGGCTTCTCTTTTTTTTCCTTTCCTCCTTCTGCTCCAGTACTCAGGATTCAGTGGAGAACAAAGTATACAGAATTCCTACCATCACAGAACTTTTTTTTTCCCCACGTATTTACGCATATGCATATGATAGGTCACATGATGAAGAGAGAGAAAGGTAGATCAGGATGGGGAAGGGATAGGGAAGTTAAGAGGACATTTGACAGGCAAGTCATTACCATTCAGGGAAGGGTTTCTCCAGCGAAAGAACAGAGAAGCAAAAGCCTGGGTGGCTCAGTGGTTTGGGCCGCTGCCTTCGGCTCAGGTCGTGGTCTCAGGATCCTGGGATCGAGCCCCGCATCAGGCTCTCTGCTCGGCAGGGAGCCTGCTTCCCTCTCACTCTCTCTGCCTGTGATCTCTCTCTGTCAAATAAATAAATAAAATCTTAAAAAAAAAGCCTCGAGGCAGATTCCTGGCCCTTCTGCAGAATGACCAGCCAGAGGAGGAGTCAGGCTATGGGAGGGGTCACCCAGGCAGTGCAGGTCGTCGTGAGCTTTTGCTCTGAGTGAGATGGGAGGCCTCTTGTCACTGTGAGGCTAGGAGATGCCGGGAATGCTGGTGCAGAGAGCGTGCGGGAGGCTCTAGCAGTAGACCAGATAAGGGACCAATTCAGAATATATTTTGAAGGGGGGCTTACAGTGTTCAATGATGGGTTGGAATGTGCAGAGTGAAAAAAAACTGTATGTCGCCGTTCCAAAGTTAGAGTGAAATACTTCGTGGATTGGATCTGATCTGTTAAGCTAGTTTGGATACTTTAAAAAAGTAACTGTGATAATGATAAAATAATGCCCATTATCTGCAAATCATCTCTTAAGTGAACTCTAGTTCTCTTGGTCAGGATAATGGTTTGAGGTGGCCTATAAACTACTATATTAACTTGTCATAAGCTGCATATCTAATTTATGGTCCGAGCTGGTCAGACCTTTATAAAACGTGAAGGAATGACTAGTCTATGAGCATAAACACGGGATGCCTCTCATGGAGTGCGGCTTTTCATTCAAAGCTGTACAGTCACGTCCAGGATGGTTTTAAAATACCAGTGCCCAGGCTCTAAACCACACCTATAAAGCGAGAATCGGGACATGCTCACCATCTCCATGCAAAAATACTGATAAAGCTCTCAGGAGTTTCAAGGGCCCCAGGGGGCTTGAGAAGCATGGACGTACTCTCTGAGGCTAAGTTAGCCCGGTGGGTGCTGGCATGGGTCTGACCTTCCCTGGGCCCTGTGTTCTGCAGCAAAGCAGTGTTCAGTGGCTGCTGTGTGTCCAGGCACTCTTGAGGGTACAGAGGTGAACTAAAGTAGCCCTTGAGGGAGAAATGGAAACACATAATGAAACTGTGGCAATGTGAGGTGATGTGAGAAGTCGCTGAACAAAGAAAAAAGAGCAGAGTCCTTGGGCTGAAGAGGAGGCTTCTCTTGAGGAGACGACATTTGAGTTGGTTACAGCTCACCCAAGAAGGCTCTGGAAGGAGATCATCCTCAGACAAAGCCTTCTTATTCGCCAGGGGTGTGAGAGCTATGGCAGTGCTGTTGTCAGTGTTGAAGCCCGCAGCACACAGTGCGAGTGTGAGAGTCCTGGGCAGTAACAGAGGGTGGCTCGTTCTTGTTCCGGGGGATCAGGGCTGAAGGAGCCCGGTCAGGACAGTTGGGGAAATGATGCATGAAATAAACAGTTGCTGCTAGTATCCATATTGCGAAGAGGTTGGCCCAAGAAAAAGGCAGCGTAAAGTCTGAAAATTTGAAATTGTTCTGCCTTTTTTTTTTGTAGGTTGGTACAGGTCTCGGGCCTACACTGGAGTTTTATGCACTTGTATCTCAGGAACTACAGAGAGCTGACTTGGGTCTCTGGAGAGGTGAAGAAGTGACTCTTAGCAATCCAAAAGGTAATATTAATGTGTGAGGTCGTCAGTTTGTGCTTCTCACATGAGGTAAAAGGGCCTTTATAATTCATTAAATAGATTTACTTTCTAGTAGAGGGCCATGGTCTCTGACCTTCATTCAATTTTTTAGCCTTTGTTTTCTCTTTTATCAAATTAGGGAGAACCTTCCAGCTTTAGAGAGTTCATTCCATGATCTGATTTTGAGAATACTGAATTTCTTAGATATTCTTAGTTATCAGGTTTTGTCCTGTCTTGTTTTGTTTTCGGAAATAGCATCTCAAGTTTTGTGGCTTGCTCATTTCATAGGAAGCCAAGAAGGGACCAAGTATATTCAAAACCTCCAGGGCCTGTTTGCGCTTCCCTTTGGTAGGACGGCTAAGCCAGCTCACATCGCAAAGGTTAAGATGAAGTTTCGCTTCTTAGGAAAATTAATGGCCAAGGCTATCATGGATTTCAGATTGGTAAGTTGGGATTATTTGCTTGTCTACATTTTTCTGTGTCTATGTACTCTGAGAGAGTATCTCAGTCCCCTGCACTTCATGCTGGGTTTTAAAACAGTGTGTCACAGACTTTAATGGGCATATGACTTACATGGAGATTTCTGTTTAAAAACACTAATTCGGGACCATTATCTGAGATACTTGGTCAGTATGTAGAAGACATTTTCTTTCATCCATTGTCAGGTTTCCAAGCTGACAGTTTTGTCTTGCCTGCAGAATGGGCTGTTAACCAGTTATTTTAGAAGTTACATTTTTTCCAGTTTTAATTAGTTGGTTCTTTTTAACCTCTTTTCCCCCCAGATGTGCAGTAATGCAGACTACAGTGGAATTTAGTTTATTCCACCCCAAATAGATTAAGATTCCTGTAAACAGTCTTAGTTTGGAGGCCCTTATGGAGAATATATGTCCATCATTGAAAGATAACCTTTTTAGGGTCACTGTTTAAATAGGATTCTTTGGTGTACTAAATTTTTCACAATATCAGGGCCCCAAATTGGGTTTAAATGGGAACAGTTGTGTGTAATGAGAGAATCAGTTCGGAAATGTGGTTTTTTAGAGGGGTGAATTATTACTCAACATTTATAAATGATCTCTTAGAGTGTCAGTTACAGAACTGAGGCAGTTCTAGAAGCTTCACGTGACTGTTAGAATATTTTGTATACTTCCTTTCAGGTGGACCTTCCCCTTGGCTTACCCTTTTATAAGTGGATGCTGAGGCAGGAAACTTCACTGACATCACATGATTTGTTTGACATTGACCCAGTTGTAGCCAGATCAGTGTATCACCTAGAAGACATTGTCAGACAGAAGAAAAGACTTGAACAAGATAAATCCCAGGTAAGCTTAGAAGATGAGGAAATGGTCAAGTGGATCCGTTTCTACTGTTGCAAGATGAGGTCTTCATTAAATGGTTTCTATTTGACCCAGTTACTATTTTACGTTATTTTACTTATTTTATTTTAGAAGAGTTTCAGTTTTTTTATTAGATTAACTGAAACGATTTCACAGTGAGTAAGATGACCTATAAAAACAGCAGGTGATAACAGCTTGATTAACAAATAAATGAAAAACACTCCTGACTTGAACCCATAAGGCTCTTACTTATTAAATTTTAGGTGGGCGTTATGTGTCTGGGCAGATACTGTATCATACTGAATTTCTTTGGTAAGCATTTGAACCAATGAAAACTATTCTCAGGACAGATTGTTTTTCCAGAAAGGTAGCTTAATTTAGGAACAGTCCATCTGTTTATAGAAAGATCAGGAAAATAGTTTTAAGGGGTGTGGTAGGTGTCCACTATTTCTTAGTAACATCTGTTGAGGCTTCTTTATTAGAGTGGGTAATCTTGAGCTTTATATCATTAATGTATATTCTTTACATATTAATAAGAGAGTAAAAATTATTTGACCCAATCTGAAATTAATAGTAGGTTCTGTATCAGGCAGAAGAAGACAAAGTTATATTTAAAAAATAGCGGCATAGAGTCAGCTATATTTGGGCAGGCAACGTGGACCAGTGTTAAATCAACTCCGATTTTATAAATTGTGTAAAGTAAGAATAGAGCAGATTTTGTAGGGAAAGTGTCACATCTGATAAACTGGAGAAGAGCTGTCGACAGATGAGAATTTTAAAATGCCTTATCAGGGAAGAAGGTGATTTGTAAGGGAATTAATTTTATCCTCCTTATTAATTGTGATTTTTGGAAAAATCAGTTTATTGACAGCAACTAGCATTTTAAAGAGGCCAAGTCCATCTTTTCCATAGAAGATATTTTGTCTTAATATTTTTTAGAATCAGTTTTATGCTTACTGACTTTATAAATTTTATTTCTTTAATTTTTTAAAAAATATTTTTAATTTATTTATTTGATAGAGATCACAAGTGGGCAGAGAGGCAGGCAGAGAGAGAGGGTGAAGCAGGCTCCTTGCTGAGCAGAGAGCCTGATGCGGGGCTCCATCCCAGGACTCAGAGATCATGACCTGAGCTGAAGACAGAGGCTTAACCCACTGAGCAACCCAGGCGCTCCCAACTTTGTAAATTTTAAAAATGAATGCAATCTTATTTGGAATCACCTCTTAGGGAAATGGTGGCCCCCAAAAAAGGAAGGAAAGGAAATAAAACAGCACTGTTCCACGTGCCGTATGTATATTAATTCATTTAATCCACAACACGCGTCAAAGACGTAGGTGTTTTGTTATTCTTCTTTTGCTCATGAGATACTCAGGGCAGATAGGTTCAGTAACTGGCCAAGGTCATGGATCCAGAGTGTGGGAGGAGAGCTGGAACTCGTATGCGAGTTCTGCAGCCTTCTCTCTCACACACCTTGCAACATGCCACCGTTCTCTTCAACTCTTTTTTGAGATTTGTTTACAAATCTTAAATCTTTATTTTTGATGTTGTGAATTTAAAAGTATAAAATGCATAGCACAGAAACCACATTCCGTGGAAACTGCTGTACTGTATTAACCAGTTTTCATCTAGTGCCTGAGGAATGGTGGTATGTGGTATTCTGGAGCCCCTCACCTCATTGTTTATGAAGTATACAGATGGAGCAAACTTGGTAGTGTAAATTCTTAAAAGATACATGGGAAATGGGCTGAAGCTTACTAGCTCTTGATGTAATGTAAAGTCTGGAGAAATGAACAGTGAATTCCTTTTAAATATCTCAGGGACCCTATATATTCTAGATTCCTCTCAGTGATAGCATTTTGTAATGCAGACCTTTATAAATAAGTTGTTCCCTAAGTAGCTGTGGAAGAAGAGACTTTCGTTAGGATAGCAGTGACCACCTTGATCTGTGTGAGAGGTGGGGGGCAGTTTTGAGAGCTTTCCAGGAGGAGAACATTTGAGAGATGTTAATGTAACTAGATTACTATCTAGTCTTTCTGAGAAATACCTTAAACCTAAAATGAAAGGCCTTCCTTCTGGTCTCCATCAAATGATTCACCTGCCGCTAAGGAGAGACCTAAACATAGGCTTTTACAGGGAAGGACAGATTAAGATTATACCTTAATCTTAGTGTTGTCTCCTCTTCTGCATTCTGAATTAATCTGGATGGCTTTCATTTTCTTCTTAAAAATGACTAATTTTAAATCAGAACTTCCTAGGTTTTTTTAGTTTAAATGACTAATTTCTTGCACCTGGACTGTTCATCCACTGGGAATTTCATACTTGGAGGTATTTCCAATTTGGAAAGCCATTTCGCTCTCTTTCTCCTGTACCATGTACCTTCATTTTCAGGTAGTAGTTGCAGTTTTGCATGTTGGTTTCTAATCTAAAGAAATGTGTAAGTCTTAAATATGTGTAAGCATTTAAAAAAATAAATAATACAAACTGCTTTTAACATTTGTCTTTAGAGTATAACTCGAGGGCTCTTTTGGAACCTTTCTTCACCGCAGCATTATTGTGTGGATACAGATCTGTTGTCACAGTCCTGAAGTCCTGAAGTCATAGGATGAGAAATCTCCAGGGTGTCCCTTAGTTTTGAGCTTTTCAGCGGGGGGGGGGGGGGGGGGGGGATAAAAGTTAATTACCATTCCTTAGATAGTGTGCTATTTGTATTTACTCAAGTAATCATTCTTTGTATTTACGGTTTCCTGTCTAAGGAATGGCAATTAACTATGTGTATAATTGGATTCATGAAGATTAATACAGAACTTAGGAAAAGTTTGTTTGGCTCTGTAACCACTCTCATATGGACCATCATGTAAGCAATTATGACTTTTTGTGAAATCCGATTTGAAATGTTGATCACGTTGACTGACATCTCATTTTGAAGGGGCAGTTAAGTGAGCTTATTTTTCCCCAAATAAAAATAGTTGGATTCTGAAATGCTTGAGATTATTTCCTTTGGGATCTGTGGCTTGTTCATGTGTAGATGACAACACAAAAAGAAGTCCTATAAGAGCAGAAGGAGCCCTTAAAATGTATTAGAGTATCTTTTGTCTTATAAACACAGACACAGAACCAACTGAATGACGGTGCCTGACATCTCTCATCCCCCCTTTTCAGACCAAAGAGAGTCTACAATATGCATTAGAAACCCTGACTATGAATGGCTGCTCAGTTGAAGATCTAGGATTGGATTTCACTCTGCCAGGGTTTCCCAACATCGAACTGAAGAAAGGAGGAAAGGATATACCGGTCACCATTCACAACTTAGAGGAGTATCTAAGAGTACGTAGTCGCGGCGGCCTTCCAGGGGAAGGCCAGCATGGGGACGCGGGGCTTCCTGTTGACACTGCTCTAGGGGAGAGGGATGCTGCCTGTCCAGCCCAGTGAAACCCTTGGCACCCAAGGTCACTGCATCAATCCATTTCTTCAGGCTTTAGCATCTGTCTGTGCTTGAGAGAACATGTTGGATAATTCATGATCCTCATGTGACCTCAGATTTGCTGTCCTCGAGCTTGAATACCAATAACATCACCTTGTCTTCATTTAAAAGAAATCAGTGAAAAGGAGCTATCACTTGTGTTCTTGCTAAACTGCATTTTGTCTTTCTATCAAAGTGGCTAACTTGATAGAATTAACACACACACACACGTATGTTTATGGGGTAGCAAAGACTTTGAGATAGTTCATGGTTCTTAACTATATTTGCTAAATTAAGGGAAAATTATTTTGTATTGAAAAGAAATTCTATTTTAAGATAACTTGAATAGATCTTTATTAGTACCTTTAAAAAATTTTTCTTTTGGTTTTTTTCTGACCTCGAGTGGGAAGAGCTTTGGGTTCAAGATCGAATATCAACTACACCCAAACTTGGGTTTTTTAGCAACCTACAGTGGGATTTTGGGTAGAACCTTGGAAACATGTTGGCTCTGGTTTTCTTCATCTGCTAGAGAAGGAGAGTAGATCGCAGAGGTCTTCAGACATTGTTTAGTGTCCCCGACAGTTCTGTGACTGACAGACACCCCCTTCAGTATTCAGAACACTGTCTGCTTTTACTACCTGCTTTTTTCCTTGAGAAAGCTGACCGTTTAGCCTACTGGCAAATGACCAGGTGAAGGTTCTCTGAAAATAATTTGTAATAATGCTTGTGTTTTTGTTTTTATTTTTATCTGAACATGTTCTGTATTTCTTGAACCCAGTGGGTTAGCCGGAGTCACTGATGACTAGATAATGTTGGACCGATAGCAGGAGCTTTCTGTTACTTTTCAACTTCCCGGGACTGCATTTGCACAGTTGGCCCTTTGCTAAGTGAAGTGGAAGGGTTGGCTTCTAAGAACTTAATCAGGATTTAGATATAAAATTTTCACACTAAAAATTCAAAACACTTAATAGTTGGTAATTGTGAATCTTGAAACATCAGCTTTACTTCTAAATAACATTTTATCCTTTTGGGACACTCTCATCTGTTTCTCATCTGGAAAGGTACTGTTCTGTGCCATTGGGTTTTTACATAAAGGAATTTTTAAAAACACACTAAATATAAATGCTTATGGGTTGGTTTTGTTTGGTTGGTTGGTGGTGGTTGTTGCCGCCTTACATTTTCTTTTTTTTTTAAGATTTTATTTATTTATTTGACAGAGTTCACAAGTAGGCAGAGAGGCAGGCAGAGAGAGAAGGGAAAGCAGGCTCCCCATCTAGCAGAGAGCCCGATGTGGGGCTCAATTCCCAGGACCCTGGGATCATGACCTGAGCCGAAGGGAGGTCTGAGCCACCCAGGTGCCCCCGCCTTACATTTTCTTATTGGGCAGGTCCCCAGTTAGAAGTTGACCTGAGTGATCTTTTATGCAGTTTTCTGAGAGGTATTTTAGAGACTTTAATGACTTGTATTTTGTTTCCTATTTTTTGTTACTGTTTTTCTAAGTGATTAGGAAGGATGTTTCACTGTACTTTGCCACATATTGAGTAGGAAAGAGAAATGAAATCTTGTCAGGGTTTCTAAAAGACCTTTCTTTTTGCAGCTGGTTATATTCTGGGCACTAAATGAAGGCGTTTCCAGGCAATTCGATTCCTTCAGAGATGGATTTGAATCCGTCTTCCCACTTAGTCATCTTCAGTACTTCTACCCGGAAGAAGTAAGTAGCTTATGTCTCAAAGAAGGAACAGCTCGTCACTCCATGTGTACCTGTAGTTATCTTAGTGGGCTGTCTCTGTGCCGTCTAGCCAAAGGTTGTTGCAAACAACCACAACAACAAAAACCAAGCAGGGATGGGAGTTGTGGGAGGTTTGGGAAAGATCATTTCCTGAGCAAAGAGCCTTAAATACAAAATATAGTAGAATATAAATGTAACATTTGTTCTATATAAATACTAAATATAACTTAACTCTTAGAGAGTGGGGTCTGTGAGTGATTGGTGAGCACATAGCCTCGTTATCACCTGACCCTGGATGGGGTGGGATGCAGGTGTCTGGGGCATTGGGCCTGGCGGGAAGGGGCCTGGGTCCACAGTGGTGAACACAGAGGAGGGGGCCCTTTTTTTTTTTTTAACCTAAACTTCCTGGATTAGGCGAGACATTGCTTTATGATTGGAGTCAGTCCTTAAAGTTTTAAGGGAGTGTTGCAGATGCTGTTGAGAAGGGGGACATGAGCCTGTGTGCAGTTTTCCAGCCTTCTTAAGTGCAACAAGAGTGAAAAACTACTCGCTAGTGAGGAGCTGGCATAGGAAGGAGTGAAAGTTTGGAATCCCTTTTGTTTATTATTTGAGCGGTAACTTTAGAATACATGCCTGTTACTGGCTAAATCCAGCTTTCTTTGAATGTATTCATTCATTCATTGTAATCTCCATTACGGTTTTTATGTCCACTCCGATTTGCCACTGACTGAAGCAGGTGGTGTACCTGGCGCTTTGAGGTACTGAATGTCACCTGGAATTGAAAGCAGCAGGCGTTGCTCCTGGAATTTGAATTCTGGTCCCCACCACTTAACCTTCTGACCTTATCTAGGTTATTGTATCTGATCTGCCTGCCTCATCCATGAATTGCGATAACCTCTGTGTTACTGAACAGGATGCATTAAGTACCTTAAAAGTGGGTTACATACAGTAGACACTAAATTTGATATGCCCTGAATTGGATTTTCTCAAAGTACTCAGTCATTCTGTAGATGGGCAGTTAACTAGAGAAAAGGTGGTTTAATTTGAAGCTGATGTTAGATTTTCCAGGCAGATACGAGCGCTTGTTTGCTTTCTCATGTTCCCCTGTGATGGCTAGCTTGGTCCCCGTGCCGCCCCAGCCACCATCTGGCTGCCATCTGCCTCTCTTTACAGTAAAGAGTGGGAAAGCTGCCCATTTGCTGTCTCCATTCAGCTTGCTTCTCCCACTTCTCTCTCCAGCTCAGTAGTCTGTGTCTTAGCTTCCTTCATGTATACCCTTGGATTTCTAGAAGATAGGATTTATGAACTCTCCGTGGCTAGAAGTAGATTATCAAGGGAAAGCCTCTAAAAACATGAGAAGAGTCAGGAAACCTTAAACCAAGGGTTTGTCCCAGATTATCAAGGGAAAGCCTCTAAAAACATGAGAAGAGTCAGGAAACCTTAAACCAAGGGTTTGTCCCAGGTTTGTCCCAGGTTCTGTTGGCAATTAAAGATTTCTCTAGGCCCCAGTCTTTGCATGGGGGCGGAGGGCTTCTTCCTGCAGCTGGAGAGGAGACTGATTTCATAAGTGCAGTAGAAGAGCACATCGGACAAAAAGAGGTTCTCAGCAGAACTTTTTGATGCTGAAAATGATACTCTCCTTTGGCACGTGTAGACCTGTATTCTATTGGCATACCACAAAACATGCCTGTGAGTTTCACTCTGTTATGCAGCTGTGTCTTGAGTAATTTGTTGTTGTGTGAACACGCAGTTGGATCAGCTCTTGTGCGGCAGCAAGGCAGACACGTGGGATGCAAAGACACTGATGGAATGCTGCAGGCCAGATCACGGTTATACTCACGACAGGTAAGTAGTGGGGTCGGCAGGGTTTTCATTTGATGGTCAAGAGTGGGTGGTGTGTGCGTGTATATGTATACATCATAAACATTTAAAAATCTGTCTACCTATTTTATTAAAAAAATTTTTTTAAACATTTATTTATTTGAGAGAGCATGGGCACAAGTGAGGAGAGGGATAGAGGGAGAAATAGACTCCCCACGGAGCAGAGATCCTCATGAGGGGCTCAGTCCTAGGACCCTGAGATCATGACCTGAGCCAAAGGCAGATGCTTAACCCACTGAGCCGTCCCGGCACCCTAAATTTGTCTACGTATTTTAAAGGAGACTTTTCTGATATTTTGGCCTTGTTTCTGTTAAGACCTTAGGACCCATAGATTCTTTATCAAGCATTTCTGTAAATATGAACAGGGTGGGGGAGGGGAGAGGACAGGTCTCACCCCGTAACCCATTTTTCTGTGTAGTAAAACGGAGACATCTGTACAGTCCCTGACAAGTCTTAACTTGTTAGAGTAATCCTGCCATTTGAATTCTAGCTGTGACAACAGAAACCAGTTGGATTTCAGAGTGTACTGGAATGTGAATTCATACGTAGTGGTAGTTAAGTTTTTACAGTATGTAGCTAATTGTGAGGGTCTGCATTGTGGGGTGATTCAAAACTGTATTTTAATATGATGCAATAATTGTGGTTATTTATTTCTGTTGTAGTCGGGCTGTGAAGTTCTTGTTTGAGATTCTCAGTAGTTTTGATAATGAGCAGCAGAGGTTATTTCTCCAGTTTGTGACAGGTAGCCCAAGATTGCCTGTTGGAGGTGGGTATGCCTTTGCTCGGTGGGTAAATGGGTGTGCCAGCCAGTCAGACACTTCAGTACCACAGCAGGAGATTCTGTAGTTGACTGCAGGGCCTTAGTTATAACACTGTAATGCTTCTAAGTGTTCACTCTGTTTCACAATGTATAAGAGCTTTCACCTCAGGGACGTTCATAGGGATGGTCTCTTAAACACATTGAAGTAGGATTGTTAATGAACACATAATGCTACTTTTCCAGATAAAATTCAGATCCTCAGGCCATTTGAATTAGAAACTCTTAGAGGAGAATGCTTTGCAGAGTCTACTTTGCTAGAAGTAAGTCACTCCTAATAGGAGTTGAATTGGTATTCTGTTTTAAAAGTCAGAAAGCCAAAGGAACTGTTTGCCTCCATATTCTACACGGGCTTGTTATGGTAAATAAAGCAGATACCAGTTACCTTACACTAAACGTGTATCAAATGTGTAGATTTAATTGCTAAGCAAGAAAGAACACCTGTGTGTGTGCTGACCCCATGCAACAAGGCGGTGCGACGTTTCCTGGTAGTGATAGCGGGAGAAGGTGTGTTTGGGATTCCAGACTGATTCTTCTGGATGAGAAAATGTTCTCCTCTGAGTTGGCCATTTGCATCCTACAAACTTGCTAAGTTCCTTGGTCTTTCTTCCTTCCCTTTCGTCAGGCTTCCGGAGTCTGAATCCACCTTTGACAATTGTCCGGAAGACATTCGAATCAACAGAAAACCCCGATGACTTCTTGCCCTCTGTCATGACTTGTGTGAACTATCTTAAGTTGCCGGACTACTCGAGCATTGAGATAATGCGTGAGAAACTGTTGATCGCAGCGAGAGAAGGGCAGCAGTCGTTCCATCTTTCCTGATCACAACGAGAAATGCAGTGTCTGCCTGTTACAGCAAAAGAAAAAAATCATGATTTCTTTTCTAAATGTATCACCTGAGTCAAGGAAACATGTTACGCCTTCTTGTTGTAGGAAAAACGGCTTGCAGATTATACAAGAGACACTTGGTTGATATTCATTAATGGCCCCATGGACTTAAAAGTGATCAGGCCCTAAAACGTTGTTGTGATGAGGGTTCTTTAGCAAGTTCTTGTTTAAATTATCATTTATTTGATGAGTGAAGTTTTTAACTTGCTTTGCTGTGTGAAATTTAAAAAAAGGGATGTTTTTCCAGGCTGAAACAATAAATGTCGCTGTGCAGTTTAACTCCGGGTGTGTGTGTCCATCGAGCCAAGTCTGCACTTTTGTCTCCTTCAAGGACACCTCTGGTACATAAGGACAGACAGAAATTCAAGCTCACGTGTCTTTGACAGATGCGGGCTCGTAGGTTAGCTGTCCGTGCCCACCACTGCCCCGATTGCGCTCCTGGAGTCACGTGTTGTCTGCGGCCCCCGTGGTTCTTCCGCATACAGCGCTCAAGGCGGCCCCATTTCCGTCAGCCATGGGCTTCTGTTCTGTGATCTCTCCCTAATTAAGATAGTTTAAAACTCATTGAATGGAAATATATTGTCGATATAATTCAGCCTTTGTAGCCAGGTAGACTTTTCTCATAGCTTAGTTTGAATCTAGCTGTAGGGCACTGCTGCCCTTTCCCCAGTGACACACAGGACCGTTGACACCGTGACTCTGGTGACCACAGCAGCCTCTGGGCTGAGGCCGGGAAAGCTCACTCATTTCCTCTGTGTAGGTTCAAAAGTCTGCAGCTCGGGCTGGCCGGGATCTATTACTCTCAGACCAGAGCATTTTGAATTGATGTAACATTTTCAAGAAAATTGGCAGTTTTCAGCCCCTGTTGGAGTAAAGGAATTTTCCCCCCTTGTTCTGAGTTTTTGTTCAGAGTCGTCTTCTTTCCACACTTCCCCCACACCCCCGTGCTAACTTGGGACAGAGTTAAGCCTTTGTCTCAGCACCAATAAAAGCACCTGTAAGCAATGATCTGCCCAGTTGTTTCACGTGCTCATTTCCCAGATCTACAACAATCCATCAGGTTACTGTTTTCACCTGGAAATAAAGTTTGCTTCACCTTTTTGTTTTTAGTTCTGTGCCGTATGCATAACTTCCCATTGTGTAGATGTATTTCAGTGCAAGCAAATCATCACATCTCCCTGAGTCGCATCATGCCTGATGTCGCTATTCAAAGAATTTACAGTAGTAACTTGGAAGAACATAAAACATGGAAAGAAAACAGGAGGAGATTCTTTCCTTCCTAAGCCTGTTGCATAAATTCGAGGGAATTTTCATAATTCATCTTTTTGGAAATGAGAGATGAGGTCATTGTTTTTGGTGGTTTTTTTTTTTAATTGAACTTCAAGAAATCAATTCTCTCTTGTTTTACAGACTGTTCCAAAGTCTGTCTTAATTGGTGTAGAAACCCCTTTGTTTCCCATCCCTCCAATGAAGAGAAACTTAGTGGCTTGTTTCATTTTTGATGATTTTGTCATTTTACACTTAAATGGCCTTACATGGAGCCTCCCCCCTCCTCACCGAGAACTTGGGCGGCGACTCCCCTCTAAGTGTGGTGGAGCCGTCAGAGCAGCTCAGGGGGGCTCTGGCAAGTGAGCAGCTCCACCATGACCCCCAAGAAGGGAGTCGTGTTTCTGCAGTTCGGGCATTGACGGCCAAGGAGCCGAGCGGTGCAGTCAAGGGACATTTGTGTTAAAGAATGAGCCGATTTGTTGGAACTATTCTGATACCTTTTTACAAACTAAACACAAAGATTTTTGTGTGAACATAGCATTTTGCTCCTCATTTTTTCTAAGCGTTCTGTTGTTATAATTTAGACCTGTATAAACAAAGCAATGTTTCCTACAAAATATCTGTATCTGACATTTTATCCATAAGGTGGCCATTGGCAGCTACGGCCTCGTTAATGTCCCACATCAACCAATACATTGGATGGTTTTGAATCAAACTCTGGTTGTTGCAAAGTCAGTAGTTCGCCTGTTTAAGTGCTTGTAGTCTTTAGTTCCTCCTTCACATGTGGGATCCCTTGTTAATTAAGGGCAGGAAGACTCTTCCCATTTTAAAGCAATCTCTCTAGGCAGAGGCCTTAATCTTGCATCGTAGGGAAGAAAGTGTGTACTTCATTTGCTATTATTACAGTTTTGCCTTAAATTTATTTGCTTAGTAATCCTACCAACAAGCACTGATTTCTGAGGATGCTTTATATACCTAGACGGTTGGGTAGTGACAGAGACTTTTTTGTCCTTTAACTTGCTGTGGTGGTGTTTACACAGGTAGCTGATCTGATCCACTTTGTATATGAGAACATATTTTTAACTATTTTGCTTTAAGAAGGAAGAGGTAATTAAATGTAATCTCTTCATCCCAGCCCCTGCACAGTGAATTGTGAGTTCTAAGTAGTCTCATCAGGAACACACATGGAGAGAGTTCTAGATGCCTTAGCCCAACCCATCAGAAAACTTGCACACAGCTACTCATTTTAAGGACACAGGCTTCTCTCTTCCAGTGCTTCGACTCTGGTTTCTGCATTTGTAGTGAAAAACTTTCTTTGACTTCGACATTCTGTAAAGAAGGTAGTCTCCCTCAAGCCTCTGTTACCTGTTTCCGTGACTCGGGGACAGGGCATGAAAGAGGGTGGGGCAGCTGACTGACTAGACACTTCCAGGTCTGGAGCTAAGAGCTGTATGGTGTCCTGTGCAGAAAGGCCATAAGACTGAGGGAGAGGCCCCAGCATCCGAGTCCCAGAAATTAGGTCCGACTTCTGATGTAACACAGGAATAGCCAGCCAGCGAATTCTATGTGTGTCTTCCCTCTGGTTGATTCGCCATCTGCTGAGGCTATGCTCCCAATTCCTGTCAGTGCTTAGAAACTCAGGAAATGGGAACGACCCTGATATTCCAGGAAAGTTGTAACAAGAGAGCAGACTTGCAGGGGAAAGACCTAAGCATGCATTCAGAAGCCAAATCTTTGTGTGGGATTCTGGGTGCCATTGTTCCTTCTCCATTAGCAAAGATTTACTTCCCTTATCTTCTTAGGCTTTGGTTTTTTGACCCATTTCATTTTCCCTACTGTAATGAGAACGTTTGTTGTTTGGAAATGTCATGCTCTGTATTTCTAATTCTCAGAAATGCTTCTGTATGAGTCTTAGGTTTGATGTTGCCATAGTTGGCCTACCCAGCAAAGGATAACCTAGTGACAGATCACTGAAAATGCTTCCTCTGTTACCTCAAAAGAAAAATCCAGACAAAAGATAGCAGTTATATTTATAGAAAACGGAGGATTGGCTGTTTTCCAAGTACTTCAAGTTATTGCAAGAAAAGTTCTTAAACTCTGAAGACTTGTTCTGCATAAAGGAGACATTCTTTACTAATGGAAGAGGTGGTTTTATTTTTACAACAAGCCTACTCATCTTACCAAACCTATAACCAATTGCTGATCTCCTGTGTAAAGCCTTTTTTTTCCTCTTCTCTGAAACAGTGGTTTATATGAACTGTTGGAATAATGGAACCTCAGACTACAGATGTGTATGTAAAATTGGATAAATGCACTGACTTCCTTCTCCCTGAATATATTTTTAATAAACAGCATTATCCTACATGGTCAGTTTTATTAAATTATGGACAACCAGAGGGTTCTTCTGAGAAGTGGTATGCTTGTATGGGTGGCTTTTGGCAAGCTTCCTGTAGTGGTAAGTAACAGTAGTAATCTTAGCCTTCTCTGGAAGCAGATTGTGGAGGAAAACAAATATATTCAGGGATGTGACCCTGGTGCTCGCTCGTTGGTGGTGAGGGTTAACACCCTCAGATTATCCTGGGCTGTGGGGAAGCAGTACCTTTGGGATGGGGAGATTCCTGGCAGTGTACACAGACCGTAGAGCCCCCTAGTGGGGACACCATGACATCACAGTTCTAGGCTTTCAGGACTGGCTGCCCTGCCCTTGACAAATGTCCGGGTCAGTATATTTCACCGAAACCGAAAAACAGAATTGATTTAGGGTAGCATTTTAGGATGTATTTTTTAAGAGTGATGACTGAATTTGCCAGCGGGGGTAGGGGGTTGCTATTCTCCAGAGAACAGGAAATGAAATTTATGCCTACTGTGTACTGATAACACACCTGTATACACACACGACACCTACATTCTCTGTGGTCTTAGTCTACCTGCCTAAGGGTAACACCACATTTTGCCCTTGGTGAATCTCCTGATCTGTCAAAAGACTTCCAGTCACAGATGAAAGGTGCGCTCTAGTGCAAGCCCATCACGACACTGGCACACAGGTGAAGTTTGTAACCGATGCCAAGCTGTCTGGGTTACAGAATCTGACAAGGAGCATCTGGCAGCATCACATTTTTGGTTGCTGTAACTCCATGGATTGATGTTGGTAGGTTATCGGGTTGAATAGAAGCCTTAAGTCTTAGGGCGATCGTTGGGTCGGTATTCCAGTAGGAAGCACATTGTGTCCCTTCAGACCCACGTGAGACCAGTGCGTTTGTGGATATGGAGGGTGTCATTCTCACACCTTGTGTGCTTCCTTCTCGTCCTCAGCCAGGCTAGGAACCTCCCCGCCATCTGGTCTGTGTTCCTCCTCTCCCACTTTCCGGGCAGAGGATCAAAGCCAGGGCTGGAGCTGGAGAGGTTGCCTGTCCCGGGCACTGCAAGGGGAACAGCCCCCAGAACCTCCAAATGTGTATTTGGTCCCCAAGAATTTGCCTTGGGACACCGGACGACCTTGATAGACAGGTAAGGTGTTGGTACCTGTTGTAGCTTCAAGATCCAAGCTCACCTGGATGGTTGCTCTCTCCCTGGGAATTCCGGTTTCCAGAATAGGTTTTAGTATCCTCTAGGTTGCTATTACACAACGAAACATTCCTTAGGACACTCTATTAAGAATTTTTATTTTATCAAAAAGATTCATATTAAGGAACATGTTGGCTGAAAACAGTCGAGGTTGCTAAAGGGATAGCTCGGCATTTACAGAGTTTACTGTTTGGTGGGTGGTTGCTGCAAGGAAGCGGTGCTTCGAAATGATTGTCTGCAGTTAACAGTGATGGAGGGAAGGCTCAGTGCGCTCGGCTGGGTGTTCATTTCCTAATATGAAGGAACATGGCCTTTTGTTAAGACTGGTTCTCCCAGCCAGTTCTCCACACCCAAAGTGAGTCCTGACACCACTTGGTGCAAGAGAACGTACAGCTCTCAGAATCCACGCACGGCCCCCCGGCGTCATGATACCTTGCACAGAGCTGTGTAAAGGGCTTGGTGAGAATGAGGCTGTGGACCAGAAAGAGTCCTAACCCTCCTCCAAGGGAGAGTCGGGACCCCGAACTCACACCCCAGTCTCAGCAGTGTTCCAATCAGTTGTGCTGTCTAAGGTCATGTTTTAATGCTAATATTCTCACAGTCTTGGGGACAATTTTTTGAGTCATCTTCCAGAGCTTCTCAACAAAGACATCATAGGCATTTGGGTTGGCAAGATACTCTCTAGGGAAGGGGCTGTTGCAGAGCCATGGACCTAGTCCCCAGCTCCAAATGTCAGTAGCTTTCTAGTCACTGCGACAAGTCAGAACACCCCCTAACACTTTCGAAGATCCCAGATCAGGGGGTCTGGTTCTCCCTGCTGAGAAACAGTGACCATGTGTTGCAGCTTTGGGGAAGCATTCAAATTATGTTCAGCAGATAATTGTAGTAAATAACAAATCAAAACCTCGTAGCACATCCAAGCAGGCATAAGACAGGGATCTGAAGAGGAAAAAAATTATTTAGATAGAAAAAACCCACAATTTTTTCCTTGCCCCTTCTGCATACATACTGCATATCTCTTTCTCTCCTTGTGTTCTTGGGTGGACATCACCCTCCTTACTGTTCTGACATTCGGCTTCAATGAGAACTTCCACATTCCTGGAAAGAAGATTTCCTCTTTTCTCTTTAAAATACAACTAAACTTAAGAGAATTCTGGAAATGTCATTACAATTGTCTCTTTCCCAAATTAAAAGCAGCCTTAACTAAATTCATTGAGAAAAGTTCAATAGTTCCAACTGATGTTGGAGGATGATAAGTAAATATCCAAGCCAAACATCCAAGTGTTTTCAACTAGATAAGTAAATATCCAAGCCAAATATCCAAGTGTTTTCAACTAGAACTACTTATTTAAAACAAGTTGGTCTCTCTGCATTATCGGCTAACGGGGTGGGCAAAACAAGCTTGCTTTCCTCCATGGACAATTTAGTGCTGGAATAGATTCGTTGCCCCCCTTGTCCTGATGCGTAACATTCCAGATGGATGGAGAGAGATGATATCCATTTCCTCCCCAAACATTAAATGGTATTTTGACAAGTAGAAGTAAAAACGTGCGACTTTTGTGGTCTTCCTCTCCAGCGTGGCATTTTTCTTACCCATCTCACCATCCCCATAGAGATGGACGGAAGTGGGATGGGGAAACGCTTCACTCATTGATCGATTGACGTTCACTTCAAAGTGAATGAATTCAAAGGGGATAGATAGAAAGGTAGACAGACGGATAGGCTTTTGTTTAAACCATTGTTTTCTCTTTACAGGGAGATTTTCACTAGACTTTCATGGTCCATGAAGCATACTACAAACACTGTCGGGTGATGTTTTATCACCTGTGGGAGATGACGTCCCTCCAGTCTTCCCATCTCTGGTGCCTGGCTTGACGCCTGGTGTGCAAGTAGTCACTGAAAGAATGAGGGTTCTACGTTTGCACTGTTTCCTCCTTGCCAGTTAGCTTGTTTGTGTAATCTGTGCTCTTTAACTCCAAGGACTTTAAAATCCCAGTAGAAAGCAAAAGGGAACCAAAACAATTATATATACAGTTAAGTGCGGAACCATGTATGTTTGTAAAAATCCAAAGAAGAGAGGCACCAGGGTGGCTCAGATGGTTAATAAGTGTCTGCCTTTGGCACGGGTCGTGGTCCCAGGGTCCTGGAATCGAGTCCTGCACCGGGCTCCCTGCTCAACGGGGAGTTCTTTCTCCTTCTCCTGCCCACTTGTGCTCTCTCTCTCGGTATTTCTGTCTGTCTCTCGAATCAATCAATCAATCCAAAGAAGAGTTAGGGTCATCAACAGTCAGAATTTCACCCACTCAGAAAAACTACCTCTTCGCATCACCATTCACTACCACCATGAGAAGTAATGACCAGGTCCATCACCATAGGCGATGCTGTTTTCTCAGCCAAAATTGCTGTTGGCACAGTCCAGTTGTATTTTTATGGTAAATAGTTCACTTGAGCCAGTATAGACTAAACAAACAAAATCAGAGAGTGTTCAGGGAGGGGAACTTAGATTCAGGACCAAGTAGGATGAGCTAGGTAGGAATGATAAGGGACTTCAGGGTTGGTCAATTAAAAAAACATTGTTATAACAAAACGAATGAATGAAAAAAAACTTAATGTTTCTCTCACAGCAATAGATAAGCTGCAGGGGAAGACAAAAGTCCATTTTGAAAACAAAACTTTTTTTTTTAAGTCAATTTGAAGATGACAAGTAGTTGGAATATATTTCTTAGTATATACAGCCCAGGAAAGAAGGAAAGTCAACACAGAATGGTTTCTTATAATTGCCAATACATTTACAGGGGCTGGTTCTAACTTCTGTCATATTTATTTTCATGATGATAAAGTTTTTTTTTTAAACTTAAAGTTGCTGTTTGTTTCAATTCAGAATTTTGTAAATATTCATAAAATACCGTGGATTTTCAATGTTAAATCCTTTCCCACTATTTACAAAACTTTTTCTTTTTTTTTCACATTTCTGTTTAATTGACATGGTATTTTAGAATGATGGCCGGGCTCTGAAATTTTGAGAGCTAGGTCTTTTTTTGCATTTGACTTCGGGTAAGTCCTGTAACTTTCACTGAGTATTTTCTTCTCGATTACAGGAGCAGATGAAATGAATGCCAAATTCCCTTCCTGCTCTAAATTTCTAAGCTTCTAATCTCTATCACAGTCCGTGGACTGTCTTTTTTAGATCAACTCAGGTGATTAACAAGTGTACATAGGTCCTCTTTTAATCGAGTCGAACAAAATTACATAACGATTTCTAATGTAATTTTAATTTGCCAAAAGAGAAATGGAGGTCTATTCTGGAAATACCTCTGACCAGGTATTCAAGTGACTCAGGGAATAAATATCACTTTGATTTTATGCCTTGGACTTTTATGTCCATCTTGCTGTTTGGTCCTGGTCTATCTTAGTGTTTCTGTTGGTTCGTTCAGTTACCATTAGTCAAGTTAGAGAGTGAGATGAGGTAGGACTGGGGTGTTAATAATGATTACCATTGTTCAGATTCTTGGAACTGGATGGGTCACTAGAATAACAAACCAACGTTCTATTTAAAAAATGATTGCATTGATGCTGCTCACCCAAGATCACATACTTATGCAATAGAGTAAGATTTACAGTCTACACAATAGACAACTCAGGTATCCTTTCTCTACCTTCTTCATTCCCACCTGAGGAGATTATAGCTCACAGAGGTTGTGGGAAGGGAGATGGGCAAGGCATTGGTGATTAAGACCCCGTCCCAAAGGAAGGGGTGCCAGGGTTCTCCCAATGCCCAAAGAGATAGGATATGATGCAAAAATCCTCCCGCTCTCTCCATCCACACGTTCTGGCTCCCATTCCTTCCCTGCCATTCAGCAGTAGTGAGAGTTTCCCGTGTTCCCTGGTCTTGAGTAGGAAGGCGGTGCAGAAAGCAAAGAGAATTGCTAGCTTTCAGATTTCTAAGGAGCGCATCTATCACAGGTAGCAGCCTTCAAATCACAGCTTCTCATTGTCACCCCTCACCTCTCAAACAAAACTAAAGTAAAACCCCAGCTTTTTGGCAATGTGTGTGTACACATTTACATGTTTTTTATCTTATATTTCGAATACCGAGAGCGTGGCTCCTGTGTATCAGTGGTTCAACCCTCAGTGATTTAGAGCAAACACTTTATATAAATATGAGTTCTTACATGTTTATAAGAATGGTTGGACGCCACAACTAAAGGAAGCAAAAACGTAACCAGCTGACAGACTAGGGAGAAAGAGCAGGAAGTGAGGAGGATTAAATACTGATGGGTCCCCACGAAACCACCAGGACGCACAGCCCAGACTAAGTTCCCAACAACAGCAGAGGAGACAACGGTTGGTCCGTTTTGCTGGATTTGGGGACAGAATCGTATTCCTCAAGTGCCTGGTTGTCAGTTTTCCATGAAAACCACAGAAAAGTCCTCTAAATATATTTTTTTCCACTTCATTAGGACAAAGAAGCCATTTAATGAATTCAACTGAATTTGGTAATCCACATGGTGGATGAGTAGCTTTTCTTGGTTACACACAGCAACGATGGGGTGAGGAGGATGGCGGCCACAGAGGTGAGTTTTTGCTTCCGTGTATCCCACTCTTCACCTTGAGTATAGCTGCTTGTTTCGTAGACTGAGTTTGCAGTAAAGTATTAGTTCTGTATTTTTCTACTCCTTCCTGCTCCGTGGGCTTCCAGCCAACTGTCTCCCTATTTCTCAACAACAACAGAACAATCCTAGTTCTTCTCTTCTCTCAGTTCTAAATGGGGCCTGCCGGGCCAGCACAGTGAATCCCAACGACCATTCAATGGGAGCGTGTATTAGTTAGCTACTGCTGTGTAACAAATTATCTCAAAATTGACCAACTTAAAACAACAAATATGTGTTATCTTACATATCCAATGGTCATGCGTCTAGGAGCTTAACTGGGGGATTGTGGATCACAGTCTCTCATGAGTGTGCTGGGCCTGTAGTTATCACAATTATTCACTTGGCTATTGGCAGGAGGCCCCAGTTCCTCACTGACTGCTGGCTGCATACCTCGGTTCTTTGTCGTATGTGTCTTTCACCCAGGACAGGAGCCACAGTCTTGTATAACCTAATGTTTGAAGTGGCATTCCCTCACTTCTGTTACAAACTATTGGTCACAGAGACAACCCTGATACAGCGTGGGAGGGCATTCTGCAAGGATTCAAAATCCAGGAGGTCGGGATCCTCCTTGAAACCTGGGGCCCATCTTGAAACCTGGATACCCCAGAGATAAGAGCAAGAGATGAGGACATTTATTTTAGATTCCAGTGTACCTTGAACCCTGCTGCAAGACGTTAGAAAAGTGATCAGGGGCCCAGCCTGGTTTTTCTCCGTCTGAACCAAACTTGTTTGAGGCCAGGGCTACGTGAAAGAAAATGATTTTTAAATTTTTGGTTTTGTTTGTCTTTTTCTTTATTACAAAATGGGTTGCTGTAGAAAAAATTTTTAAAAGGCCAAAAGAGGGGCGCCTGGGTGGCTCAGTGGGTTGAGCCGCTGCCTTCGGCTCAGGTCATGATCTCGGGGTCCTGGGATCGAGTCCCGCATCGGGCTCTCTGCTCAGCAAGGAGCCTGCTTCCCTCTCTCTCTCTCTGCCTGCCTCTCTATCTACTTGTGATCTCTCTCTGTCAAATAAATAAATAAATAAAATCTTTAAAAAAAAAAAAAAAGTAAAAAAAAAAAAAAAAAAAAAAAGGCCAAAAGAAAAAAATTTAAATTTCAAAAAGCTGCAGCTAGAGATAGTCTGTGTATGAAAAGAATAATTGAAATGGGAGTGCAGAGTATCTCACAGGGAGTAGGGTTAAGTATTGTTCTGTGAAACTTTTATTTCAGTTACAAACACATGTAATTTTTCAATTCTGGTTTGTTTTTTTTTTTAAGATTGATTAGTTGGTTGGTTGGTTGGTTGGTTGATTTAGAGCATAAGTAGTAGAGGGAGAGGGAGAGAGTTTCAAGCAGACTCTGTGCTCAGTGTGGAGCCCAATGTGGGGCTCGATCTCACAACCATGAGATCATGACCCATGAGATCACAACCTGAGTCCAAATCAAGAGTCATCTGCTTAACCAACTGCACTCCCCAGATTCCCCCTCAGTTCTATTTTCTACAGATACTTCTTAAAAATAAAATGTAGACACACAGATGTACTGTTTTAGGAATTTCTTTTTTTCAAGATTTTATTCATAATTTGAGAGAGACCACACAAGTGGGAGAGGGGCAGAGGGAGGGGAGAAGCAGACTCCCTGCTGAGCAGAGAGCCTGGCTCGATCCCAGGATCCTGAGATCATGACCTGAGCCGAAGGCAGATGCTTAACTGACTGAGCCACCCAGGCACTCCTGTTTTATGATTTTCTAAAAAATAGGACCTGTCATAATGTGTAAGAGGGCAGGTAGGCAGTGGCAGGTGGATGCACATGAACCAGAATCCAAGGTGAGACCCTGTTCCTGGCTAGGTGGCCTTGGGCAAACCACATACACCTTGAACATGGTGATTATGTTTCCAGATCATCCAGTGGCAAAATGGAAATGGGGAGCTGGAGATTCCAAAGTCGATCTGAGGTCCAGGCTGGAAAAATTTAATACACGGGAGTGTCTCAGGCCCATCATCCATGGGAGGGTGGCTGCTGGAAGTGCCAGAAGTACCTCATTAATAATTTCCTCTTCTGCAAATGGGCAAATAACTCATACCCACATCTCAAGACTTTGTAAAGCCTAAAATGAAATAAGATAAGGTGTGGTACTTATTGGTTAACATTACTGATCCATGGCATTAAATAGTCTCCTGTAAACTCTTTTAATAGTACATTTGGTACTGTATCCTGATTTAACACACTGTCTATTGTTGGCCATTTAGCTTATTCAATTTTTCAGTATTGTAATATTATAAACCCACAGTTTTATTACTTTGTAATCAATGCTTCACATTTCCTTAATCATTTGCTTACAAGAGGAATTGTTGGGTGAATGGATATGGTAGGCCTTGGTTTTTCTTGCTTTGGGATTATTTTGTTTGTATTGTTTGTATTTGTTTGTTTGCATTATCTGTTGTATTGTCCCAGTTTTCTTTCACGAACAATCTACCCTCACTCTCAGTCCAAGCGGTTTTCCTTTTTGGGGGGGGGAGTTATTAATTTATTTTAAAATTAAATTTAATTTTTTCAGTGTTCCAAGATTCATTGTTTATATGCCACACCCGGTGCTCCATGCGATATGTGCCCTCCTTAATACCAAGCAGTTTCCCAGTCCAGTTCCAAGGGCAAGCACCTGACTCTAGGCAAGCAGATCAGAATATTGCATTTCCTGCATCACCAGGATTAGCTCTGGAGTGTGCCTGTGACTGAGGACAGACTATCAGACTCAAGGAACTTGACTTTTATTACAACTGTTAGAAAAGAGACACTCTCTTCCCGCTGGACCTGTGGCCAGTAGGGTACAAACTTTGAGATGCCATGGCAGTCTTGCCACTACATGAGAAATGCTGAGAATCAAACCAGACAGAAGAAAGCAGGACTGAGAAATGGAACGAGAACAGATCCTGGTGAAACTGTTTGCCTGGATCCTGCCGCATCCAGTCTAGAGGGCTTTCCAGTCAGAGGACCTATGATTTTTATTTCTTGTTTTTACTAAGCTGTTTGGACTTGGATTTGTTACTTGTACCCTGAAGAGTCCAGACTGAGAAGAGGGTATGACATTGTAAGTTCTTCCTAGGGTTTGCCGCATTGCCTTCCACATGATGTTGTGAGATGGGGGCGCCTGGGTGGCTCAGTCGGTGAAGCTTCTGCCTTCAGCTCAGGTCATGATCCCAGAGTCCTGGGATGGAGCCCCATGTTGGGCTCTTCACTTGGCACGGAGTCTGCCTCTCCCTCTGCACCTGCTCCCCGCCCATCCCCCCCCTCCCCGCCCACCAGCTCTTGCTCTCTATCTCAAATAAATAAAATCTAAAAAAAAAAAAAAAAAAACCACAAAAAAACAAAACCCAAAGATTATGTGATGGACATCCTAGCAGGGTATGTGAGCACCTTTTACGCACTCTCCCCAAGACCGGCTGACATCAACAACAACAAAACAAAAGTGAAAACAAAACTTTGCCATTTGAGTCTTTGTTAGCATTGCAGAAGGCAGAGTATTTTTTTCAAATATTTGTATTTTTTCTTTTGCTTTCTTTCATTTTCCTCTTCATCAGGAAAGTAAACTGTAAGTGAAAATTTCTGTCTCTCTCTGGCGGAGAGGCCCCAAGACATCACACGATGTTTCCACTGTAATCCTCAGATTAAATTCAAGGAGCAAAATTAAAAGGACTAGCATCCACTTCGTTTTATGACTGTCTCCTGTTGGGAAAAGGGAGTAAAATGATTTCTATTAAAAAAGACTTAAGAGTCTCAAAAATGTATGAAATTTGCTGTAAATGAGATTAGTAGAGAAAATAAGAGACAGAAGTTATATAATTAAATGAGGCGATGTATTGCCCTATTGATTACCTGGAAAAAGAAAATCCAAGTCTCTCCGAACTTACAAAGATTTAGTCTCTAGGTGAAGATGGATGAGCACTTGACTTTGGGATTGAGCATTATACTTTCGCAGCAGGGACACGGGAGCTGGAGAGAGCCGACCTCAGAGCAGGAGGGGTTGGAGTGGAGAGTGGATCCCAGTTCCTTCTAAATGTGGGCTTCATGCATATTACTTAACCTTGCACAGCCTCAGCTGTCTCCTGAGTAAAATGGGCCAGGAACAGCGCTGCTCTCCGAAGGTTGCAAGGATTAAATGAGGTAACAGTTTGAAGTATGTGGCCTCTTACAAGTACTCAGCAAATCCTGCTGTTGTTCTTTTCAAATATTATTTGCATATATCATTTCTCTGCCTCCTGAGCTTTCATTTTAATGCCTGTTTTCATCCAAGGTCATAGCTAGCTAGAGAGATGTACACCTTTATGACAGTGAGAAATACTATGACAAATGTAATTACATCCTCTTGCCTTTTAACAATGGGACGAGAGTCTGACTAAGCCCCTTGTTTCAAAGCAGGTGACAGTATTTCTCAATGAAGAGAAGATTTCAGTGGTAAAGAAAGGAAGCTGTTCATTTACTGGGGCACCTTCTACTTACAACTAAAAATAGCTAATGCAGGTGGGTCGTCTGCCTATATCTCCATGTCTTTTCATTTATAAACATGAAATCACCAAGGATCATGTCACACCACGCTGTCGGCAGTGACCATGGTTAGTGTTTAGGATTACCTGAGCGCCTGCCACATTCCTGGTTCTGTCCTGAACTCAGCGGCTGCCCAGGAACCAAACCCAGGCCTGACTCCAGGGAGGAGAGCTTGAGCCACTAAATCACACGGCCACCAGCGCCAGTTGGCGATGAGGTCAGGGAACGCAGATTGCCCCGAGTCACCCTTGGCAGAGCCCTTAATGTGTCTGATGACATTTGGTTCCAACACACACCTGTGAAGTTGACTTTTTTGTTCCTGTTTCATAGATAAAAGAAAACTGAGGTTAGAAGACAATTTGTCCAGGTCCCAAGTCAGTAAGTGGCATTGGACAGCCCAAGGAGAAAAAGCAGACTGTATGTATTTTGTGCTTTCGTTGTTTCTTTCTTTTTTTTTTTTTAAGATTTACTTATTTATTTGGGGAGGGGCAGAAGGAAAGGAAGAGAATCTCAAGCAGATTCCCCACTGAGCATAGAGCCTGAGGCAGAGCTCTATCTCAGGACCCTGAGACCAGGACATGAGCCAAAATCAAGAGTCTGACACTTAACTGACTGCGGCACCCAGGGGCCCTTGTACCGTGTGCTTCCTGTGTACATGCGTGTGCAGGCTTGTGCGTGCATGTACAAGAGAGCATAAAGGGAAACTAAATCAGTTCACGGCTGCGGAAGACAGAGCGGCAGCCCTTCCGCCCAAGCCAAGTGCCCCATCAGAGCCACTGAGGCTCTTCTGTTACTTGACTTTTAAAAAACCCTGAATCAAAACTCTGGGCATCATCTAAGTTTGAAAATGAGCACTTTTTCCTACCAAACAGAAGCGGGAGGGATAGATTCATTAGGATTTATTGAAAATTGCAAAAAGGAAATTAATGCTTGGAGCTGAAAGAGAGACAGCAGAGGGCCAGGCCACTGGCCCAGTCTCCCCTCCATATCCAGGTGGACCCGGAAGCCATGGGCCTCAGGCCCTGTGGCCTCAGCTGCTCAACAGCCACTGCCCACTGCGGGCAAGGGAGAGGAGGCAGTGGCCTGTGACCCTTCTTGGGGGAAGGACACTAACCTCATGTTCTCAGGTGCTGAGGAGATGGGGAGAGGGACAATGACACCAGAGAAATGGTTGGATCAGTTTCACTGCCTGTGGGAGCTGCTTAATATTTTAGAAGCACACTTAAATATTCCGAGGCAATTCTCTTCTCCAGACTGCAGGTGACAAAATATGCCGTGAATCACTCATAGCTTAAAAACAAAGAAGTTATTCCATCAAAGGGTTTGGTGATCTTTCCAGGTTCTGGTCTGTGCTACTGATTGGCTGACTGGGTCTTATTCCCTAACGGGGTGACGTAGATTCTGAATGTATGCATAAGCGTTTCCACGTAGGCTTTCGTTTTATTCCGGTCTATCTGCTCTTTCCAAATATTTCTATGACCTATGGGATAGCAGGTGTCTCAGCGTTGGCCCACCTTAATTGTCACATCGGTGCTGAGTGTGTGGAGAGGACATCTGTTGAGAGCTCTGCCTGAATTCTGCCCGTTAAAGCTAGCAAAGTTCTTAGCGGTCATCTGGTCTAGGTTTCTCGTATTTCAGATGAAGAAACAGGTCAAGAAAGGTCCGAGAACTTGATCATGTAGCTGGTCAGCAGCAGAGCTAAAGACAAGCCAAGACTCTGAGCTGGGCTTTCCTACACCTGGGTGCCTGGAAAGGTCAGGCTTGTGGGGCATGAGGGCTAACCCCTACCTCTGTCACCCAACGGGAGATCTGTTTCTCCGTGTCCTCAACCAGGACCCTGCTCTCCACCCACTGACCCCCTCCTGCTTTTCAGTCCATTCTTTAAAAGCTCTAATTATTAAGAGAGTTTTCCCATTCTTATAATAACTTTTGCCGGAAAAGTATTTTGTATTTATTTTCCATAGCTGATTTTTCGAATCCATTGATAAAAACATTTAATAAAAGTCTTTGCTCTTTTATGTTTTTTATCATTGGAAAAAATGGATGGTTTATAGAAAGTGAGTTTTTCTCTCTGTTCTGTCTCTCATTTTTTTAAAAAGATTTTATTTATTTATCTGAGAGAGAGTGAGAGAGCAAGGGGTGGGAAGGGTATAAGGAGAGGGAGCAGGAATCTTAAGCTGACTTCATGTGAACAGAGAGCCTGATATAGGGCTTGATCCCAGGACCCTAAGACCATGACCTGAGATGAAACCAAGAGTTGGATCCTTAACCAACTGAGCCACCCAGGTCCCTGCCATATTTTTCTTCTCAAAGCTTCACCGCACACATTTCCTTATGCTCCCAGTGACTTTCCACCCCTTCTCTTGAACACAACGCCAAATGTTCCTCTCTTTCTTCAAATACCTGACATCTTCTCATTTGTTCATGTGAGCTCTCCAAATGGTAGCTCGTGCAATGAAAGAATAGTCCTGTGGGGGTCTGGATGACACAGTCCGTGTGAGGTGCTCTCATCTGACACTTGACCTTCATCCACAGGGCTTAAGCTTGCTTTCCCCTTCGTGACCACCAGGTCATAGCACGAGTTAATACTGAACATGATGTCAATGTTAACACTCAGTGTATTTCTTCCCAGCTTGGTGTTTCCTTCTGCCCATGTTCTTTTCTAGGATGGGTCCCTGGACATATTCAGAGTTTACATATTTAAAATACCTTTACAGATAGAAGTTTATATTCTCCGTGGCAGACAGTATACTCTCATGGAAGTCAAGAACTTGAACACCAGAGGCCGATGTATGGGCTCAAAGCCTCACAAAGCTGATTAGCCGCTGTAAACATGAGCAAGTTACTTAATCTCACATTTCCTCACCTGCACTAATAAGGCACACTTCCCCATTAAATGATGGTATTCAGAAAGGTGATTTAGGAAGGAGAGAACAGAAAACCAACCAGGTGTTCTGTAAAACTTTTGATAAGGCTTCTCCTGACATCCTTGTAGATAAGAGGGGGAAATATAATTTCTGTCAACTCTGTATCTCTTGTGATTGGGATATTTTGCCAGTTATGAATCCTTCTAAATATCTAAATATGCTAAATATATATTTGTATATATTTTTATAAATATGTTTAGTATTCATAAAATTATATATAAATTTTATATATAATATATAAATATATTTATATAGTAAATATAGATATTTACTGTAAATAGTAACTATACTAAATATATTTATATAAATATAAACTAAATATATCTAAATATACTAAAAGGGATTTAGTACAGTATCTAGCTTGTAGTATATCTTCAGCATATGTTAGCCCTTATTATTTTTAGTTCACATTGTATTATGCATTTCTCCCCAATTTGTTGCTGTATTTCTCCCCTTACCTTCTCTTCTTTCTCCTTTCCTTCCCTCTCCACGCTCTTCACCATAACCCTACCTTCTCCATAAATCCCTAGAATACTGTTAGAAGTCTGCAGTGTTTTCATTAATACCAATACTTTCTCCCTTTTCATGCAGGTACAGCTGAGTTTGGGTCCCAACATGACTTAACATTTTATGTATTGATGTGAATCCATTCTAGACAGGTATGAATCCAACAAAGTAAGAAAAAAATTATATGCCACAAGCAAGTGGGAATTTTTCTGGATATGCAAGGCTGGTTGAACATTCAAAAATCAATTAATTAGTATCACATTATATTAATAATTAAAATAATAATATTAATATATAATATGTAACATATGATATATCATATATAACAATAATCCATCACAGCAATAAGCCAAAGAAGAAGTACCGTATGATACCAGTTAAAGCATAAAAAGCATTTGATAAAATCCTACACCCTTGATGATACAAACTATCAAAAAACTAAGCATGGGGTAGAATTTCCTGAACTTGATAAAGAACATCTATAAAAAATGTACAGCTGGAACACCTGGGTGGCTCAGTGGGTTAAGCCTCTGCCTTCAGCTCAGGTCATGATCTCAGGGTCCTGGAATTGAGCCCTGCATTGGGCTCTCTGCTCAGCAGGGAGCCTGCTTCCCCCCCCCCCCCCGCCTGCCTCTCTGCCTACTTGTGATCATCTCTGTCAAATAAATAAATAAAATATTTTTTAAAATGTACAGCTAACATACTTAATGGTGAGAGACAGGATGCTTTTCCCCCTAAGATCCTCTCTTATCACTTCTATTCACCATAATACTGGAAGTTTGGGCCACGGCAATAAGACAAGAAAAAATCATAAAAGGTACACTGATTAGAAAAGGAAGAAATAAAAGCACTCTTCGTTGTGTTGCGCTCATTTAGTAATGTCAGTCTGGACTACATTTTTTTTTAAGGTTTTATTTATTTATTTTAGAGAGAGAGAGAGAGAGAGGTTAGGGGTTGGGGAGGAGAGCAGAGAGGGAGGGACAAGCAGACTCTGCACTGAGTGCTGAGCCCAATGTAGGGCTCAATTTCATGACCCTGAGATTATGACCTGAGCTGACATCAAGAGTTGGACACATAGCTGACTGAGTGCACCCAGGCTCTCCTTGGTCTACATTTTAATTCTTATTTGATACCAGCCTAATTGGAAGATTCTGGTCAACTTCATTCTTCATTCTTGATTATGAGAGTTTTTCCCCCCTTGTTGGAGAATGTGTTTTTATGACTAAGGTTCCATGGACAGAGTTAAGTCTCAGGCACTTAGGACACTAATGGGGTAAGAAAATTGCAGGTTTTGGGGCGCCTGGGTGGCTCAGTGGTTTAAACCTCTGCCTTCGGCTCGGGTCATGATCTCAGGGTCCTGGGTTTGAGCCCCACATCGGACTCTCTGCTCCGCAGGGAGCCTGCTTCCTCCTCTCTCTCTGCCTGCCTACTTGTGATCTCTGTCTGTCAAAAAAAAAAAAAAAAAAAAAAAAAAAAAGAAAGAAAGAAAAAAGAAAATTGCAGGTTTTGAGGTGAGTCAACCCTGAGTTTCTATTCCAGCCTGCTTCGTCCTGTTAACACCTTCTGAGCCTCTGCTTTTTGGTCAGAAGATGAGAGTGAAGATATCTGTCTCGTAGTTTTGTATAATGATTCAATGTGATAGAATAATATAAATCATGTTTATTAAAAGCACATCGAAGACATATGATTTCTATAGTGATGGGACCTCACAGAACAAACCCTAATGGGAGACAGGATCTGGGGGAGTATGAGGAATGACAATGAGACAAGTAATTAGTCTTGCTGGATGAATAACAGAGCAGTGGTAATGCTGGTCACCACTGCTGCAAAAACAGTGTTCTAGAGTGTGCCTAAGCGACCAGTGGGCGAGGTAGTCCTCAGCATACCAATGAGGCAGACAAATACTTGTGTACCCTTGGCTTAGAGAGATTTGGGGTTCTACTCCCAGAGGCGAAGTGTGGAGAATGGACTATATGAGCCTGGACCTCCTTGGTGTGCAGAGCTAGAGAAATTTCTAGCCACCCCCCTCTCCATTCTTCTCATCCAGAGTCCCTCTTATCTGCAACATGTGTTCCTTGGATTCCCTGCCAACTTTTGCTGTTCCTCCTTCAGAACCAGAGTTTTCCCTGTCAAGGGTCTCCTGTCTCCTTGTCTTTGCTGATCCAGCCATTTGCTCGACAGTCTTAAAGAGGATGAGAAGCATCTCTCACGACAGCCAAAGGGGAAAGTGGCTGAGGATTGGAGTGGGGAGAAGACAGGCCGGGCAATCTGAGGTGTGACCCTCGTAGAGCTGTATCAAAGCATGGGCTCTGCACTTGGCCTCTGGGAACACGAAATGAACAGTTGAGGTCTTTTTTTTTTTTTTTTTTAAAGATTTTATTTATTTATTTGACAGAGAGCGATCACAAGTAGATAGAGAAGCAGGCAGAGAGAGAGAGAGAGAGGGAAGCAGGTTCCCTGCTGAGCAGAGAGCCCGATGTGGGGCTCGATCCCAGGACCCCGAGATCATGACCTGAGCTGAAGGCAGCGGCTTAACCCACTGAGCCACCCAGGTGCCCAACAGTTGAGGTCTTTATCTCACATTACCTGTCTGCCCCATCACTTGTCCAAGTGGTTTCACAACAATGATACTCTGTGGGAACTTAACACCCACAGTCTGGCTCAGAGATAAGCTATCAATGCCCTGACACATTGCCTGTGAAGATGGTTGTCTCCTCTCATGGGCTCGCTTTCTCAGAGATAACACACAGAACTATTATTTTCATTCTAAGCTTTACTGTTGCCTTCCTTCTGCTGGCTTTGCATTTAGACTGCCTTTTTTCCCCCCCTAGTTTCCTAACATGGAAGGTTAGATTGTTTATATGAGATCTTTCTTCTCTATTTAAATTGGTGTTACAGCTACACATTTTCCTCTAACCACTGCTTTTCCCCTATCCTGTAGCTTTCATTACAGAGTGGGGTACAGATAAAGCATGCTGATAAATTCTCTTGCTTGAGAGCTGATCAGAAGCTCTGCTGAAACCAGGAGTTGAGTTTTTAACCCCAACAGAGTATTTGCACTGATGATCTCAGGATCCCTTTCAGTTGCCCGTAATTGCAGGAGGATTAATTTATCAACTTACCTTTTTTTCTAAAGACTAACTTAGCGGCACCTGGGTGGCTCAATGAGTTAGAGCCTCTGCATTCGGCTCAGGTCATGATCTAGGATCCTGGGATCGAGCCCCGTGTTGGGCTCTCTGCTTGATGGGGAGCCTGCTTCCCCCTCTCTCTCTGCCTGCCTCTCTGCCTACTTGTGATCTCTATCAAATAAATAAAATCTTAAAAAAAAAAGATTGACTTATTTATTTTCAGAGATAGAGAAAGAGTGTGGGGGGAGGGGCAGAGGAAGAGGGAGAAGCAAATTCTATGCTGAGCATCAAGTTCCATGATCCTGAGATCATGAACTGAGCTGAAACCAAGAGTTGGACACTTAACCCACTGAGACACCCAGACATTCCTATCAGCTTATCACTAAGGTTGGGTTTTATCACTAAGGCTGGGTTTACTAGAGGCAAAAGAGTGATAATAAGCAAGTTTCCTGCAGTGCCTTACGCATTCTTCCTTAAAGCTCTAGACGCGTATTGATTGTGTACTTCCTGACCTGCCCCTGCCTCCAAAAAAGTACTCTTAAATTCCCATTCACAGCCAGAGGGAGATTGCTGATAACAGCTACAACTCTTCCCAAGGGTGTTTTGAAATGGACAAAGGTTTCCAAAGGTAGCAGCTGTGATTCAAGAGGACCAGTGATAAGGTACTGTGTGGGTTGATCCTTACTGTGCTATCATGGTTGTCTAAGGGGCAGTGAGGGGAGGACTGTGAGGCTCCATCGAGGTCAGGGAGAGAAGAGGTTTCTGATTGATTAGTGATGTCTGCTGTGGGTCAGCATGCGATATCATGGTAAACACGACATGTGGCCAAACCTGGTATACAGGGAAGACATTGCTCTGAGTTCATCTAAACCGGGTTTGACTCTGAGCTTGGCCACTGACTCATGGACTGAGTTATCAGGAGAATTAAATGAGAATATGTGAATTCAGTAAGATGTGTGTGGAGTGTTCAGTGGAGTGTGTGATTAGAAAGCTATTCTGCTTCCGTAGGCTGTGAATTCCCTGCAAATTCACCAACCTGTCTTATTCATCTTTCTATTCCAGCACAGTGTCTGGTCCATAAGAGGCCCCCACAAATATTTGCTGAATGCATATACGCTGCCTGTAAAAACAGGTTAGAGGAATAAATCCAGTGGTTGGATTTGAGAACTCAGTTCGACAAAGAGGGCAGAATTAGGTGCGGTGGTGGGGGTCACTGGGGCTTTCCTACAGGCTCCTGTATCACCCTTTATGGATTTCCTCCTACTTCTTTGAACTTAAAAATTATTATTAAAGCAAAACAAAGGGACACCTGGGTGGCTCAGTGAGTTAAAGCCTCTGCCTTGGCTCGGGTCATGATCCCAGGGTCCTGGGATTGAGTCCATTATTGGGCTCTCTGCTCAGCAGGGAGCCTACTTCCCTTCCTCTCTCTCTGCCTGCTTCTTTGTCTGCTTGTGATCTGTCTGTCAAATAAATAAAATCTTTAAAAAATAATAAAATAAAGTGAAACAAATGGGACGCTTGGGTGGCACAACTGTTGAGCATCTGACTCTTGGTTTTGACTCAGGTCTTGGTTTTGACTCAGGGTCATGAAATCAAGCCCCACCTTGGGCTCCATGCTCAGCTGGGAGTCTGCTTAAGACTCTCTCTCCCTCTGCCCCTTGTCCCCATGCTTTCTCTCTCTCTTTCTCCCTCTCAAATAAATAAATAAATCTTTCTTTAAAAAAAGTAAACCAAAAACACAGAGAGGTACACAATCATAAGGGGACACAGCTCCATGAATTCTCAGACACCCATGTAGTCAGGTTCCACATGAAAGCTGGGACCACACTGGCATGCTACAATGCTGTTGGCTCATCCTGTTGTCAGCTACTTCCTCCTCCCAGGGAGTCCCCTTATCCTGACTTCTAACATTATACATTTTGTTTTGTTTTTGTTTTTGTTTTTTTCAATATATTGTGCGATTTCACAATGTCATTGCGTGGAGTTGTATTTTGTTCATTTTTATTATCTATCATATTCCAGTGTAAGAATACACCATACTTTGTTCATCTATTCACCTATTGACAGACATTGGATTGTTTCCAGTTTTGGACTATTACCAATAAGACTGCCCTGAACGTTTTAGTGTATGTCTTTTGGTGCTTTTGACTCACTTTTCTGTTGGATGTGAGTAAAACCTTAGAGGGACATAACCAAGTTAGAGGGTATGTTTATGTTTGACATCGTAGATAGCACCGAAGAGTTGTCCCAAGTGGCTTACAATTCATACTCCCACCGCCCTGTCTGCAAGTCCCTACTGGTCTGTGTCCTCATCAACACTGGTCATTGTCAGTCTTTTTAATGTTAGTCATTATAGCAGATGTAGAATATTATTTATTTTGATTTTAATTTGCATTTTCCTGATGACTAGTTGGGGAAAAGATGAGCATTTTTCATATATTGAAATATATGTATTTGAATATTCTCTTTATGGATCTGTTTATTTTTCAAGACTGTGTCTTACTGATGGGATTTTTATTTTTAGCAAATATATGTTATTGGCTGTACTTCTTAGAAGTGATCAAACTCTTATTTCCATAAATTCAGGATGCCTATGGTAAATTGATTGCTAATGTCTTTTCTTTACTGAGAAAGGTCAATATTTAGAAGTGCATTTTCTATACATTCTCTATTCTCAAGGAGATCTTATAGTTTTGGCATGGCCATCAGATATGTTATAGTGTATATTTTAAAAATATATTTCAAATAAAAAAATTTATTACTGCCCAACAAAGGCCCAAGTCTGGACCAGGGCTATCATTTGTCCTTTCTATGCCTTACTCTGCTAGACAGAATCAAAATGCTGTGCAGACTTTCCAACATTCAGAAGTGACATAGAACTGCGCAATGAACAGCCTGCCTAGAAGTGCTTTGTCTCGTCTCATCTGGCATCCCTGATTTCCATCCACCCCCTGCACCTGGACTCTCTCTCCTGCCCATTCCCTATGAGCTGAGCCCCTGGGGGCACTGTTTGTCCCTGGATGCTGCCTGTCGGTTCACCTTTAGCTTCTGGCTCTGCATCCCCTCCTTCCCCACCCCAAGCCCTGCTCAGACCTGGAAGTTCCAAAGCACTGGGTTCCATCCATGGTCCTTTGAGATTTCTTCCCAGAATGTAAGCATGAGTCAGCATCCAAAAAATCCATTATTTCTGGAATTACAAAATATCCTGTGGGCCCTGGATTTTGTGGTGAGCATTCCCAAATATTTTATTTCTACAATTCATTACAGTTGATAACCAGGACAATGACATAGAGCCCTGAGAGATTTATCATGCAGGGGAGGAAAAGGGGGCAGAGTCTGATCGTTCATTTAAGCATTTTTCAGTAGAAGCCGGGCAGGCTCACCTTGGGCTAATTTGTATAGTCAGATAAATGACTGAACACGTGTTGTGCTCCCCCAGTGAGCTGTCAGGCGTATATAAATGTAGTCTGGCTTGTGTCTATTAATTCTCATCTCAGCAGCAGATGCAGTATTTGCCACTGAGTAGTTTTTAATCAGTCTGTGACATCTGCATCTAAATAAATTGGCTTAATGTTGACATAAATGATTATAGTCGGAATGGCTCAGATACACGGATGCCCTTTCCTAGTCACGGCCCCTTCTTTGAGGGACGCTCAGATACGCATGACCCCTGATGGACAAAAGGTCTCATGAGGTTGTGATGACATTTGATGGTGATGTGGACCCAATGCTTCCACTGATCACGAGGCAGAGTGACATGGCAGACCAGGAGAGCTGCGGCGCTCTAGACACGGGGAAAACTCCTTCCTCTTACCCACTCCTGAGCTCCCGCTTGTTTTAGTCATTTTCCATAAAATAAAGCTGCTGCTTTTGTGCATTGTCAGCGAAAATAGAACGTGCACAGACGTTTCTGGTGGCTGATTTCATTCAGAGAGCCGTTAAGCCCCACATTTTCTACATTTCTCTTTGGAATCATCACCCTCTTATTTCATTAGTGTCTCCAGAAAGATTTATAACAAGTATGTGAAGGGACACACTGTCCTTTCAGCAGGAGCACAAGGCGGGCTATGCAAGGACACAAGCCCAAACACTATTTTTGGATATGTTTCATAGGAATGTACTACATGTACCAAATCAAGTGATTTTGTGGGTTTAAAATAACTATTTGGGTGTCAAACTTATCTTTACTGACAAAATCATTCAAAGTAGCTAACAACCACTTTGTGCCCCCCTCCCAGCTATTTTGCTCACCCCTGTCATCTGTCGCTCACCCCTGCCTGTGAAGGTGGTCCCGCCATCCGCCTACTGCCTACCAAGGCAACTTGTCTACCTTCACCACAAACCATCTTCCCCCTACTCACAGCTCCCCCATTCCTCATCTTCTCAGGAAATTGCTATTCCATTTGTCCAGTTGTTCGGGACCCACATCTAGGGGTCCGCTTTGACTCCCCTCACTCCATCATAGCTCATGAATGGTGAGCATCCGTTGTTGCATCTATCCCCCAATATGCCCCAAATGGGACTGCTTCCTTCCACCTCCAGCACGACCACCCCCATTTTAAAATGTTTTTTATTTATTTATGAGAGAGGGGGGAGAGCGAATGAGTGAGTGGAGGAGCAGAGGGAGAGGGTCCCGCAGACTCTGCATGAAGTGCTGAACCCAACCGGGGGCTTGATTCCAGGACCCTGAGATCAAGACCTGAACCAAAACCAAGACCCAGGTACCTCTCTCCCCCACCACTCCAGTTAAAGCTGCCCATCATCACTTCCCTCCTCTTTGCTCCTCATGGGTCCATCCCTCCATGGAGCCACAGTGATGTAATAATGTTAATTCAGTCCTAGCATTCCGCAAACTCCCTCACTGGAGGGAAAAAAACTGCTCTGCACAGTGGCCCACAACCCTGCTCCTTTCTAGAAAGCTCCCTCTTGCCCATGTTCCTGCAGCGGGGCTGGTTTTATTTCAGTTTCGCGAACTGGCTCCTACAAATCAATAAGAAACTAATAACACAAGAGGAAAAAGGACAGTAGCTTCCAGGCTGAGCTGATTGCTCCCCAGAGCCTTGGCAATGTCTCCATGGGGGAAAGGCAGAGCCAGATCCCCACGGGAATTTGAAGTTTGGTTTCAGGCAGGTCTTTCAATGCAGGGGTTTGATGAGGATTGGGTATAAGGATTTGCACCAGCGAAAACAGCCAGGTGAGTATTTTGAGGCAAATGGGCTTAGGAAAGAAACATTTAGTAGTTTGTATTAAAGAGTTGTTGGGTCTTTCATGAAGTTTCTCTTGGGGTGCTGGGGTGGCTCAGTTAGTCAGAAGTCTGCCATTGGCTCAGTCCTGATCCTGGGGTCCTGGGATCCAGCCCTGAGTTTGGCCCCCTACTCAGGTGGGCAACCTGTTTCCTCCCTCTGGGTGTGCTCTCTCATCAGTCTCTCTCTCTCTCTCTCCCAAATGAATAAATAAAATCTTTAAAAAAAGTTTCTGTCATGAATAATCGAGTTATGTGCCTGAGCAAGAGTGTCCTGGAATGGTAAAGTGGTGGTAGGAAGACCATGAACAGTGATGTCAGGTTAATGTGCTGTCTATGTTGTAGACGGTCAGGGAGCTGCCGCGCCCACGTGGGGATCGTTTCTGTCTCAGGTCCCCACTGTCCTGTGAAGGTGGATGGTTTGGGTTCTCAGAACAATCCGTCCACAGAAAAGAAAATACAAATGTCTCTGAAGTATATGGAAAGATGCTCAATTTGACTCATGATGAGAAATATACTTGGAAACTGTACTGAGAGATCGTTTTTCACCTGGTAGATTTTCAGAGACCCAAAAGTCTGAGAATGGGAGGGTGGTCTGGCAGCAACATCTGTCACCCCATTGACCGCCAGGGTTTATTCGGCTTATCTTGAAGGCTAGCCAGTGTCCTCGTCCTCCCTCGAGGCTCCAGTGTCCCAGTGACCGTCCCCAGTAGAGGAGGACCCATCCTTGGTCAAGGGCATAGGAGTAGCTATACTATCCTGCTGGAACCTCCAAACAGGCTGTCAAGGTCCATCTGTAGGACAACGTAGGATAGTCAAGCTTCTAAGACTCCAGACAAATACGCTGCATGTGGCCCTCTGCCTCTCTTTAAAAACAAAAAGTTTGATAAAACCTTACAATAAAGAGGAAATGGAGGTGGGGGGACCTGGGTGACTCAGTTGGTGAAGCGTCTACCTTGGGCTCAGGTCACGATCTGGGCGTCCTGGGATCCAGCCCCACCCCCAACCCCTTCTGGTGCCCTGCTCAGTGCTCAGCGGGGAGTTTGCTTCTCCCTCCCCTCCGCCCCTCCCGCACCCCCCCCCTCATGCTCTCTCTCTCTCTCTCTCTCTCAAATAAATAAATACAATCTTTTAAAAAAGAGGGGGAGGAAATTAGTAGAATCCATAAGGAGAGAGATCTGACACTATCTATTAAAATTATGAATACACAGACCTGCTGTGCAGAATAAAAACAGTCACTTGTAAGTACTTACCCAGCCAGGCTGCTAATATCCAAAGGAGCCAATATCCTTTTTTTTTTTTGGGGGGGGGGTGCTACTTTAAGGGATAGAAATCAACCCTTTGATTTTGATAAAGTTGCAAATGTTTTTCTCAGTGTTTTTACTCTGCATATGGTGATTTTTGCCATGTGAAATTTTGTAATTTTATGTTAACAAATGTTTTGGTCTTTTTTTAATGGTTTCTGGATATGTGTCATACTACGAGATTATAAAAACATTCTGCCCCGAATTCTCTTTGTATTTTTTTTTTTGCTTCATTTTTGGGGTTACATTTAAGTTTCTGATCCAGTTTATTTAGGTGTAAGTTGGAGTACGGCTTCAATAATCCATATAATAACTCAACGCTATTCTTTTTTCCCTGTGGTGACTCACTTGTTCCACTACAATTTACTGAGTCCAGCTCCTAGCATTGACTAAGTTCTCACAAGTATCTAGTTCTGCATTCCCTTGTCTGTTCCATAATTTTGTCTGTCGGTATAATGTACCACATTCTTTTAGTTATTGAAGTTTTGTATCAGGTTTAAATACTAGTAGAGTTAGTTGTACCTGTTTACCTTCTTGTTCAGAAATTTCCTGGTTCTCCTAGATTGTTCATTTTCCATGTGAACCATTTTATTTTATTTTAGAGTGTGTGTGTGTGTGTGTGTGTGTGTGTGTGTGTGTGTGCACGTGCAAGGGTAGGAGAAGGGCAGAGGGAGACAGAGAGAATCTCAAGCAAACTCCCCACTGAGCGTGGATCCCAATGCAAAACTGGATCCCACGACCCTGAGACCATGACCTGAGCCAAAACCAAGAGCCCAATGCCAACTCAGCCACCCAGACTGCCCCAATGCATGTGAACTTTAGAACCGGCTTGCCTAATTTCATTATCTAAAGATCTCATTGGTGAACTTATTCATTGTGTTACATTTATGCATGAGCTTAGGGGCATTTATATTTTATGATGTTAAGTCTTCCTATCCAAATTCATGGTGTACCTTTATATTTGTTCAATTTTGTCTTGTGTCCTTCAATAATATTTTAATGTTTTCTTCAATAGCTATTTCACATTCTTACTGTGTTTATCACAAGGTTTCTTCTTTTTTGTTCCTAATGTAAATGGGAATTCCTCATGTCCATATCTATTAACTGCTTGTTGTTTGTAGATATGAAGCATTTTGAGTCTATATATTTATTTTGTACCCAGACATGATTTGGAATTGTCTTACTGTTTGTAATATAATTTTAGTTGGATCCTCTAGGGATGCAATCATATTGTCTGCATATAATGATCACTTCACCTCCTTCCCAATTTTGGATGTAAGTTTCCTTTTGAATACTTGCTTGAGCTAATACCCTAAGCACAATATTAAATGATAATGATGATGGGGAGTATCGTTGTCTTATTTTCAATTTTAATGAGATTGCTTCTAATATTCCTTCATTAAGCACGATGCTAACTTTTGGGGTGAGATAGATACTATCGTGGTAAGGAAGCACCCTTCTTTTCTCATTCTATTAAGAGTTTTACCAAGAATGTATATCAGATTTTATCAATTTTTTTCACATTTATGAAGAATATCATAGGGTTTAAATTTGTTAGTAGAGATGAGTAGATTTTCTGATACTTAATCATGTTCTTATTCTGTGAACAAACACTACATGTCATTTTACATTAATTTTTTAAAAATTATTTGCTGGATTATTTTGCTAATTTTTAAAGGGTCTTTACATCAATTATTATTATTGTTATTTTTTTTTTTTGGTATGTGTCTGTTAGCTTTGTGGGGTTTTGGTGTCAGTGGTTCATATACTTTATAAAATCAACAAGAATGTGACTAGGGTCATCAGCCCATCTCTGAACCAGTCTCTGTCACCAGGGGAACAATCAGGCTTAGGTCAGATGACCACTCTTGGAAGGTGTAGTTAGTTTCTTATTTACTTATTAAACCACTTATTGAGGTATGACTGACATCCAAAAAGTCATACATGTTTAATGTGTACCACTTGATGGCTTTGGAGATAAGTCTAGATCTCTGAAACTATCACCACAGTCTATGCTATAAACATATCCATCACCTTCAAACATTTTCTCCCATCCTCTTTTTATTATTATTATTTGTGTGTGTGCTCGTGATAAGAACACTTAACATAAGATCTCCTGTCTTAGCAAAATTTTAAGTTTACAAAATGGTACTATTAACTATAGGCCATATACTGTACAGTAAATCTCTAGGACTTACTCATTTTTTGTAATGGAGACTTTGTACTCTTTGACTAATATTCCCTCTCCCAGCCTCTGGCAACCAGCATTCCACTGTCTGCTTCTAGGAGTTTGACTATTTTAGATTCTTCATATAAATGATTTCATCTGCTGTTTATCCTGCTGTGTCTGGCTTATTTCACTAAGCTTAATGTCTTTCAGGTTCATCTACACTGTTGCAAATGTCAAAATTTCCTTCCATTTAAAGAACAAGCAATACTTCATTGCATGTATATACCCCAGTTTCTTGATCCATCATTCGGTGATGGGAGTGTAGGCTATTTCCCTACGTTGGCTATTGTGACTAGTGCTGTAATGAACAGTGGAGCGTTAATCTATCCTTAATATCTTGAATTCAATTAATTTGTGTATACACTTAGAAAAGAGATTGCTGCATCATAGGGTAGTTCTACTTTAATTTTTGGAGGAACCTCCATACTGTTTTCCAAATTGACTGCACCAATTTGCATTCCCATCAACAGTACACAAGGATTCCTTTTTCTCCACATCCTTGCTAACGTGTGTTATCCTTTGTTTTGTTTTTGGATATTTTTTAAATTAAAAAAAAAAAAACAAACTCCTAACAGGGGTGGTAGTGATATCTCATTATAGTTTGTGGGGGGTGGTTTCAAGGTTTTATTTAAATTCCAGTTAGTTAACATACAGTGTAATATTAGTTTCAGGAGTAGAATTTAGTGATTCATTACTTACATACAACAGCCCGTGCTCATCACAAGTGCCCTCCTTAGTGCCCATCACCCATTTAACCCATTCTCCCCACCTACCTCCCTTCCAGCAACCCTCAGTTTGTTCTCTGTAGTTAGGAGTCTGTTTTAGGTTTGCCTTCACCTCCTCCCCAACCCTGCCCCATGTTCATTCATTTTGTTTCTTAATCTCATTGTAGTTTTGAGTTGCATTTTCCTGATGATTAGTGATGTTGATCACCTTCTCATACACCTGTTGGCTATATGTATGTCTTTTTTGGAGAACTGTCTACTCAGTTCCTTTGCCCATTTTTTAGTTGGGCCATTTTACTTTTGGTTCTTGAGTTGTATTTTGGATATTAACCCTTTATCAGATATAATATGGCCTGCAAATATTTTCTCCCATTCCATAAGTTCTTTTTTCATTACCGATTATTTCCTTTGCTGGGCAGAAGCTCTTTCATTTGCTGTAGTTCCATCTGTTTATTTATTTATTTTTTTTCCTGTGCTTTTGGTGTCATGTCAAGAAGTGATGGCCAAAATCAATATCAAAAAGCTTTCTGCCTATCTTTTCTTGGGGTCGGTCTCACAGGAAGTTGAGCTAAGGGCTGGTTCCTTCAAAGCAAAAGTTGGGTCCCGTTACCGAAAGAAGGACAGATACTAGTGGAGAAAACACCAGATGTCCCATCACAAGCAGAATTGATGATAATTCAGCTTGAATATTCCAAACTGCAGACAGGAAGTTTCTCTGCTGGTAATTGTGTGAGTCATCAGGAGAACTTTTATCAGTGTGGACCAAAAACTTCCAGACTTCTTTTATGTGGGAGAATAAAATCCTAATTTGTTTAAGCCATAGGAAAAATCTTCCATATGGAAATAAAAACTAGACATATTTTCCATATTGACAAAAGTCAATGAAAGTATTTCCATGGCCACTGGAAAAATCCAAGGACTAGAGTTATTTTGTGGTATTCTGTTTCAAGGTCCCAGCGTGAATTCAAGAGCAAAAGAGATGCCTGGGATTGAACCTCCTTATTTTTAAGCCAGCTGATATGGATTCCTTTTTGAAAACACTCCTCTATTCCAGTATGCTACAATCTTCTTAATAACAAAATGCTGGAAATAAAAGCAAGTATTAAGCTTAACATAATTTTCATGTTCTCAAGAGTCTCTGTGAAAATATCTGATTTCCATTTGGTGGTAGTTCAAGTGCTTTATGAAATATTTATGTGGGGAAGATATTCTTCCTTTCTGTCTTTTTATTCAAGACTTCTCATTTAAACTTGTCCTAGATAAAATCAATATTAACTGATGCTGTAAAAGAATTTAGAACTATTTTAAACAGCTGCCAGGACAGTTTAATTCAAATCACAGCAAGTCCAGGGGGAAGAAAGTTAATGTGAACCTATCTTAAACACAGCATTTAGGAAGTGTTCAATGATAATCCAGAGTAAAATAACCTGCATAAAAATGGTAAAACATTTAGATAACTAATTTAAAAAGGATGCTAGTAATTAAAGAAATAAGATAATAGTTCCAGCACTTGTGGCTAGACATAGGCAAATCATATTTATTTTTGTAAAGACTCTTCAAAGACATGTAAAGCTCCCATGACTTAGAATTTGTGTTTTCACACTGCATTTTAATTTGATTGCCCTTTAGGTAGGAGATATTGGGAGTGGAGAAAGGGCACTTTGGGGAAGAGGAAAGAGCATGAACTGTGGACTTCAGAAGATGGGGGTCTCCTTCTAGTTCTACTGTTGCCCAGCTGAGAGTTGTCATTACCTTCCTTAATGTCTCTTCTTCCTCCTCAGAAAAGATCGTTAAGAGTCCCATCCCGTTTTCACATCCTGTAATTCTGCAAATCATAGTGGTGCACTTTACAAAGTAAGCATGTAAGCAATAAAGAGAAAGAAAGAAAGAGAGAGAGAGAGAGAGAAAGAAAGAAAGAAAGGGAGGGAGGGAGAAAACCTTTAAGTGCCTCCCTGTTAATAAACCAAAATCCACTGGGCATTGTGCATCAATGTATTCATTCATGTGTCTACAGAATATATATGTTATACACATACAGCATATTCAACATGCACACAAGACATCACACACATAGATGATACACTTCACATATATGAAACACACATCACTTATACATTGGATATGATGCATACATCGTATATGTATGACATATCTACAAAGTATCAGACTCCTCACGGTAGGAAATTCATACAGCAGATGAAGAGAAGAGGTTCAAAGTACACACTTCAGCCAGACTCCTCTCTATCCTCAAGTTCTGGCCACTTCACTAGCGTACTGGGGACTATAGACCATTTACTTAATCTCATTGTACCTCAATTTTGTCTTCTTTTAATTGGGTTTCTGCCTTATGGTCTGGGGTTAGGATTAAATGAGATAATGTGTAAAAAAATATACGTATATTAGTGCCTGAAACTTTGCACACATTCCACACATTACCAAATGGTATCATCCCATTTAGTTTTCCCAAGATCTCTATCAAGTAGGGTTTTGGTTTACAACCTTGGGTGCTTTCCAGGTGAAATCTGAGACTCCGTCCCACACATAGAGGACAAGGAGAAACTGAAGAAAGGGGCAGGTCACTCCAAATTCTTAGGAGGCAATTTGAATAAGCAAGAGAACTTACATACCAGGTTTGTCTTCAGTGACAGCAAGATGAGTAGATCTCCACACCTGCCCACCAGAATCTTAGAGGTTTATATGGAGACCTTAACTGGGTTCAGTCACATATTTAGTCCAGATGGTCTCAACAGCACCTTATTCTCTCAAGGCTAGGTCTTTGAATAGCTCTGGCTACTGAAAAGAGTGGGTAGAAAGTACATTTCCAGGACATGGGTGAGGAGCCTCTAACTGCCCAGGTAACCAATTCGCAGGTCATTTGGCCACCACATTCCTCTGATGACCTTCTTCAACTTAGAGATTTCTATTTCCATATTATGTGGCATCTGAAGGTGAAGAGACTGAGTAATTTGCCCAACTTCAGGACACCTGGGTGGCTCAAGTTGTTAGGCATCTGCCTTCCGCTCAGGTCATGATCTGAGGGTTCTGGGATCCAGCCGTGCATCAGGCTCCCTGCTCAGCGGGAAGCCTGCTTCTCCCTCTTCCACTCCCCTGCTTGTGTTCCCTCTCTTGCTGTGTCTCTCTCTTATCAAATAAATTAATAAAATCTCTTGAAAATTTTTTTGCCCAACATCATCATGACTCCTTACGCAACTGGTTATGGTAGACTGTTTGGTGCTGATCTCATGGCAGGAAATTGTCAGGCAATGTAACAATGTCCCTTCTCTCTAGATTGTGTGGCTGACTTTTTCCCAAGCTGACTCCAGCCTTCAACAGAGCATCCAGGCCCATCCTCTGCAGGGGGGCTGGAATGTCCCCTTTTATCTTTTTTGTTTGTTTATTTATTTGTTTATTTACAGCATAACAGTGTTCATTGTTTTGGCATCACCCCCAGTGCTCCATGCAGTACGTGCCCTCCCTATTACCCACCACCTGGTTCCTCAACCTCCCCCCCCCCCCCCGCCCCTTCAAAACCCTCTGGCTGTTTTTCAGAGTCCATAGTTTCTCATGGTTCATCTCCCCTTCCAGTTTCCCTCAACTCCCTTCTCCTCTCCATCTCCCCATGTCCTCCATGTTATTTGTTATGCTCCACAAATAAGTGAGACCATATGATACTTGACTCTCTCTGCTTGACTTATTTCGCTCAGCATTATCTTTAAAGAGTAACTGAAAGTGAGAAGAGACAACAATGAAGACGTTGTTGTCTGCAGGCAACTCTGGTGCAGAGGGAAGGATAGGCATCAACCTGCCAATTGTTGCAGAAAACTTCAATGCTTTGGGGAGAAGGTGGGTGTTAAATCATTGATAGATGCATATGTTAGTACCTGTGGAACCCCAGGTAAGCTGAAGGTGATTTATCACACCACGTAAATGTAATTTAGATCTTAGTTCTGGCCCTGGGAGATCATAGCAGGTAACCTCTGCAATTTATTCTATGAGATTCTCAGTGTATGGATCATCATACTCTGCATCGATACTAACATTCCTACAGGATACTCTTGAGGTCATAGGGTATGAGAACCTCACCACAAAGAGAAGTATTACTCTCCTTATGGCCAGCTGTTCCCCAAACGCCCATGAACGTGTGCGAGTGTGGGAGCATGTTTTACTCCTGTGACAAAATGCAAAAAACAAAACAAAACACAAAAAACAAAGCCAATTATATTTGCATTGGTTTGTAGCATTTTTAGAACATCCTACAGTATAATGCAGTTGAGTTATAACTCTGGAATAGATCCATGAAAAGAAATGGACCACATTTTTTCTTGAAATTTTTCTGTTCCATTAAATTCAGAAACCTTGGGATCTCCAATTAGATATCCAGCCTTCTGTCTCACAGGAATAGCCCGTCTGAGCTAGCTGCTCCTGCTACATGGCTCATTGGGAATAATTAGTCTTACCTTGCCGTTTACTAGCGTGTGACCTGGAGTTATTCAACATCGCTGATTCTCAGTGGCTTAAAACTACAATCATTTATGTCTTACACCATATGCCTCCTGCAGGTTCCCATTGCTTCACCACATTGTACTACTTCAGGGACACAGGCTAGGGGAGCCTCCAACTCTTGGAGTCTTGCTGGTCAGCATGGTCACATGAATCATGCATTGAATTTTAAAGGTTTCCACCTGGAAGTGCTACTGCTACTTCCCCTCATGTTTCATTGATCAAGGCACGTCATATGACCACAGCTAACTTCAAGGGGACAGGAAAATACAGTCCTACCAGAAAGTTCTTAGAAAAAAGGAGAGACCGAAGTATTGACAAATGGCAGTAAGGCCAAATGTACTATCATTCACTTAATACTCTATTTCACTTATTTTAGCTCTGGTTGAGATAATTTGACATCCTGATTCTAGAATGAATTGTATTGACTGCTGAATTTTGAGATTCTATGGCATTTCCCTAAAAACTTCCTCTAGCCTGCTAGAGAGCCCCTGACTAGTATGTGTATACAACACTTGTTCAATGGTTTCAAGTCTACTTTCTCCCTAAGGTGATCATGAGAGTTCTATCACATTCTTTATTGAAATCAAGACACATTATTTTTATATTTTGCCCTCAACTTATAAATGTAGGGTGTCTATCAAGAAAGGAAATGATGTGGATTAGGGTGAAGATTTGATGTTATGCAAGTTTGGAATAATAAGAACCCAATGATAATTGGTTTTTTAGTTCTTATTTAAAGGTAGAACCAATAGTTTTTCAATAAATTCTGTTAATAAGACATGGTAATATATTAGTTGCACTTTTTAGTTTGGTATTTGGGGATCTTGCAGATGGTTGGGAACTGTCAACCAACTACCAAATCACCCTTCGGAGCCAAAGAAAAGACCCACTCTTTCAAGAATGATAATAGCAATAGCAATAATAAACACTTGCATGATATTTAGTGTCTAGTTCTTTGGGGCCAGAGCACAAAGCAGTATGTCCTATTGTCCAGAACCAATCACATGGCTCCACCTATCATCAAGGGGGCTGGGAGATTTAGTCTTTCTTTTTAGCTTGGAGAAAAAGGAAATGGTCTTGTATTGTCTCTGCCATAATTTGCTTATTCAAGATTAAAGACAGAATACTTTTACAAAAGCTTCACAGTATCTGGAAAAGTCAGAAATCAGCACCCAGAAAATAAAGCCAGTGTTAGTTTTTTTTTTTTCCATATTTCAAAGTGATACAAATTCACACACAAAGAGGTTGCAGGTAAAAAATATAAGTAACAGTGTTTTAATTTTAGCTTTAATTTTAATTTTAACTAATTTTTAATTGGCTTACAAACTTCCTCACACTTCATTTGAGTGTGTGTGTTGATGGAAGGGAGTGAGCAGCACCAGTGCATTTTTTTCAGGATTTAAGGTAAGAAAAGTTAGTTTCGGGAAAGAATACATATTCCGGGGACACATATTCCGGGGACACAGAAAGTGGAAGAAACACCTGAACGGTGAGACTAGTACCAGCAGAGGGTGCTGGCGTGGCATAAAATTAAGATTTTTTTTTTTAAGAAGTCTCAGATAAAAGACTATGGGTGAGAAGGAATATGTAGTAACTGTTTGATCCACTTGGAGGTATGAATTTCCCCTGCTGAATGTAGCTGCATCTAGGTTTCAACGATTTCCTGCAACGACCACATGAATTTTAGGCATCTTCCTAAGTACAAAAGCCTGACATTTGCTCCTCCGTGTGCAAGACTGGGAAAAGCTTGACAGTTTACCTCCTGTGTTCACTGGACACTTTAGCGGCTCCTGCTTGCCCACCTGGGGCACCTCCCTGAATGGGTTTACGTGGATTCTCCACTTTTTATTTGCCCAGCTTTTACAAAACTATTTTTGTGTACCGTAAAGAAAAATTTGCCCAACTGTCAATCCACGAGAGTCGCATTTTCATTTCTCATGAGGCCACCTTAAACAGAAGCTAACAAGTACCTGGGAGTCTATACCTAGAGGTGGTGAAAGGTCAGGTGGTGGAGACAAAGCCCGTTGCGTTTATGCAACGGAAATGGACCTCCTTGGCTGTCAAAGCATGAGCTAGCCTAATCAGGACGTTTAGAAGAGCTCCCCCCCCCCCCCTTCCCCAAGTAGGTCACGATGGATGTTTCTTCTACACAGAGCTCCGTAGTAAATCCTGGCAGGGCCTTTGCGAACCTGCGCTTCTGAACTGCTCTTGCAGAAGACTGACAGCTTTCTGGGCTGGGAGTCAAGTGACCCACTGGGTTCCAGTCCAGCCTGTCTGGGCCTCAGTTTCCTCGGCGGCTCAACCACAGGTTTGGACATTGATCCTGAGGTCTCTTCCAGCTCTCACACGCCACAGTCAGACGTTTCTGAGTGGCACGGACGGCTCCGCCCTCGGGAAAGAGCCGGAGAGGAAGGAGACTCCTCGGTCAGCACCAAGGACAAGGGTCCCGGGCCCGCGGAGCCCACGCCAGGGCCTTTCCCAGCAAGCCCCGCGGATGAGCGGGTGTCCGGGTTCCGGGGTTCAGCTGAGGCGCGGAGCGGGCTGTGTGCGCCGGGGGCGTGCTGTGGGAGGGGGGAAGAGTAGCCCCGGGGAATGAGGTAAGGCCGGGCACCGCAGCGGTCCCACCGATTCTGCGCCAAGAGGCTGCGGGGGTTGCTGCGAGCCGGGGCCACCCCGCCCTCCGCTCGGCCGCTCGGCACCTGGGGGCTCGGTAAAGTCCTCCCCGCGCCGGCGTTGACCCCTCCACCACCTCTGCTTCCCGAGCACCGCCTAGCTCCCCGCCCGGCCCGGGCCGCCGCTACTGCCCCTCAGGCTCCTTTTGGATACACCCTCGACTCTGTCGGCACCCCTCACGCCTGTGGGCCCGGGGGCGACCTTTGGGCACCTCCCGTCCCAACTCTCCGCTGGGAAAGGGTCCCCACGCCCCTTTCCTCCCCTGTCGGCGCCCGCCCGGAGCCCCGCCCCCGTTTGCCCCGCCCCTCAGGCCCGCCCTCCGTTGCCCCGGGAACCGCGGATCCCAGCAGCTGCAGGAGGCGCCCGGCCCAGCCGAGCAGCCCTCGCCGCCGCCGCCGCCGCCGAAGCCGCCGCTCCCGCCGCTCCCGCCGCCGCGCCCCAGCTCCGGCTTCCGCTCCCGCGCCCGTTCGGTCGGCCATGCCGCCCCGCCGCGCCCCGGCGCCCGGTGCGCAGCTGTTGCCCACGTCGGCCCTGCTGCTCCTGCTGCTCGGCGCGGGGCCCCGCGGCGGCTGCCTGGCCAGCCCGGTGCCCGCCGCGCCCCTGCCCGCGCCCGGGCCGTGCGCCGCGCAGCCCTGTCGGAACGGGGGCGTGTGCACCCCGCACCCGGAGCCCGGCCCGCAGTCCCCAGCCCCTGCCGGCGAACCCGGCTACAGCTGCACCTGCCCCGCCGGGGTCTCTGGCAACAACTGCGAGGTGAGTGGACCGGGCGGGCGTGGGGCGGGGCGCAGGCCGGGGACCAGCAGCTTCTCTCCGCCCGACGCTGCGCGCTGCCCGGCGCGAGGCTCCAGCATGCTTGACACCGGCTTCTCCTCCGGGGAGGGGATGAATCTGGCCTCCCGGCGCGCGTGCTTGCGAACCCCGGGCCGACCTTCCAAGTGCCTCGTCCCTGCCCACCCAGTTCTCCTGCCGTGCCAGCCTGGGGCTCTGGTGGCGCGCCCCTCCAGCCCCGGTACTCCTGGCGCGACCACTGGCCACCAAGTGACGCGCCCCTCCTGGCCCGGGCCAAGCCATGCTCGGTTAGAGGGGGATCTGGGTGCTCGCGGGGGCAGCTCGGAGAGCCAGCTCCGAGCGTCCCCGGCGACGTGATCAATGTCCAAGTGGCCCCTGCTCCCAGTCCCGCTCGCCCCTGCGTATGTCGAGGGTGCGCGGTGTGGGAGTCGGGTGATGGCGGGCTCAGTGCCAGGTGGTCGGACACTTTCTTTCCTTCCTCCAGCCTCGAGGGCTCTGATGAGGCAGCTGGAGGCCGAAAGGGCAGCTGCCTTTCTGCGGCCTGCGAGCAGCCGCTTCTGGGCTTAGGAGGGGGGTGTTGCAACAGTCGGAGGCGTTCGAGGAGACATTGTGCGTGGGGCTCGGTGTGTCGCGCTCCGGGCTGGCCGCTCCTCGTTTGGGTCGGGCTTGCAGGGCGTGAGCAGGGCACTGGGAAGCTTCGAGGAAGCGTGGGGCGGCGCGAGGGATGGGAGATGGCCCAGCGGCCGCCCGTGGATTTGGGATTTACAAGAGAATTTGGCAGAACATAATAAATGAGGCTGGATTACAAGTATGCTAAAGCTCAGTGAAACCTATTAACCTAATAACACCAACATTTTCAGATAGGCTAGTTGGTAGCAGTGTGTGCTGGTAGAAAACCCCCAAGTCTCTATTCCAGGGCAGGGGCAAATAATGAACTTCTCTGGAATTATTCAGTTAAATCAGGTGAATGTGAAACATATCTGGGATCAGATGTTTTCTTTCATGCCTTTGGAGTGGAGGAGTTTGTTTCATAAACATTTTATAAAATGCTCCAAGAGTTACTTGGAGAATGCCCAAACGGACTCTTCTTTCTGTGAGAGAAGAAAGGCCACACACATGAGATGAGATAAGCTTTAATATTTTCTTAATAGAGCTATTTGGGATTGAGAACTTTGACCTTGACAGCCAGAATGTTTGCTATTTCCTAGAATTTTTTTTTTCTTTAGGGGCAAATTACCCGCCTGAATCTGTCTTTTCAATGTTGTGCCTTCTTTGTTAACTGGTTCCAATAAGCTTTAATTTCCTCAGAGGGGATGATGATGATGATGTGATTGTGTGTGATATCATTACAGGTGAATTTGGGGCATGATGACTCTTTGGGGAATTTGCTGTTGGAGCCTTTCTAACCATTAGGACAAAATCTTACTTACTAATTTCCCTTGTTGATTGATGATTTGTATGACTTTTCCTGAAGGAATGAGTTGCCTGAATGCTTCTATTGAACTGCTGTTATATTTACATGTCTGAATTCCATCCTTGAAAGAAATAGTTGATTCAGACTCAGTATAGTGGGGAAGGACAGGAGAAGGTAGGTTAGTGTGTACTTCAGTTTAAGTAAAGGGAAAGAAAGACTGGACATTGGGAATTTAACCCAACTCTGAGATTGTGTGTGTGTGTGTGACTCAAAAATTATAAGGAATCCTCAAGAAAGGGAGAGAACTCTGTAGTGTTTCCTAGATGACTAATAGAGAAACATTTTTTTTTTTGTCCTAAGTAGTGACTTGATGTGTCATGTAATTCATCCAGAAAAGACTCACAAACTGATACCTAAATATTGTAGCACCAACTGGTTCAAAACAGATTTGGGTTTCTTGTATAGCTCCCATTCCAGCAGTGTTAGCTGTGGAGTGCTGCCTTCCTGAGGAGAAGCAGTGCCGGTGTTCTGAGCTCCTCATTGGAGAGGGAGCTGAAATAAGTCTAATTCTAACAGGAAAGCTTAGCAAATTTGGAATCTGATCTAGCGTGGTTACCCAGAAGAGCTTAACTGAGATGAGTCAGAGAATTATAACCCCTAAAAAATTGAATCCTGATAATTTCAATTTAATCTTTCATGATCTTGGAGTAGGACTCTCATTTTCTGTGGGGGGAAAAAGAAGGCAATCTCAGTAGAGAAGATAAACAGAGGGGGAAAAAAACCCTTACACACATTCAATTACAGATAAGGGAAATGGATTTTAGCCATTGCAGACTGGTGCTTACTGAAATACAACCTAATGCTCACTGGCTACATTGGAAATGGAATTTCACCTGTGTGTGAAGAGAAGCCTTAAGTGTCACCCCTCCCCCATCACAAAGACAATAATGTTAGCAATGGAAACAATAGAACATAATTCGAAGTTTTATTTTTTTTCTCCTCTTTCCTTTTCTTTTTTCCGAGAAAATTAAGAAACTCATATGCCACTTGTTAGGATTAAAATGGATTAAGGCTGTTTGCAGCTTCTCTGTGCTCGGCTGACTGACTTGGGGCCAGCTGGTGGATCCAGGCGGTACTCTGGCGGCATCCGGTGACAGGAACTCACTGGCTTTGGGAGATGTGTGGTGTGAAGGCAGGATGTGAGGATTTGAAGTTGAGCTGCCACAGTTAAACCTACTGGGACAGGTGATCTAAACTGACCGAGCCTCAGTTTCCTCATCTTTGAGAACCAGATCTACCTCATAGGGTTTGTAAGAAAGGGTTTGATTTGGTTTTTTGATGTGTGACTGTTGACAGCTTTTAAGTCTCACCTCTCACTCTTGCCTTTCGCTCCACATCCCGCAGGCTGATCGCAAAGCCTGGGTGCGGGGCGGGGGTTCCAACCATGTAAGCCCCGCCCATGTGTGCAAGCCCCGCCCATGTGCTCCTGGCCCCACCCCCATCTGCAGCTTCCCGTCCACGCCCCCAGGCCGGTTCTTTTCCCTTCCCTCTTAAGCCACCAGGGATCTATTTGGGAGCTGCATGGTCTCCCCAGAGACCCCATTATGTGAGCAAGAAACCTGTTCATATCCTGCCAGTGTGTGTGTGTGTGTGTGTGTGTGTGTGTGTGTGGCATTGTCAGTCTTGACATTCCAACCATATTTTGAGTGGCTGCCCATCCTGTCTGTGGGATATTCACAACAGGATTTTTGGGAAGATTACATTCATTAAGTGCTGTAAATCACTGAGCACCCGTAGTTCCTCCAAAGATGCTACCTCTTTTCCTTCTTTTTAAACTTTTGTACACATTTCATATGCTCATTGCCTAACTGTATGAGGTAGCTAGAACAAGTGTCATTTGTCATATGTAGAAATGAAGCTCATTTGACTGAATGACCAGTCTAAGATTTAGCATTTTGATGGCCCTGAAAATCATACAACACTCAAAATACATATTTTCTAAGTCCTCTTTCACACTTAAACATGGTAAGTCACGAGGAGTCAATGGATTCTGAAATGTATATGGAAACCACCCCACAGAGAAATGACGGTGGTGATGGTGGTGATGATGGTGATGATGGTGGTGGTGATGATGATGGCTGCTAATTCTTTGCTCAAGCACTTGTCAGGCACCAGCCCTGTTTAGGGGGCTTTACCAAAATAATTCACCAGTGTTTACAGTCTCTGATAAGCTGGGTATTGTAGCACCAACTGGTAGCCACTGTCCTTGTTATATAGATGACGTGTAGAAAAGTTGAATGACTGCCCCAAGGTCACACAGCTAGTCAGTGGTAGAGCTGGCATTTGACCAAGTAGCTGTTCTTTTTGTTTTTGTTTTTAAGATTTCATTTATTTGAGAGAGCGTGAAGGAGAGCACAAGCAGGGTGAGGCACAGAGGGAGAGGCAGACTCCCTGCTGAGCAGCAAGCCCAATGAGGGGGCTCAGTCCTGGAATTCCAGGATCATGACCTGAGCCAAAGGCAGACACTCAACTGACTGAGCCACCCAGGCGCCCCCAAGTAGCTCGTCTGATGCAGAGCTGTAGAGTTTAAAGTCCAGCCCTGGCCCTTTGTTCGCTGTGTGACCTTAAGCAAGGGCTATAACCGCTTTGACCCTCATCAGTAAAAAGGAGACGAAAGGATTTCTGAGTCTGGTTTTGCTCTAAAACACGGAGATTGAACCACTCGGCTCAGCTGGGGCAAAGGGCTGCAGGAATGACAAAGATACAGCAAATTTTCCTTGTGCCACCCCCCGAGCAGGACTTTCACCTCAGGGTTAGAATTCTGGGTCCCAGATGAAGTTCTTGTTCCCATGATGACAAGCAAATGGGCACTAAATAAAAGATAGACAAATATTTCTGGTGCGTTTGAAATAAACTCCCAAGTTCAGAAAGATCAAGGCTGCTTTTCTCACCTTTTAGGTTCATTTGGGAAAGCAGGCAGGCACCAGAGGCAGCTGCTGCTGGGCCCACTTTTTCTTTTCCTCCCTTCTCTTGGGCCAAAGTAGCAATTATTTAAATTATTTTAATTTGTGTGATTTTACTTATAAAACTTTCTTCTGGTAATGAAATAATCCATTGCCAAATATTCAAGCCGTCAGACACCTGTTTGTTTTTTCATCTCCTGTTCCTAGGACTCTTATCCTTTGGGATTATAATGAAAATGTGTCAGTTTCTGCACTTGGAGCAAAAAGAGGCTGCTTGTGTAGCTGCTTTTTATGCAAGTCAATTTTACCCGCTAAGCTGATTCTATAATCCTCTCCTCTGATTAAACATGCTAACTTGAAACAATGGTTTTGCCTCTGATGAATCCATTAAAAAAAAAGATTCTATTTATTTATTTATTTATTTAGAGAGCAGTGGGGAGGAGCAGAGGGAGAGGGGGAGAGAATCTCAAGCAGACTCAGTGTTGCGCACTGGTGCCCAGGGCAGGGCTCTGATCTCATGACCCTGAGATCACAACCTGAGCTGAAATCAAGTCGGTTGCTTAACAGACTGCACCCCCCAGGTGTCCCTGATGTATCCATTTGTGATGGAAGGTAGCTAACAAACAACAAAAAAAGAATTCTGGCTCTTTGCACAAGATCAGTCTAGTGAACTTTTTGTACACACATGCACAAATAGGCTCACACACACACGCACAAACTCAGGCACACATATACGCGTCCCAAACTCACGTGGTAATGTGTGCAAAATGTTCAATGTTACCTGAGGTGTCAAGAGACTGCTTCTTTCACTGGCTATTCCGTCAACTTTTTGTGTCCTTGGGAGAGTAATTAAACAGCCTTGAACCTCAGTGTTCATATCTCTAAAATGGACTAATATGTTTGCTTTATTTTCTTCATAGAAAAGATGAAATTCACAAACAGGCATATAGTAAAGTTTATCAAGAAGTAGAAAGAAATATGAGAGTTTTAAAACGTTTTTTAAAATGGTAAAACGTTGCACAAATACTAAGTATACCAAGAAAAGGATGATGAAATTTTTATATAGAATATGATTATGCCATTTTATTTCTGTCTGAGATTGTCTTTCTTCAAGGAACAGACTCAGCCTTTTCTCCCCACTGGGATGAGTTACGTTACAACAAAAGTATAAAAAGAGGAACAGTTCCTTGTATTAAAATTTTGATAAATTTGTAGTTCTTTTTTATTCTGAAATAAATGAATATTTCTCAGAAAATTCCCCATGACTTCATTCTCCTTTGAAATGAATGAGAAAAGCTTGTTAAAATCCTGCAACAATTTAAGTAAACAAAACAGTTGTTTTTCTTGGTGTTGTTAAATTGAAGTGATTTTCCTATTTTGTTTATCTAGTGCATTCTTAGGAAACATCACTTTCCTCAGCTTGGCCCCCTGACAAAAAGGCATTCTGTCTTTAGCGTCTTTGCTTAAGCTTCTCATGTGACAGGGTACCATCCAAAATGGTTTTGTTTATGCACACACTTCATAAGCATCAAACAGGGAAGAAAACCTATCTGCAGCTGAAGGGTATTTGAATCAGAAAGCAGAATGCCCAAGTTGTATTTTTAGATCTCCTTAGTGATTCAGTAGGCAGCTGTGGTCCGAGCTGCTTAATCCAGTGGCTGGGACTATGGAATCTTGTCCCCCAAAGAGAAAATTCAATAACACAGCAAAGTTTTGTGGACGGAATTTCTTTTAATTACGCCTTCCTCCGTTCTGGAGCCTCCCATCCCCTACAACTGCTGTCCAGCCCTGATGGCTTCTAGAATCCCCTGGGAGCTTTTGCAAAGAGGAGTGCCTGTGTCCTACTGTCCCCTTGTCTCCCAGATTCTGACTGAAGTGGTCTGGGATGGGCCCTGGGCACTGGTGATTTTCTAAATGCTGTCCAGGTGATTCTACTGTATGATCAGCATGAGAAGCCCCCGCCAGCTCCTCTCCACCCCCCCGCCCTGTCCCACATGGCCCCACAGCCCCCACCACCTGCCCAGGATGGGGCTAGCATGTGGCAGAGAAAACAAATACAGTCACACCTACTCTTGGTCATTCTCACCAGAAGAGCATCCTGGCCTTCCTGGCCCTCCTCAAATGGCAGAGGTTTGCATATCAAAGTGGACTTGAAGTCTCCATGAAGGAGCCTGGTGGGTGGAAAGAGTCCAGTGTGCATTGGAATCCAGCTCTGAGTACGTTGGAGAGGAATTCATTGTCTTGTGGCTTGGTTTTCTCATCTGTGAAAATGGGATCCTGTGGCCAACCTTGCAGGCTATTGTAGCTTCGGAAAGTGTCTCAGTGACTAGCCTGAGAGACACCCAATAAAAAAGTAGTTTATTATAGATGTTGCACACATCTCTAATAGGAATACTATTTGTTTTATGCCCTTCTTTACAAAAGTTGGGGGGCCTAGAAAGCCCTTTCCCTTGGATAAAAAAAAAAAAAAATTCCTTTCCTATGTGACTTCCAAAGAAACCAAAATTCCATCAGTAGAGATTCATTTCTTTGGTTGTGACAGAAGGCTTGGATTCTGGTGGTGACACCCCACAGCATTCACTTCTGTTGGTTCCTCCTCTATACTCCACTTACCAAGTGAGGGCCAGGAACAGAGAATAATATGAATGGAGCATGCACTCACGGTTTAGCCTTTTATGGAATCATTCATTGCTTTATTTGAGCACTAACCTGTCTTCAGACAACTTTCATGATGTAAGTCTTTGATCATTGTCTTCAAGTGGAGGGTCTTCTCTGAATTGCCCTTCCCGGCTCTCCAGGGTGAGTGAGGGCAGAGCAGAAACCGGGACTGGGATGGGCACCCAGTGCAGGCACCCCAAACAGTAGGTGCCCCATAAATATTGTTGAATACACCAGGGCTTCAGTGGGGCTCAGCTGTGGACACCACGAGGGCACTGGGGGTTCTAGGCACATGAGGAGTGGTGCTATTTAGGAGCAGGAAGGCACAGGAAGACAGATTTAATTTGTTTAATAACTTCCCTGGTGCCAGATCTGTTCTGGGCAGCACACCATAGTTTTCAGTAAATCCTTTGCAGTAGCCTTGGCTTTTAATCCTTCTAATAAAGCTTCCTTTTCACAATACTTTTCTGATGAACTAAAGCAGGGGTGGGCAAAGGACAGCCCGTATCGTGTCTTTCCCTCCCCTTCACGCCAAGAACTAAGAATGGTTTTAACTTTTTTAGCTTTAGGATTCATTTATTAATTTATTTAGAGAGAGCGTGAGGGATGGGAGAGGGGCAGGGGGAGAGACAGAATCTCAAGCAGGCTCCATGGCCAGCGCAGAGCCCCACACGGAGCTCGATCCCACAACCCTGAGGCCGTGACCAGAGCTGAAATCAAGAGTCAAGGGCAACCAACTCAGCCACCGAGGTGCTGAGTTTTAACATTTTTAAATGGTTGGAAAAAAGATCAAAATGAGTACAATATTTTGTGATGTGCGGAATTATAAGAAATTGAAATATCCATGTCCATCAGTAAGGTTTTATTCACCACAGCCTTACCCACACATTTCAGTATCGTCTGTCACCACTTTGGAGCTCTGGTGACAAAGTCGAGTCACTGTGATGGGACAGTATGGCCCCCAAAGCTGAAGATACCGATCTGGCCCTTGACAAAGGAAGACGGTCTCTGAATGTTTCCATAAATGTTGGTGGAAGGAGTTTACTTTGCTGTTTTCACTTATTTGACTTGGCTAAAGCCGAGTCCTCCTTGCTCCCCCTTTTCTCTACCTCTCGGTCCCTTCTCCTTGAGGGGTGTCCAGAGCCAGGCTCTAGGGCAGAGAGCCGTGGGAGACACACGGACAGATACACAGAGCCCTTGTCTTCAAACCGCTTTCATCTCAGGAGTCGAACTGGACAGAATCTAACTTTTCATTGCCCATCAGACCTTGGTTGAGTGTGTTTGGACACGGTAGTTACCGTCTGTTTCCAGGGAGGCAGTAGGGAAAGGAAATGCTAGCTGTCAGGGCTTGCAGTGGGAATTTAGAGGTTTAGAATCCCTCCCAGTGCCAAGCTTTTTAGGTTTCTTAACCCTGCTTCCTCACTCATAAATAGGATGGTTGGAAGGGTTAAGGGGAGTAGCTTGGGGAACCCCTCTGGGTTCCCTCTGGCCCTATAAACTATTTTTTATAAAAGTAGAAAGGATTGGGCGCCTGGGTGGCTCAGTGGGTTAAGCCACTGCCTTCAGCTCAGGTCATGATCTCAGGGTCCTGGGATCCAGTCCCGCATCGGGCTCTCTGCTTGGCAGGGAGCCTGCTTCTCTCTCTCTCTCTCTCTGCCTGCCTCTCTACCTACTTGTGATCTCTCTATGTCAAATAAATAAAAAATCTTTTAAAAAAAAAAAAAAAAGTAGAAAGGATTGTCCAGTTCATGACTACTTGGGGGTGGGGTGGGTTTTCATGGCTCAGTGCCAGTGGGGGATCTGGGCCCTGGCATCTGGGTTCAAGTATAGTGTTTTATTATTGCCCTACTGCATTGTCCCAAACTGCTCCATGTTTATGACTTTGAACGTGAGTGTCCGAGGGGACGAGGAGAGGAAGAAGGGCTAGAGCTTCCAGGTGAGGCAGTTTTCGTTTCCTTAAGCATGCTTCAGGTTTTTACAATGTTAAGGTCTTTCTTTCTTAAAGAGAGAGAAAAGGCAGAAGGCTTTTGAAAAAGAGCGAGGATTGGAGAAATGAAATCAGTGTACTTCAAAGCAAAGGCTCTTGAAAAGAGAAAGATGTCTGCTATCTTTGCTCACAGTTCCTGAAAGCCAGCACATCCTTCAGAATTGCGATGTTGGCCCTTATCTGCTGCTTGTAGTTAATTTCAAGAAACATTTGTAATGACTTCTGGGTTTCAGAGGCAAATTGAAACTCCTTTGTGGAAGGCCTTCAGTGGTGGAAGTGATCACAGGAGATGAAAAAACCATCTCATGGGAAATCAGAACCAGAGTCTGGAGCAAATGGGCTGATATCTGTCCAGTGGAAGGATGACCCAGGGAGGGGGGCGGCTGGTCCCCCACATTCAGGTCAGATTTCTGGAATATGTTATTTAAGGAAAAATCACATGCTTAATTTCCAAGCAACATGGAATGCTTTAGAAGAGGCAAAGTGTTAAATATATCCTCAATGTATTACCTTAGAGAGGGAAGACTTTATATAGGAACCACGAAAAGAGACCCGAAACCTCTAACTTCAAACAGACCTCCCCTATTGTTCCTCATACAAAGGATTTCCAGATCTTTTTTTTTTTCATTCACTTATAACTTACATACAGTGAAATTCACCCTTTTAAGCCTTCGGGTCTATGACTTTGGACATACAGTTATGTAACTACCACGTAATCAAGAAAAGGAAAGGCTCATCTCCCCCCCATGCATTTCCTCGCACCACTTTGTCGTGAACTCTATCCCTGGCCTCCTCCTCTAGCCACTGTTGGTTTGATTCCTGTCCTTATACTGCTGCCTTTTCCATAACATCACACAGATAAAATCACACAACATGTGTGCTGCTTCTACTTAACATCATGCTCTTGAGATTGAGCCTTGTAGTTGGGCGTGTCCAGAGTTTGTCTCTTGGCTCTTGCCGACTAGTATTCTATTGTTTCTCACCAACTGATGGCATTTGGATGGTTGCTAGTTCTTGGTAATTGAGCACAAAGCTGCCAGAAACATTCACGTGCAGGTCTTTAAGTGGACATATGATTTTCGTCTCCTTGAGTAAATACTCAGGAGTGGGATTGCTGGGTCATGTTAGTGCAAGTTCAACTTTATCAGAAGCAGCCAAACTGCTTTCCAGGACGGCTGTACCATCGTGCATTCCGATTGGCAGCAAATCAGAGTTTCAGTCGCTTGCATTCTTATCAGTTCTTGGTTTTGCGGGTGATTTAAGATTTTTGCTGTTCTAAGAGGTGTGCAGTGTTATCGCACTGTGGTTTTTTAATTTGCATTTTCCTAACGACTAATGATTTTGAACATTTAAAAAAATATACTAGTTGCTATGCATACATCTTCCTTGATGAAGTGTCTATTCAAATAAGTTGTGAGAGTTCTTTCTATGTTTTGGGTATAAATCCTTGATTTGATATACGACTGGCAAACATTTTCTCCTAATCCGTGGCTTGTCTTTTCATTTTCTTTTTTTTTTAAAGATTTATTTATTTTAGTGAGAGAGAGTCAGTGTGAGCGGGGGCAGGGGAGGGCAGAGGGAGAGAATCCCCAAGGAGACTTCCTACTGGGGGTGAGCCCTAGGTGATCTCCCAACCCTTGAGATTATGACCCATGAGATCATGACCTGAGCTAAAACCAAGAGTCAGATGCTCAACGGACTGAGTCACCCAGGGGCCTCTTGTCTTTTCATTTTCTTAACAGTATCTTTCAAAGAGCATTTTTTAAAAATATTGCTGAAGTCTCACTTATTACTATTTTTTCTTTTGGTGGTTGTCCTAAGAAATCTTTGTTTGCCTAAGGTCATGAAAATTTTCTCCTGGTTACTTCCAGAATTATATTGTTTGAAGTTTACATGTGGGTCTCTGATACACTTTGAAGTAATATTTGTATGTGGTGCCATATACAGGTAATTTTTATTCACTTTTGGCATATGGCTGCTATCCAGTTAGTCCCCAAACATTTGTTGACAAGACTGTCTCCACTGGCTTACCTTGGCTACTTTGTTGAGAATCATTTGACCATAATATGTGGGTCTACTTCTAGACTTCATTATATTTCATTGACTTGATATATCTATCCTTTTGCCCAATTCCACATTGTCTTGATTACTGTAGTTTTATAGTAAGTCTTGAAATCAGGTTGTGTGGGTCTTTTAAATTGGTTTTCCTTGATCCCCAAAGATTACACATTGGTTTTCTGATATTCAAATTTAACTGTGAGTCTTTATTTTTAATTTGCTTACCTCAAAGGCTTGACTAATCTCTGCTCCAATTCTGAGATATTTTCTGAAGAGTACATCAATGGCACTTTAAATTCTTGCAAAGCAATTTTAAACATGGCAAAGTCTGTTAACTTGTATTTAAAATATTAATTTAACTCATAGTTTTACATCGTCATGGGCCTTTTTAAAAACAACTGTCAAACTATGTTAGGACATTAAAAAAATCTTTGGACCTATAGTAAAAAGAGCCTGTTGGTAAACTTTTCTTACCCTCTTTCCACCCCTTCTATTAATCTCATACTTTTGCACTAATCATTATTTACATTTTGGTGTGCAGTTTCACATTTTCCCCTCTGTACATATAAGCATATATGAAGCTAAATACTCATAGTATGCACATAGCTATTTTATATAAAAATAAAAGCACCCTATACATACTGCTGTGTAACTTTTTCTTCATCTACTTTAAACATCTTACTGTCTTAAAACAGAAAGCAAACTCGTCCTTTTTGGTGGCTGAATAGTATTCCTTTGTGTGGTTGTGTGACTACATTTAGTCTTTTCTGACATACATTATTTCCATTTTTTCAATTACAAATAATGTTGCAGGGGCACCTGGATGGCTCAGCGGGTTAAAGCCTCTGCCTTCAGCTCAGGTCATGATACCAGGGTCCTGGGATCAAGCCCCGCATCGGGCTCTCTGCTTAGCTGGGAGCCTGCTTCCTTCTCTCTCTCTCTCTGCCTGCCTCTCTGCCTACTTGTAATCTCTATCTGTCAAATAAATAAATCTTTAAAAAAAAAAATAATGTTGCAATGGCTATACACACAATGACATATATGTGTCTGTATAGATATTAAATATTAATATAAATAGAAATTAATATAAATATATTAAATATTCTAAGATTGCTAAATTGCCCTCCAAAATGGTTGCACAGTTTGGCATATTTACTAACAGCATATGAGAATGCCTGTTTACCCACATTTTTGTCATCACTGGTTTTCCTGTTTTTCTTTTATTTTTATGTGTTAACTGATAAAACATGACATCTCATTGGTTCTCTTTGCATTTTATTTATTTATTTAAAAAAGATTTTATTTATTTGTCAGAGAGAGAGAGAGAGAGCACAAACAGGGGGAACAGCAGGCAGAGTAGGCAGAGGGAGAAGCAGGCTCCCTGCTGAGCAAGGAGCCTGATGTGGGACTCTATCCCAGGACCCTGAGATCATGACCTGTGCTGAAGGAAGCCACTTAACTGACTGAGCTAACCAGGAGTCCCTCTCTTTGCATTTTAAAAATTACAAATGAGGGAGAATATTTCTTATGAATTGCCTGTTCTTATTTTTGCCCAATTTTCTTTTGGTTGCCTTCCCTCCCCCACCACTGATTTGGAATAGCTCTTTGTTATTGAAGGAAGTTAACATTTGTCCTTTCAGTTTAAACACTTTTTTTCTGTTTATCATTTTTCTTTCAGTTCTGCTGATGCTCAGTGTTTTGCTCTTTAGAAGTTTATAGTTTTTGGTTCTTATTTTAGCCAAACTCATCAATAGGGTGGTTGATTAATTTTAATTAGAGTTCTAATGTATGATACCAATACTATGCTTTACAGTATTTTGAGAGTTACCTGATTTGAGCCAGGAGTTTCCTTTTGAAGAATTCCATTTTGGCCCAGATTTATACTGATATGACTGATCCTATTGTCTTTTTAGAATCTACAATTAAATATTGCCCCTGTTTATGCCTATTTTAAGAAGGGCTGGCATGCACCCTGGAAAACAGTTTGGAGGTTCCTCAAAAGTTGAAAATAGAGCTACCCTATGATCCAGTAATCGCACTACTGGGTATTTACCCTAAAGATTCAGATGTAATGATCCAAAGGGGCACCTGCACCCCAATGTTTATAGCAGCAGTGTTCACAATAGGCAAACTATGGGAAGAGCCTAGATGTACATCGACAGATGAATGGATAAAGATGTAGTGTATATATATATAATGGAATACTATGCAGTCATCAAAAAACCCTGAAATCTTATCATTTGCAAGGACATGGATGGAACTAGAGGATATTATGCTTAGCGAAATAAGTCAGTCAGAGAAAGACAATTATCATATGATCTCTCTGATATGAGGATGTTGAGAGGCAAGGCAGAGGGTGTGGGGGGAAGAGAGGGAAAAATGAAACGAGATGGGATCGGGGAGGGAGACAAACCATAAGAGACTCTTAATCTCAGGAAACACACTGAGGGTTGCTGGGGGAGGTGGGTGGGAGGGATGTGTTCGCTGGGTTATGGACATTGGGGAGGGTATGTGCTATGGTGAGTGTGTGAACTGTGTAAGCCTTATGATTCACAGACCTGGACCCCTGGGGCAAATATTACATTACATGTTAATTAAAAAAGAAAAAGAAGCGTTGGCATAGATTTTCTAAATAATATTTAAATACCTATAATTTATCTTGACTTTTTTGTTTTTTTAAATCTGAAACATGGCAGCCATTTTATTAAGATCCTTTTTCTTCTTCTTCTTCTTTTTTTTCTTTTTAAAGAACTACTTAGCACGTTTTTCCTTTAATAATTGGTATGGGTCCCTTACTATTTTGTTAAAATCACCAAGTTAATTTTAATGGCATTATTGGATAATAGAGTATTTCTTCAAAGTTCTTGATGATGTAATGGTCTGATTTCAAAAAGTGTTGTTCATCTAGGCATGGGCAGGAAAAGGCTTATCTTAATATTCAGCAAAATGCAAATTTCCCTTCTGCTTTAATCTCCATATCATGTTTTTCACATTTCCCCCCCTGAGAACAACTTCACTTCTCCTGGCCGGAGATTTTCATGGTTCTTTACCTTCATTTTCACTCTTTAAAATTGGCCATTGGTGTTTTTGGTTTTGCAAAAGGGAATTCTTTTATTTCTATAGAAAAGCCTCATAATGAGAAAATAATAAGAGAGACAGAGAAATGAGAACTAATATTAGCATTTCTATGAGGCCTAAAATAAACTCTCAGCTGGAGAGAAGTACATTTAATGTTATTATTTTTGTCTTTTACAAAAGGAGGGCAAGACAGGGGGTGGGGTGCGGACTTGAGGGCTATACTGACTGAAACAGGAGCCCTCTTATTTTGTTGTTTCCTAAGTAAAACAATTGTTGTTACTTTGTTTGACCTTAACAGTGTTAAAAATGGTGCTAAAAATGATGCTGACCATTTTCAAGCATCACAGTTGGATTTTATGTGAGGTTTCCCTTGCTTCCCTTACCTGCAAGTGTCCTGAAAGATGTTTTGTATGCTTAGAAGAAGTGTTTTTTCAAGTAGAGCCTGTGGGAATTTAGGGAAAGTTGAGAGCCCGCTTTCCTACTAGTGCATGTTTGTGATTCCGTTAAATATAGCCTCCTCAATAAAGATGGGTCTTCTTTCCCAGAATGGAGAATCTTTATTCTTGTCAGAGCTCACCAACAGACCTGCTTCCTTCATGGGTCCTCCAAATGAAGGGTGCTTGCCCCTTGACATAAGCTTCAAACCAGAAACCTGGAAAGAAGCACATCTTATTGGAGGATTCTAGCATTCTATTCTTAGGGCTCTGACCACAGAGCATTGGGAAGAAACTTAATGCATAGAGAGGAACAGCAATGGATGTAGTATGTATTGTAGTAGGGAGACAGAACGTCTTGAAATATGCCATAGTTTCTCATAGTCCCCGATGGCTGAATCACATACTATCCCAGGTATATCCATGAGATCTGTGTTACCTTAAAGATCTTTTTATTGAGGTAAATTCACCTAATATAAAAGTAACCCTTTTAATGGAAACAATTCAGCGGCATCCCGTATATCACAATGTTGTGTTGTGCAATCAACATCTTGGTCTGGTTCGAAAATATTTTTATCACCCCAAAAGGAAATGCTATACTTCTTAAATGGTTGTTCTCCATTTTTCCCTCCCCCCAGTGGCTTGCAACCACCAATCTGTATTCTGTTTCCATGAATTTACCTATTCTTGACAGAGAGAAGCAGATTTTCTGCTGAGCAGGGAGCCCAATGTGGGGCTCCATCCCAGGACCCTGAGATCATGACCTAAGCAAATGCTTAACCGACTGAGCCACCCAGGCACCCCATACAGATGATATTTTATTTATGCATTCATCAGTTGACAGACATTTGGGTTAGACTTTTGGCTAGTGTGACTGAAACTGCTATGAACATGCCTATGTGTGTTATTGTTCGAGTACCTGCTTTTAATTCTTTGGGGTACATAACTAGGAATAGAATTGCTGGGTCATATGGCAATTCTCTCTTTAACTTTCTGAGGAACTTCCAAATGGTTTTCCATTTGCGTTTTCTTCTTCTTTTTAAGATTTTATTTATTCATTTGAGAGAAAGAAAGTGAGAGAGAGCATGAAAGCTGAGAAGGTCAGAGGGAGAAGAGGACTCCCCACTGAGCTGGGAGCCTGATGTGGGACTCGATCCCAGGACTCCGAAATCATGACCTGAGCTGAAGGCAGTGTCTTAACCCACTGAGCCACCCAGGCCTCCACCATTTGTGTTATCTTCTTATACAACCTGAGCCCCAGGATCCTCCCTGGGATGGTTGCTTGCAGCCTCTACTCACAGTCCAGACTCATGTCTTCTTGTTACTGTCCTTGCCTGGGCACACAACAATCCAGATGTTCATTCCTGGCCTGGTTTGTGGCCCTAATCCGCTGTGACACTCTGCCTGCCTGACTCTGTGGTGATTCTGTGGAAGAGCCCAGCTCTCCCTTTCAGGAGGGGTTGTCGATGGAGAGCTCTGTTCTCTGGCTCAGCCTGAGCACTGCCCCTCCAGTCCAGTGACTCATGCCTCATTTTGGTTCCTGTTGTCTGCTGAGTTCCCGTGGGAGAAAGAGAGATCTTGCCAGGTCACTTGAGCCACGATGAATTAGTGGCCCAAGATGTCATTGGTCCAATTGCCTCATTTCACTGAGGAGGAAACCGAGGCCAGAAAGTTGGAAAATATTGTGTAAGGCCATTGAGGTCATTCGTGGATGGAACTTGAGAAAGGGCTTTAACGTCTGGTTGGGTGACCTTCAGATACCCTGTGCTGTCCCCTCTCCCAGGCCCCGGCACCCATCAGGCACATTCAGGATGATGACACAAGGAGAAACAGAGCCTCACCAATAGTCATTGTGGGTTAAAATACCATCTGAGCTAATGTGTTTGTTAAGGAACTAGCTCATGTGGGTTTATACAGAGCATTTATATTGCTAGTTTGAATGAGTTCAGTGTACATGAGTTCAAGTGGGCTGTGGGGAGGGATCGGCTACATTCAGTGATGAGCCAAAGCAAGGCATCTGGCCTGGAGACCCCTTGTTGCTTAGTAGCCATCACCAGGCAACTGGATTCCTCCAACCTTAACCTGGTTTAGGTCCTCAGGGATTGGGACTTGGGAAGTGCAATTGAGAAAGGAGTGGGAATGGGATGTTTTGTAGGCTCAGGATCCCCCTCCCCAGAACACAACAAATAAAAACAAGTTGTCTTCAGGGAGCTGGCATTTCTGGCCACTCTGGAGAGTTTGTGACCCCGAGAAGCTCATAAAATGACCGAATCTTTAGATCTAGTCCCTTATCACCAGTCCCTCCATTCCCATGTCTTCCAGGCCTGTCCCACTCACAGCCTGACAGCAAAGTGCTTTTTTATAGAAAACTGGGAAGGGGGAGGGGATGGCCTTCTTTGCTTTTCAAGGCCAGTTTAACAATCTAGGGAACTCACTCTTCCACTGGCAATTTCTGAAAAACAATTAAAATGGCTTGGGAGGAGATAACCAAGAGGATGCGACTGAGAGTTGACTCACAAGCTGAAGCCCTGCAGTCAGAAGCTCCTCATTCCCTCCCCATCCTTGGGATCTACCTCATGCCCACCATTCCCACAGGGGGAGCCATTTTCAAGGATGCAGCCTTCAGAGAGTAAGGTGTTGTTGAGATCATCTGGACAGTGACTGAACACAGGTGTAGCCTCTGTATAAACTTGTCAGAATTGGTGGGTGGGTGCAGTGACCCACTTGTCTTGTGGCTCCCAGCTCCCTAAACACAGAGGAAAATGGGACTGAGAAGTGGAGGGACTCATGACTCAGACGACATTGGTCAAGCCCCCTGACATGCAGTGCCTTTACTTTTCAGTCATATGAAGGTACAGACTTCCTTCTTGCATAAGCTATTTGAATTGAGTTTTTTGTTGCTTATAACCCAAGATAAGAATTGTGTGTAAGTTCCCTTGCTTATTAATCCTGCCACCCGCCATCTGGAATGGCCTGCCTCTTTCTTCAGTCTCTTGCTGCCCTCTGAGCATGGGTGCCAGGGTCAGATTTCACTTGGGAAGCTTCCAAGTTTGTAACCCAGACCAGACATACAGTGAAGTGTTTGAGTTTTTAAGTAGAAATATAGTTACTTAAATGTAAATAACATTAAGCACTCCTATAAGGAATTGAGGGATTAAGTGGTGTCTAATTTTTCCCTGTTATGGATGGGGAAAATGAAGACCAGAGAGATTTTTAGACCAGGCCAGATCAAGCTTTTTCCATGCTGTCTGTATTAATTAGTACCTTTTCCTCTGTAGTGGCTTTATTCTGAGGTTCCAGATAGCGACACCTTGTAGCTCCAGGTGCACACCATCCTCACTATCAGCAACGTTAAGGGAACGGAAAGCCTCTCTTCTTTAGTTGCTCTAAAAAGTCCCAAGATTAGCTCTGGTTGGACTGACTTGGGTCGTGTGTACTACCTCTCTAAACCAGTCATTGTAGCGAGGGGGTTGGAGTCTGTTGATTGGCCAAAAAGCCTGGGTCATACGCCCCAGTTAAATCACATGGACCAAGATTGGAAGGCGGTCTTTTCTTAAGGAAATTGGGATACTATTCTTAGAATGAGGAGAAATAGCTAGTGGGAATGAAGTCAACAGTTTCCCAGTATACCCTACTGCCTTTCTCTTTGTGGCTATTTAAATTTGAATGCAAATTCACCAAAAATGAATTCCTCTCTCTGCCTCTTTGCAGCCATTGGTCTCTCTCACTGCAACTTCTTGATGGGGCACTACTTATGGTGTCTGTGTATAAATTTCATTGCCTATATTTATCTCTATTGTTCTCATTTTAAGTGGTGATATCTTATATCGGAGAGCATATCAGGATAAGGTAGTTTCAGAATATTCCAGTATGCATTTTAGGAGGACTCTAAATAATCTGTTTCTTTCTCTCTCTCTCTCTCTCACACACACACACACACACATGCACACATACATTGGCACAGTTTTAGAAAATGTGTATGTGTTTTAATATCTGACATTCAACTGTTCAGAATTGTTTATCTAATATGCATATCACCTTGATTTTACAGACATATAAATTGATAAAAGGACCATAGATGATAGGTTCCCTCATCAGTTAACATTCTCTAAAGTAAAGCTTTCTATTCCAGGGATTGGAATCTGTCCAGTGATATAGTAAGAGACATGAGACTTGGAATCAGATGACCAGGGTCCTGGCTTGGCCACTTCTTAGGATGAAGAAAGAGTTTGTTTTGTAGCAGAGAAAGTCACACAGCTGACTAGAAATGAAGACTTCAAATCAATCAATAAATCAAAGAGTTAACAATGGGAGAGAGTAGGCAATTCTCCTGTGTAGAAGAATCCCAAGCAATTGATGGATATACTCTTTTTTCAAGGAGGGGAACCTAACTCCCACCCCTTAACTGTGGAGTGTGCATGGTGGTATCCTTCCAAAGAATACAGCACGCAAAGGAGAAATAAAAGGCAATCTTACAGTAGAAAACCAGATGAATACTACTTTAACCAGTGGATCAGGGACTACATCAACAAGGACAAATCATGTTAGTAGTATGAACCCTTGACATGACCAGAGGAAAATAGCACTTTGCTCCTGTGGTTTTCCTTCCTCAAACTCATAATCTATCTAGTTATGAGAAAAACGGCAGACAAAAACTGAGGGACATTCTACAAAATCCCTGTCCAGTACTCCTTAAAACTGTCAGTCATTAAAAACAAGGAATCCCTTGGGACGCCTGGGTGGCTCGGTTGGTTAAGTGTCTGCCCTCAGCTCAGGTCATGATCCTAGGGTCCTGGGATCGAGTCCCATATCAGGCTCCCTGCTCAGTGGGGAGTTTGCTTTTCCCTCTGCTGCTGTTCCCCCTGCTTGTGCTCACTCTCTCTGACAAATAAATAAACAAAATCTTTGAAAAAACACACAAAAAACACCAAGGAATCCTTACGAAATGACCTGTCATAACCAAGAAGAACCTGAGAAGCCATGACAGCTGCATGTAATATGGGATCCTGTAACAGAAAAGGGACATTAGGGAAAAACTAAAGAAATTTGAATAAAGAATGGACTTTAGTCAATAATAATGGGTTGAATTGGTTCATTAATTGTGACAAATGTATCATACTAATATAAGATGTTAATAATAAGGGAAACAAGATATAGAATATATGGGAACCCTCTGTACTATTTTTACAACTTTTCTATAAACATGAAAGTACCTAAAAAAGTTTATTAAAAGAAAATGAGGAATTTGATCCATGCTTTGCTAGTCTTGAGTTACTATGTATAATCTAGAGTTGACTTTTTAAAGAAAGGGAAATCAGGCTGCTAAATATGCATGGTAATCTTAAAATTATTACAGTAATAATAGCTAATATTTAGAGTGTATACTTTATGTATACTAATTTATGTCATCTTTTTAACCACACAAGAAAGTAAGTACTGTTATTATTAACATCATCTCCATATTTTACTCCAATTTTACAGAAGATGAAAATGAAGAACAGAAAGGTTAAGTACCTTGCCTAAGGTCACACAGTAAGTTGGGAAGCTGGGCTATAAAACCCAGTCTGTGCTCTTTACCAGCATGCTCTAGTTTTTCTTTTGATTGGTGTTAGCCATGGTCTCTTAACTAGCTTAGGTTTGTGACACTTTTGTGTTCAAATAATAACAATAATACTTTATCTATATATATGTGTGTGTGTGTGTATGTGTGTGTTCTGGGAGACTTGCAGAATTACCACTGTCCAGCTTTCAGTCATTTTGTGAGATTTAGTGTAGGAGGAAGCCCATCAGACTGACTAGGCATGCTTCTATTCTTTGTAAATCTAGTCCACTGGAACTCCCTCGATGGCACTGATCTTTAATATATTTCATGTTTTGAGCCCAGGACAAGCTGACACTAGGAATTAGTTCAAAAGTACATTTGTTTAACAAATGGTTTTAGAAAAACTGAATATCCATATGTATAAAAAAAAAAGTTGGACCCTTACATTACTCCATCAGAAAAATAAACTCAAACTGGATCAAAGACATAAATGTAAGGGCTAAGCCTATAAAATTCTTAGAAGAAAATACAGAAGAAAAATTTCATGACAGTGGATTTCATGACATGCAGTGATTTCTTAAATATGACACCAAAAATATAGACAACAAAAGAAAAAAATAGGTAAATTGTACTTCATCCAAACAAAAAACTTCTGTGCACCAAAGGATACTATTAACAAAACAAAATGAAAACCCATGGAATAGGAGAAATATTTGCAGATTATATATCTGAAAAGAGAATGATATTCAGAATATATAAAGAACTCCTAACACTCAATGACAAAAAAGCAAACAACCAAATGAAAAAATGGGCAAAGGATTTGAATAGACATTTCTCCAAAGAAAATATCCCAGTAGCTAATAAGCACATGAAAAGGTGCTCAGCATCACTAATCATTAGGAGAAATGCAAATCAAACGATAGTGAGATACCAATTCACATTTTAGTTATAAGAAATCCAAAATAGCAGGTGTTGGAGAAATTATAGCCCTTGTACATTGCTGTTGGGAATGTAAAATGGTATGTCTGGAAATGATATGGCAATTCCTGAAAAAATTAAACATAAAATTACTATATATAATCCAGCAATTCTACTTCTGAGTATATACCCAAAAGAAGTGAGAACAAGGAACTGGAACAGATATTAACACACTTATGTTCATAGCAGCATTATTCATAATAGCCAAAAGTTAGAAACAACTTAAGTGCCTATTGATTCCCGGCATCAATTAAGATAAAGCCTACATAAATGTCAAGTTGATGGATTTTTCTAGTACTTTATCCAAATCACCTAAATTTTCAAATTTATTAACATAAATTATTCATAATCTCCTCCTGTGATTTTTAAAAAATATTTTATTTATTCATTTGTCAGAGAGAGAGAGTGAGCGCACAAGCAGGCAGAGTGGCAGGCAGAGGCAGAGAGAGAAGCAGGCTCCCTGCTCAGCAAGGAGTCAGATGCGGGACTCAATCCCAGGATCCTGGAATCATGACCTGAGCCAAAGGCGGGGGCTTAACTGACTGAACCACCCAGGGTTCCCACTCCTCCTGTGATTTTTAAAGGATCTGTAGGATCTGTATTGATGACTCAATTTCTGTTGTTGATTTGTGATTTCTCTCTCATTTCTCATAGTCTTGCCAGGAGTTTATTGATTTTATGAGTCTTGTCAAGATTTTATCAATTCTATCTCTTTTTTGCCTACTTTGTTAATTTCTGTTATCTTTATTTTTTATTTTTTCAATTTTCCTTGGGTTTAATTGATTTTTTAAAAAATTTCTGGGAATGAACGCTTAATGTCTTGATCTTTTTAAGCCTTCTTTTAATAATATATGTATTTAGGGCTATGTCTTTTTCTCTAATCTTGGCTGTAGTTATCTCATGAAAGTTTTGACATATATTATTTTCATTATTATTATATGATTTCTTTCGAATTTAGCTGATAATTCTTCTTCTGCCATAGATTATTTAGATTTTTTAAGAATTTTGAGATTTTTCTAGTATAATTGATTTCTAATATAATTCCCCCATGATTTGAGGACATATTCTATTTGACTTTAATATTTTTATTGTGCATTTATATAATTATTTTGTTCTGTGAAATTTTGCTATGTATTTCCTGTATGCAAATTCATTATTGTATTTTCCTGTGAATTGAATATTTCTTTCAATTTTATCATCTTATCATTTGACATTTTTTTTTTACATGTTTCTTTTTAACTCTATTGTCATTTTCTTTTTTCTTAAAGTTTACCATGTCTATGTTAACACAGACATATCAGCTTTCTTTTGGTTAGTATCTGCATGATATACCTTTTCAAAAATAGTTTCACTTTCTGTCTTTCTGTATTCTTACATTTAATGTGGATATCTTATAAGTATAAAGTTGGACTTTTCTTTTTTTTTAATTTATTTTTCATTTTTATTTATTTATTTGAGAGAGAGAGTGAGAGAGACCACGAGCAGGGTGAGGATCAGAGGGAGAAACAAACTCCCTGCTGAGCAAGGAGCCCGATGTATAGCTCAGCCCCAGGACTCTGGCTGGGATCATTACCTGAGTCGAAGGTAGACACTTAATGGAGTGATACTCTCCCTAGAGAGATGGGAGGTGGTAGAGGAGGAGGGCGAGAGGGAGAGAGAGAATCCCAAGCAGGTTCCCTGCTGAGTGCAGAGCCCAACATGGGGCTCAGTCTCAAGACCCTGAAATCATGATCCTGAGATTATGACCTAAACTGAAACCAAGAGTCAGAGGCTTAACTGGTTAAGCCACCAAGGCATCCCTGATCTTTGTTCTTAAATAGAAAAATCTGGTTGTTCTATATTTAGTTGCTGATATAATTGGGTTTATTTCTACTACATGATAACTCTGGTTCACTTTTAATGGTATGATATTACCCTTTGGGGTCCTAACCCCAAACGAGGGGGATTTATCAGGCTCACCATACTTAGCAGGCCCTGAATTCCAGTTTTTGTTGCCTCAATTTAGTGAAATTGTTATCATCATTCTCAATTTCTCAGGATTTTAACAACCTTTTCTGGAAAATTCAGGTACTTCTGGAAGGAAAAGCTATCCCAAGTGCTGGGTTCCTTTCTTGTTTTAGGTCTTTCTCTGTGATTTTTCACAGCCGTACCAGCCATCCCTTACCCTCAGCTCCCCAGTATCTTCAGAGGGTTTCAAACAGTATTTGGCCAGCTTTTTAGTTGTTCTCGGCAGGACTGTTGGTCTCAGTCACCAGATCTAACTTTATAAGAAACACAGGCCTAAAACTGATGTTTTAAAAAAAGTTTATGAAACATAAAATCTAGTGTAATACATTCATTCTTAATAAATGGACATTGATGAGAGCAAACTCGACTTATTATGAGATTTAACAAATGTGAGAAGCAGAATTACAGTCAGAAATGAAACAGTCGTTCCAAGATTTGCAAACAGGCACACATACAAACATGCATACCTGGGAAAAGTATAACTATATTATTTTAGTTATTCTTTCATGACACTTGTCATCTTCTACTTAATGATTTATTCTTTCATTGGGTCCACCATTTATAGTCTGTCTCCCCCTTGCTGGGGCTCAACCTCCATGAGGGAAGGGGGTCTTAATTTTCTCACAGGTATAATCCAAGCCCTTGGAACAGTGTCTGCATGAGGGTAATAAATAACTTCATATTAACGTTTGTTGAGTGAATGAATGAGTAGTTCTGGAATGACAGAGCTAGAGGGGAGATTAGATTTACTCATTTCACTGATTCAAGAGTAAACATTTCAGGCATCTGGGTATCTCAGTAAGTTAGGCATCTGCCTTCCGCTCAGGTCATGATCCAAGGGTCCTGCTCAGTGGGGTGCCTGCTTCTTTCTTTCCCTCTGTCCCTCCCGCTGGTTCACATGCTCTTTCTCTTGCTCCGCTCTCTCTCTCTCAAATAAATAAATAAAATCTTAAAAAAAACCCCAGTAAACATTTTATTAAATGCTGGTCCCATCCTGACCCCTGCATTGGGCAAACCAGGATGCATTAGGTGTGTTTTCTGCACACTGTGCTTATTAGGTAAGTGGAAAAACAGGTCCAAGGGAGGTTAAATGATTTGTCCAGTGCTACTCGGATTGTAGAAGAGCAAAGGTCCCATTACTCTTTGAGACTCTGAAATAGAAATCTGCAAGGCATAGTTTGCTTTACAGGCAAAAGGGAAAAAAAATACCCAGCCCCCTCCATTAGTAGTTCTCAACCCTGACTACGAATTAGGTAAGGTACAGGTGAGCAGTGGCCTGGGCCCTACCCCAGACCGATTACATCTGAACCTCTGGGGGTGGTGTTTGAGTGGCATGTTAACAAAGAACCCTCTCAGGTGTTCTAATGGGCAGCTGTGGCCCCAGTCCATTTGTCTAGGTCACACAACGCATTTTTTTTTTTTTTTTTTAAGATTTTATTTATTTATTTGACAGAGAGAGATCACAAGCAGGCAGAGAGGCAGGCAGAGAGAGAGAGGAGGAAGCAGGCTCCCTGCGGAGCAGAGAGCCCGACGCAGGGCTCGATCCCAGGACCCTGAGATCATGACCTGAGCCGAAGGCAGTGGCTTAATCCACTGAGCCACCCAGGCGCCCCACACAACGCATTTTTATGTTACTTGGAAAATCACCTTTCCTCCGCTTTCTTGGTTAAAGCATGGTTTGGTTCCTTTCACTCATCTTGGTCTGCTCCAAGAAAAAGTGATCCTTACTGGAAGAGTGTGGTGTGGTTATGGTGGGCAACTACCACATTTAAATTGGTGATTCTGTGTTATTTTCCTGTTCTCATATTCATGCAGTGCATGGGATTCTACGTTACCCATCCAGTCCCCTCACTCACTGGACTCTGGGATCTGGATCTTGGTTCTGTGGCTGTAAGCAAGTTATGTAAGATCTCTGGGCCTCACTGCTCTCACCCATAGTAAAGTGCATCTCTTCTGGTTGAAAGGAAGGCTATGGCAACGCAGGGAATGCTTTGGCCCATCATTTGTCTTCTCCTCTCTGTCCACGAGGACTTTCCATCTCAGCAGGGAAGAATTTCCCAAAGCTTTTGTTGTTGTTGTTTTTATTATAAATTTCCCTGTGCATTTTGTGTGAAAACCTATATCAAGTGGACTCAAATATTTGCAGAAACATCTGATATATATACTACAAGGCATCTAATGGTATATTTTCTTGACTCTTTAGTCTGGGCCCCTTTAAGAGCAACCAAAAAAGAAGCTTATTTTTACTCATTTTCTTTGCTGGGGTCACTGGGATGGATTAGTGAAGATGACTTTTGTTTTCGTCTATCGCCCTTGTGTTACATTTAAATGAGAATCATTATAGTGGAAAGTCAGTTGTCCTCAGACTAAATCCTGACTATGTGCATTGTGGTTCAACACTCCCACTGATGAGAGTAGTTCTGGCCTCTAACTGGTGAATTAAGATATGTCATAAGGGCTGCGATTTTAGTGCAAACGAAGTACTCTATGAGGACAGACATGACTTGTACTGATCTCCCTTATGGTCACTGTTGGATCCATTGCTTTTTTGTGTCCCAAATTTCAGTTTTTGTTGCTAGAGAGAAAGCAAGATTTTTTCCACGTTTCCTGAATCAGATCAGTTGGGTTTAGCCTGGAACTTCTCTTTTTGCATTATTTTCTGTAGCATTTCACAAATGATTCATAAACATGACACATTCTTGTCTTACATATGTTTCTTTGGGGAAATTCCTGGAGTTAGTAGGCTGCATGGGTTGACTACTTAGTCGACAATCTAGCGTAGAAAAGAAACTTTAACATGGGGTTGATCCTTTGGAGGGTTTACCCATAAATATCCCAAGACTACTATGACCCACTGAAAGGGAATAATTACAGCCTTCAAATAGAATTACTTAAATTACACTTGCCAAGGGTTATTGCATTTAGGATTCCTGCATTTGAATGGAAGAACACATTTTAAAGTCTTGGGTGGTATGCTAGAAAAAATTCTAGATGGGGAGTTGGCAGACCAGATTCTGTCATTGGCTTGTAGCAGAACCTTGGGCAAATGGCCTAACCTTTCTGGGGTTTAGTTAGATCATCTCAATGATGGAAGATTGGCTTTCAGGTCCTGTGAGATCCCTTTGGAAGCTGTGATCATTCCAATGGTAGGGGCTCTTAAATTTGTTCCATGGAGGGAGAGAAGGCTGTTGGTGGTATCTGCCCCCCTTCCTCTCCCTGCACCCCCAGTTGAAGGGGATATGAGTGTGTGTGCATATGCCTTTAAGATGCAGAAGGCACCAAGGGTTTTTCACACTGGTAGGTGGTGGCATTTTGTCTTCATCCAATTTGAGTTCAGCGGGTCCAACATATTCTCCTCTGGTCTGCTATCCTGCCAGGTCACCTCTCCAGTATTTTCTAGGGTGCTAATGTGAATGCTGCCATCTTGCTTCTTTTCCTTCAGTACACTTTCAGGCTGAGATAAATTGTGTGAAGAAACACACTTTTAAGTGGTTTTAAACTTTGCGTATGTTTAAAAGGGTTTTAAAGGGAGAAATATGTTCACACATTTGCATCATTGCAGTCACATGTGCTCTCCGCCAAAGCTGCCTGGCCAGTGGCTTTGTTTGAAGCAGGGAAGGGATCAACTAACTCTTTATGTGGTGGGAAAAGATACGTTTCACCAGGGCCAAGGAGAGGAGCGGCGACGCAGGGAAGAAGAGAAGGACAACAGGTGACACAGGTTAAAAGTGTGTATGTTAGACTTAAGTTCTAGAATCTACTATAACTATGTGCTCAGGTGACCCAAGCTTTTTGATATCTCCCAGGAGCCCGTCTTGTAGATTAAATACTCTCACATGCTGTCAAAGCTTATGGTGTCAGGAATATATTTCTTAAAGGATTCACCTTGCTGCCCAGAGGGTCCAGGTCCTAAAGAGAATCAAGTCTACCATCTAGTGGCATCCCTCACCAACTACAGACATAGAATCCCAGGCACCCAAAGATGGTTCCTAGAGGATATGTCTGGCTGATCCAACAACCCACGTTTTGTTGCCTCTCCGTCTTCAAGTCGATGCTGGGAAACTTCTCTTCCTCTTCATAAATTTCCATAATTCAATGGGAGGAGAGTGGCTTTTTCAGTGTTGCCAAGGCTACCAAAATTCAAAGTTGAAGGAATGCCATGAGCCCATTTGATGATTGCTTCAGAGAAGTCCAGCGTAAGTTCGATTAAGTGCCAGTGTAGATGACAGTAATTATTTGAGAAGTTTGAGCTTCTTGGTGACATGGCCATGTCCGTGTGGACAGAACCAGCCTTTTCCAGGAAGGTCTATTTGGTATATGGGAGGAACTTGTGAACCCCAGGTTGTACTATTCTGGTGAAATATGTTAGGGAAAGCTTATTTAAGAAAGTTTGATGAGAGAGGAAATGTTTTCAGCCAATTTATTTGCTGATATGAGTTTACCGTGGCAGAAGATTGGCATAGATCCTGCCTCACAACTAAAACTTGCCAAGCTCCTGCTGGCCAATTTTCATTACCAGCCAGACTAAGAGGGCAGAAAAAAAGGAAAGAAATGATGATAATTAAGATAAAGTTGACCAAGAATCCATCTGGAGATTGTTGTGGCCCAAAGTAGGGCCAGATATACAAATATTATGGACAGTTATCCTCTCAGCCTTATGACTAAACCTGGCAGCTACTGATACTAAAATACTGTGACAATTAAAATAATTTCAAGTTGCATTTAAAATATACCCCCTTCACATGAAATGGGCACTTATTTCAATGTTAGATGTGAAAATTGGTTTTCTTTTCTGGAAAGCAATTAGTCTATGTGGATCAAGAAAGAACTTGAAAATCTTTTGACTCTGTAAGGCGCCTTTTAGGAGTTTGTCCTTAAATAGTTGTTGAAATTTGGACAAAATTTTTTCAACAGAGATAGTCATCGTCACATTATTTATGATAGTCCAAAGTTGGAAAGCCCCTAAATATCAGGTTAATAGGAAGATGTTTAAGTAATGGCATAGCTCTATGATAGAATTTTATATAGCCATTGTAAAAGATATCTTTAAAGAGAACTTTGTGCTTATGATGTTAAAGGAAAAGCAAAGGACATAGGCCCATTAGCTCTCCAAAAAATTAAATTGAACCGGTGCTGTAATCACAATTAGGGGAAGGTACATAAAACAAAACTGGAAGGAAATAGACACTGTCTTTTAGTGGAGTGGTGTTAAAAATGACTGAACCCTTTGCTTTACACTATTTAAAAATTCTGGCTTAGTTTGCAGTGTGTCTCTACATTTTATTGTGTTTCAAAGGAAGCTGGTGATAAAATCCATGAAAGATGTTCCTCCCTAGTGTGTTGGCATGATGGGAATTTCCATGATTAAAGTCACTTGTTTGGATTAAGGTGGTGAGGACATCTAGAAGGTCCACATCTAGACTGTCATGGTGAGGATGTGGCCAGCAATAGTCATCACTCTCTTACCAGGGATTTGTCATCTGGTGGGGTGGGTGCCGGGAAGCAGGCTGAGTGGGCATCTGCAGCTTGGGGGAGGCAAAGAGGACAGGCCAGAGCCAAGGTTTCTTGGCAGGTGGGTTAGAAGGGGATCAGGTGGCCCCTGTACAAACACTGAGGGGGCGCCAGACAAGGATGAGGTTGAAGTGCCAGTGTCTCTGGGATTTGCCTCTGTTGGTTTATTTGTGTTTCTGGAATTTCTGCCTGCTCCTGGCTCCCATGGACTTAAGACTTAAGTCTTCTATGAAACTTCCAGAAGACACTGTGCTCCAGCATCCCAGGACTCCACCTCTCTGTGCTCAGGTGGGGGTGTAGTAATAGTGTAAAAGCCGGCTCAGAAGCTGGTAGAGAGCCCCCGGGCGAGGTTGCCCGGGTGGGACGGTGTGTAAGGCAGTCACTGTGTCATAGCATCCCCACCAATAACCCCTCCATTTTGTGGAGAGAGAAACTGTAGGGACATTTTCCTGATGAAATGAGACTTTTGGCAGTCCCAGCACTTTTGGAATAGTTAGTAATTATGTAAGGACATCATCATCCCCTCTCCCAACCTCCTCTTACCCCAGTCTATCCTGTGTGTTCCCTTCCAGGAAGGGCTCACCACACAAAAAAGAAAGGCTCTTTCCTGCTTCAGCCCTTTTGTATGTGAAGTTCCCCCAGAAAGTTCCTCTTCCGTTAGCTCTGCCCATGGCTGGCTCCCCCATTAATTATCACCTCCAGAAGAAGTCCTCCTCTGACCCCCTCATACTGATTGCTTCCTTCCCAGTTCTTGTCATGTTTTGTAATTTCATGGTTGTTTGCTTGTTTCCTGTCTCTCCACACCCTGGAGAGCCCGTGAGGATGGTTGCCATGTCTCCTAGGTTCCCAGTTGTTTGCTCTCTGCCCGGGAGAGTGCCTGGCTTTTGGAGTTGCTCCGTGAGCTTTGGTTGAATAAATCAATCACAAATGAATGAAAGGGGAACAAGTAACCTGACTTTTGCATTTACAGTTACTGAAATGAGTGGAAGAGTGTTCACGGTGGAAGGTATGTTATTTGCTAAATTCTCTGCACAAGCCTGTTCAGCCTTTCCTCTTTGGTGACGGTGACGGTGATGGGGATAATGACAGCTAAGGCTGGGCAGGCAGGACAGGGTGGGCGCTGTCCTCTGTAATTCACGTGCACGGATTTCACTTCATCTTCTCCAGGTCAAGAGCCCTGGTAGGGAAGGAAAAACGATACCCTGCCTTTGAAACAGCCGTGTTAATTACTGTTCTCATCAGGGTTGTTCAAATCGGTAAATTCGTATCAATCCTTTCAGTGACTAGCTTCAACTTCAGATTCAGGGTGTGATAGAAATACAGGCAGTGGCTGCTACTGTGGAGCCTTCATTTGCATACTTGCATTTACACAGAACAGTTTTAATCATTCTAAAACTTTTAAATAACGTTCAATTGCAAACAGCATTATTTTGCCAGTGGACCCTTTATCCTTCATTCTCCTCAAAGCTATGTGTTGCTAAGCAACTGAAGACCACAGTCCTTTAAACTTGTGTTATTATTATACAATCACAGTCCTGGCAGATAGGAAAAAGTCAACAAAGATAAAAACGTGCCCCAGAATGATTATAATAATTCAGTGATTATCCTGATTGCATCCCAGAGAATCACATTTATTCCAAACCATATGCTCAAGTCCCTTTATTTTTACTAGGTCACGAGAATAACTTTCATCTAAATTATCTTTAACTGTGGATTCTCATTATAATTCTTCAAAAAGTAAATTATTTTAAATTAGTTTCAGTTGGAAAATAGCCCATGCTGCTTTGATTTGTGGTGAAGTAAGTAGGTCATACTTGTGAAGACCAGGTTTGATAGGAGTTGTGTGTGTGTGTTTAAACCACAGATCGTGGCCCAGGAAAACTGGGTCGGGGGCAGCAGGTGTGAGTCAGGCAGGTCCCGCTGCAGCTTTGTCACTGTCTGAACAACCGTGGGCGGGTTCCTTAGTGCTCTGAGCCTCCGTTTTCTTGTCCATAAAATAGAGCTACAATCCCCTCTCCCTCGTCGTGGAAGTTTCTATAATAGACACTAGGAGAGACACAGGATGTGGCCAGATGGTGTACGCTTTCTATATTGTGATCAGTTTCTTTTCATTTCTTCCTAGGAACGCTGGGGAGCTTTTACAGAGACCCCTTTTCTTTTCTTACTTCCATCCCCACCCCTCTTCCTCAATGAATGGAGCCTCAGTTGTGTCCTGAGCCTCATTGACTATTGTTATGGTAATCTACTGGTGAGAAACCAAGGACCTTCCAAATGTTGCTGAAATCAACAATCATTTTATTTATTTGCTTGGGACTGTCTCATCCAGGCAGGACTCCAAGGGGCGCTGCTGGTGTCACCTGGGTCGGCCTGACCAAGCAGCGTGGCTGGCGTGAAAGGCAAGGTGCTGTTGCCTTTCAGGGGGCGGCGCAGCTGGGGATGCAGGCCAGGACCTCGGTTTTCCTCCACGTGACTTCTCCATGCAGCCAGATATGGCTTCTCACAGCGTGGCAGTCCCAGGTGGGATGGGCTTTTTGTATGGCTGCTGGCTTCACCCAGGGCTGGAAAAACCAAAAGCCTCCCAAGCCTCCTAAAGCCTAAACCCAGCATGGGCACCGTGTCCCTTGCACCACTCGCTGTAGGTCAAGGCTGTAGGTCAGAGTTCCAGTCCAGGTTCAAGAAAGGCGTTGAGGGGCGCCTGGGTGGCTCAGTGGGTTAAAGCCTCTGCCTTCGGCTCAGGTCATGATCCCAGGGTCCTGGGATCGGGCCCCTGCATCGGGCTCTCTACTCGCGGGGAGCCTGCTTCCTCCTCTCTCTCTGCCTGCCTCTCTGCCTAGTTGTGATTTCTCTCTGTCAAATAAATAAAATATTAAAAAAAAAAAGGCGTTGAACATGGAGATATGGTTCACCACAGCCATCGAAGTTAACAGTTCCCCCAAACCATCCCACGCATGACTGGAGTTCAGCTTTCCAGTCTTCCCCCTCCCAACACACACACACACACACACACAGTGGCAATTAAAAATCACACTCACACATTACAGAACGCCCCTGGTTGAGAACCCTGGTCATGCCTGTAAGGGAAAGGCTGAGGGTAGGCCATGTGGTTGTCAAGGTTGTTTAGCAAGTGCCTGGCCCAGGGCGAGTGTCCATGCACACCTGGGACAACGTCATTGTCGTCATCATCATCACCAAGCATTCGGCTTCTCTGGACTGATCTGATGACCCAATTATTTTCCTTTTCTTTTTTCCTCAGGAAAATGTGCTTTGATTTCTAAACAACCTATTTAACAACATTTTAAACACAGCCCGTTTGCAAATGCAGGATGATATAGACTTCTTTACCCCGAACGCTCTTTGACATGGATGATTTATGAGCTGGATAATTTCTTGGTGGATGCTGGATACTATTGGCTAAGTTCGCTAGTGAGGAGAAGCAAAGCATACCGACTGTGGAATTCAGACTCCAGAATTCCTTTGAGGGCCACGATCTTTGTCAGATTGCTTCAGAATCTCAGTTTCCTTAAACATAAAATGGGATAACTCTAGGTCTGGCAGGGTGGTGTGGGGATTAAATAAATTATGTGTAAAAGCTGCCAGCTGGACCCCCCCCCCAGTGCCTAATATGTATTCAGTTGATGGAGCTCTTGTCATTGGTCTGGAATTTTTATTTATTTATTTATTTGTTTGGTATCAGTTTACTTATGGTAAGGGTCACACTTCATGCTATTACATCTAGCACTTTAGATGTTTAATAATTAGCCACCTCAGAAAATAGGTTTATTTCCCTAGTCTGCCTGGAAATTGTTGCTCATATTTTCAATTTTGTGGTTCAATCTTATGGAAAGCAATAATATTTATAGTCACTGTCCCATTCTTGTTGCTAACCATGGTCTTGACCTTGCTTTGTAGTTGACTTTTGTTAACATTCACCCTCTCCTTCCTTCATGATCTTCTCTATCCTGCTTCATGGTTTTGAGCTGAAGTGACAAGTGTGAGTTTTTTTTTTAAAGATTTTTATTTATTTATTTGACAGACAGAGATCACAAGCAGGCAGAGAGGCAGGCAGAGAGAGAGAGAGAGAGAGAGGAGGAATCAGGCTCCCCACTGAGCAGAGATCCCAATGTGGGGCTCGATCCCAGGACCCTGAGATCATGACTTGAGCCGAAGGCAGAGGCTTTAACCCACTGAGCCACCCAGGAGCCCCACAAGTGTGAATTTTTTAATTTGTTTTTTAACTAGGCAAAGAACTTTATTAACCTGGTTTCAAACTTTATTCCCAGGCTACTTCAGCTTAATTAGATGCAGAGAAGGAATTGTGTCTAAGCAAAAACCGAGAAAAGTGACAGCGTCCAAGGGGCTTGGGCTTAAAAATATTAGAGACCTAGATTTTATCAGTTCATGCACAACATTTTTTTTAAAAAAGTGGCCATAATATAAAATAGCAGCCCTGGAACTTCATCGTCATCTTCCTCCTCCCGGGTAGCACGTGGTGCTTTTCCATCCCCAGATGGGGTGGGCAGAGCTTCAGCCGGCCTCCTTAAATGAGCCACGGTGTCTGTACCAAGTTGGTTTAAGACGCAGGGCTTCTGGTGGTGGCTTTGTCCCAGCACGACCTGGAATGGTGAAAGGGTCGGCTGTCAGGGATGTCTGCCCTTGAGGCTGGTGGATGTGGATCCCTTGTGAACATAATCCGCTTCTTCAACAGCAGAGGTATTATTAACCTGTAGGTTCTTCAAGCAGAACTGAAGTTTTTTATCATCTGCTGTAGCTGTTCCACGAGCCACCTTCTTCTTTCTGAGAGCAGGTGCTCTCCTGGTTCATGACTGTTTCTTTTATCTTGTTGGAGCGGAAATGGGACCACATGGGGGACGAGGGTTGGTGCTCAGGGGGTCTCAGGCAGAACAGCTGTGAGATCAGGGGCTTGCACTCGGGGACGCAAACAAGATTGACAGGTGTCACTTTTTAAAATGCCACTTGCTCAGCTGATTATGCCAGTAAGTATTAAGAACTAAGGTTAGTGGAATCTTCATGAGTATTTAAATAACCACAGGGAAATATTTGACTAGATAAGCAAACTGAATAGGCTGATGAAAGTTGCCCTTAGTTATAGTATTTAGGAAATACTGAGTTTTTTGCTGAAGTTCTTGGGAGCTGCATAAATACTAGCCAAATTTTAATGAAAACATTCTACTTACAAGAATTCTTAGGAAATTTCATTCTGAAGTCTGCTGAATTTTATACTGGGGTTGGGGGGAAAGTGTGGGAAAAATTTATAAACTAGACTTGAAATATATTCTCACCTGTTGAAATGTCATTTTGATTCTAAATGCGGTGGAGCCTTCAGCTGTGGCCTTTAGATTTGCAAATCTTGGAACACTCTCCTCCCTTCTACAGAACCATCTCTCACCCCTCTTCTTGCTTACATTTTGAATGATTTCTGTTCCCCTTTAATGTGGTTTTCTCTGGAATATGTGCATAGCATCTGGCAATCTGTCGTGCCTGTTTCCAATTTCTTGAGGTGACATTTACTAAACTTAAAAAATATGTAATTATGTTTTCATAATTATAAACACATTACTTGATGCGTGATTTTGAGTGGAGGTGTACTGTTCCATGACCTGCTTAATGAACTCCAGAATTTGAATGAGGATTTGGAGTAAAGATTCACAAATTTTGAAAGAATAATACTTCTGAGAGAAGCCTGGTTAAATCTTTCTTTTTCTCCTCGGGTGGTGTCGCCTGGCTTCTCCAGGACTTAGGAACCAAGCTGGGTAGCTATAGTAGAGGATATAGGATTTACTTTAAAAATGGCCAGAAATGTTGGTGATGGTTTTTGGTATGATAGATTACTAGGAAGGAATTTACTATTGGAGGGAAATCATAAATCATGTGTTCTAGAGAACACCTGATTTGGTGAGTGTGAATTCTTTCCTCTAGGAGGGACCACACTCCTTTTTCTAGAACCTGACTTAAGGGAATATTGCCATGGTTGATAAAAAGTGGCCTTGACCTATTATTTTATCCCTTATAATAACTACCTGTATACCCGGGAGTCAGTAGTTCTGTTTATTACTAATTACCAGGTGCATCCAGTCTACTATTTTGCTATTACAGTGTCAAGGATGGGGTGTTTGGGGTCTGTGAACTTAGTGTTAGAACCTGGAGGTGGTCTGTTGTTTCCCAAGCAATCTGTATCCTTGTCTACGTCAGTATCCTCTTAGAGTATTATCAGTGGTTTTCTGGAGCTAGCCAGTCTGTGAGAGTTGATTGTTAAAATTTTCAGGAATTTTGTAAGCCACTCGTTTTGTTGGTAACTTGAAATTAGCTAATGCGGGAATGTTTACATCACAGAAATTAACAGGCTTCAAATCAGAGGTCCTTCCTCCCAGGGAGCTGGTTGTCAAATTTTATCAGCACGCCACTATGTATGTCTCTCCTTTGGGGACCCTATTATATTGTGGTTTAATATTTCCTTTAGTTACTTGATGACTGCCTGTCCTCTCCGCTGCTGTCCCCTGCCAAAGCCAGCCTCTTCATGAAGGCAGCCTTCATCAGTACAGCCTTAGCTACTAGCACCTTGCCCTAGCCCATGGTAGGTGTTAAACAGTTATTCATTGGCTGAATATATACATGTTTTTTGGGACTATTCTCTGTTCTCTACACATTTCCCAAGTTGGACATTTGCTGGAAAGGGATGTTTTCAACAGAAACGATATAGCTGAGAAAGATAAGCTGTATGAAAAGTTGGTTGTAATTTTTGTCCAACAGTTTGAAAAACAAGTGAGTCTTTGACTCTTCGGTTTTGCCACTGCTCATACGTGGTGTTGCTTCCAAGGGCACCTAGAGCTTGCTGGTTTGTCTTTCGTAGGGATGTTGTAGGCTCCTGCCTGACATTGGCATCCCACTGCCAGGACC